>NW_008347571.1:668088-690961 GCF_000622305.1 Nannospalax galili
TCTATCATCTATCTATCTATCATCTATCTATCATCTATTTCTCTCTCCCCATAAATACCACATAAACACAAAATAAAATCGAGTTAATTTTTGTATATTTTTATTGGTTTTATGTATTCATACACAACAGTTAATTAGCTTTATACCCCCTTCCTCCACTGATTCCCTCCCATAGCCCCACTCCACTGAGCTTCATGTATTCTATCATTTATGTTAAGGCCTATTGAGTCAAATTAGTGTTCCCCAGACATCCCTCAAATGCAATGAACTAATTAAAAAAAAAAAATAACTCGACATTAAAAAAATGGATGGTGAGATGGCTCATTTGGGAAAGGTGTTGGCCTCTAAGCCTGATGACTTCAGTTCAGTCTCTAAAACCCATGAAAAGGTGAAAGGAAAGAATTGATTCCCTCCATGTGTGTGCGCGCACACACACACACACACACACACACACACACACACAATGTAAAAGTAATTATTTTAATTCAAAATCACCTGCTATGGCAGAAAGCAGATCAGCTGCCTAAGGATTTGAAGGATTTCGGTTACAGGACCAGACTGAAAAGTAATAGTGGAACTGGGGTGATACATATGTGTTCTATGATCATGGTTTGTGAACTTTACAAAGCGTGGCTTATTGCATGTCTAATACACTTCAATAAATTTGTTAAACAAGTGAAATATTGGCATGTTTGTGTATGCAAACTAAATAAACTCAAATCTGTTTATTTATAAAAATATATTTAAAGAACAGAGCAGAATCAGATACAGAATATTTATTTGAAACTACTCTTACTAAATTTGTATTGATTCATTTAATTATTCTGCAAATATTATTAAGTGTCTATGATGTGTCAGGAATTCTGATGTAAAAGTTTCATTTGCCTTTTTTATTTTTTATTTCTTAATGTAAGACTCTTAAAATCTTAGTATAGTCAAAGAAAAAAACAGTTTAACATGTTGGTTAATGACAAAGTGGTCAATCAAATGACATCCATGAAGGGCACATTCAAGTTATATTAACACTGAAAACAAGATGGCTTCCAGCAAGGCTAGAAAAGGTGGCATCAGCCACCAAAATAACTTTTAAGTTTTTGATCAGAACATTTGTAACTAATCAAAGAAGAATGAGATACTTACTTGGCATTCCTCTAGTTCTGATAAAACCAGTCAACCCTACCTTTTTTCCAAATTTCCTACCAATGGATGAGGGGGGGAAATCACAGATAACCTCTGCATTTGGGTAAAGTTTTTGTCTTACCCATACATGGGATGAAGTAAGGAGGGTTTAGTGAAGCATGACAAAGCACAGAGAACACCAGACCAGCAACATGCAATCAGAAAGTGTTCTCTATCTTTTTTTCTCGTAGCGCTTTTGAACTTTTTTAGAAATGGAAGTACCTTCTTTGCTCTACAGGAAAACATGAACAGATATTTGGATGCTCCAAACTCTCATTTCAGACATTTTCGGCTGCTTTAACCTGGAAATGCTAAAAATTAAAAACTGAAATGCAAATTCCATAAGTATAAATTCTGTATGGGATTCAAAGTAGTCAAAGTAATCTTCCTACATGCCACCGGGACAGTATAGATGAAGAGCTTTCTGCATTTCTGACATGGTTAGGGTCAAGGAAGAAAGAGAAATGTCATATCAGATGTCAGGATAATCTAAATTGCCTGGTATAACTTTAAATGGCTGTCAGTCCACCATGTCTGTCAATCACTGAGAGCTGATATCTTTTCCAGAAGTTTTCCAGGTTTTCCATAAGCTTACAATGCAAACACAGCTGCATGACCCCCAAAGTGCATCACCATGGCAGGCGCATCTGTCCCCTGTCTCTGACTTCCTGGTTTGGCTTAGGTTGTGCATCACACCCACATCTCCCTGTTGGAATTTGGGGATTCACTGTCCCAGAGGTACTCTTCTGGGACATCTTTCTAGATGACTCTAGGACTCCTGTCTCTCTCTTCCTCACCTTTCTTCTCATCCCCTCTCCTCCAGACCTCTTCCTTTGTTTGCTCTTCCTTCTCCAGGTGCACACTTTACTATGGAAAATGCAGGAACAAATTTTTGTTCTGACAAACCCTGGGAAGAGAGGTAAATCAGTAATGTCAGAGCAGTAGTAACCCATCCTGTGTTGTTTGTGTTTTACCATTAGCTAAGTATCCATTTCCAATTGTCTGGAGTTCTCACACAACTCCTTAACTGCAATGCCTCTGTCCTACTTTGTGTTCCCCCTTTGAATTGTTTTCACATGATTGACCATCACCAATCCTCATGGGGAATGGAAACAGTAGCATCATTTTCCCATAGAACTCTCCCACATAGAAATTACCTTCCATCTTCATTTTAACCCTTTCTGTAATTTCATTGATGATGAAAGAACTTTGAATGAATTCTTTACATAGGCCAAACTGTGAAATTTAAAGCCCCAGTTTAACATTTTGATGCAATGTGTAGTAATGTGACAATGTCAATATTCAGCCATGGGTAGCTACCTTGTTCAGGATTCCAAATAAATACAGCAGACAAAGATGGTTTTCACAATTATTTGATGTTTTAAAGCTGTATAAAATAATGGGATTCCCAATCTAATGGGTCAAATTTGATGAAAATATGTGCCTAGTCATGCATTTAAGTCTAACAAACTACTGTCACAGGGATAGTAGAAAAGGGACACATCTGGTGGCCGTGACGCAAGGTGCAATCCCAGAAAGCCCCTTGAAAATGAGTGACTATACTTCACAGCCTAATTTCAAATCATCTTGTGTGGTAGACTCCTCAATGTGCCATTCTAAGACATTCAAATAGTTGAAGAAACATACTGTGTGTATAGCAGCTTAGAAGAGCAGCAATAGACTTCATTACCAACTGAACCTAGGCAGTGTTTAACTGGGATTGGAGGCACATACCTAAAAGGCCAGCACCTAGGAGGCAAAAGGGTCTCCAGGCCAGCTGGGGGGGCTACAGCTGGGGGCTGCATCTGGGGAGACCCTGTCTCAAAAAAACGTAGAACTGATCTTCTGTTAGCTGATCTCTTTCATTATTTCTAAGCAAAATGAACAGCAAGACAGGCACCAGTAAACCAGTTTTATGTGTGGTTTAACAACATTGAGAAGAGAGATTTCTTTCCTAGTTCTAATTTTAATCCAAGCATATCTCTGAAGGATCATCAAGGGTATGTGCTGTGCCTGTGCCTGAGTCCCTTGCTGTAGACACTGGCTGGGAGCACTTCTACCTCAATTATTTAAGTTCAGTGATGACCTAAAAAAAAAAATCAAGGATGGGTAATATACAAAGGGAATTTTAGATTTTGGTACTCCCAAAAGAGATGAAGTACCAACATAAGGTTATGTAATGTAGCTGTCAACTGCACATGAAAATACAATTTTTTAAGTTTTGATAAATTCTAGTGCAAAATACTATGGATTGAAATATAAAATGATTTTAGTCAAAATCATGGACAAAGGCAGTGAGGACTTATCTTAGTCCGTTTCTCCATTACTGTGACAAAACGCTCTGACCAATACCAACTTGGGGAGAAAGGGTTTATTTAGCTTACATCTCCCGGGTCACAGTTTATCTGGGAGCCCAAGGTAGGAACTCAGGGCAGGAACCTGGAGGCAGGAGCTAAAGCACAGGCCATGGAGGAATGCTGCCTACTAACTTGTTCTCCTGGCCCCTGCTCAGCCTTCTTTCTTATGCAACACAGGCCCACCTGCCCAGGGGTGTCACCACCCACAATGGGCTGGGCTCACATCGCTCAACAATCAAGAAGGTGCCCCATGGGCAGTCCAATGAAGGAAATTCCCCAATTGAGGCTCCTTCAACCCAGGTGTGTCAAGTTGACACTAAAGCTACCCAGCACAGGACTAATCATGTTTTCTTTGAACATAAGAAAGGTGGGGAGCAAAGTAATGAGAATTTATCATACAAATCAGCATAGTAAGTAAAGGTTCATCTGCTCTTACTTTGTGTAGAAGGCAAAACTTGGACTGAGGTTTCAAAGTTACAGGAAAATTACTTTTATATTAATCGATATTATAAAAAGGTGTGGTAACATGAAGCAATTTAGAAAAGATCTATGCTTTCACAGGCAGTATATTTCCTGCAATGTTCAATGTACTATTTCAAGTATTTAATTCAGGAATTATAAGGCCAAAGTTTCAGTAATAAATTTACCCTTACTATTCAAAATGACAATGCATGAGAAATTTCTATACCTTTCTGTCATTTCCTTCAAATAAGAACGTTCCCTCCCTGGAGCAGAGAGAGCAACTCCTGTAACTTACAAGGCTCAGGAACATTAAATAAATTATAAGGTGGAAGAAGCTCAGCAAGTTACAAGTTTTACAAGAGCCCTCTCCCCCCCGCCTAAGGTTATATAAGCAGTGATAACTGCAGGCCAGAGGGGATGCTACAGATCAGCTGAACCTACATATAACCTCAGAAACTCACTGGTTCACCAAGCCAGACATGGATGGAGTCAGCTTTTGTCTCTCACAGTGCCCTACCTAGGATGAATAGATGTGTTTTTGCCTCTCCAGGAAATGTAGCACAACACTCATTGCCTAGGTCAGTTAGCTTCTGGTGGCTCTGTCGAAATGCTTGAGTGAGTTTTCTCCCCTCCTGTGGCTTTCTTCCTCCAGCAAGGTTCCTATTTCTTTGAAAATATTTTATTTATTTTATGTGTATGAGTGTATCGCCTGCATGTATGTAAATGCCCTCATGTTGTGCAATGCCTGGAAGGCCAGAAGAGGACATCAGATCCTCTAGAACTGAAGTTATGGATGGTTGTTAGCCATCATGTAGATGCTGGGAATTGAACCTGGGTCTTCTGCAAGAGCATCCAGTGCTCTTAACCACTGAGCCATCTCTCCAGCCCAGGTTCTCATTTCTGAATAAGCCCACCAACTCCCAATGATACCACCAGCTGGTGACCAAGCCTTTTGTACAGGGAATCCAAAAATCCATATCCCTGTCTTCTTAAAGCTTTGTTTGTTAAGCTACTATGATGATTATGCATTTAAATAGAGGAGTAGATACTTTCTCACTAATGTAAATTCTGGATTTTCATGAAAATTTTATGACATTTTCTCATTTCTAATATCTTCTGTGCTATAACAAGAAAATTACAAATTCAAACTTGGTTTTAATGAGGGAAATTTTCTTTATAACCTAATTGTGTGGACTTGTTTTTTTCTTCACTATTCAGAATGCAAACAATATTCAAAGAAGTTAAATAAAATAATGGAAATTTTCTTTATATTAGAAATTAATTTGCTAAGCAGAATTTTGAGAGGAATGAGCTATGCTCATCCTATTCAGTAGGCATGACTAATGTTCAATTATGACCCTTTTGTGCTGTGCCAATTATCTATTTATGGGTCATCATTTACTAATTTGACTTGTGGAGAAGTTTGGAGTGTAGGATGCCTGGGATGGATTGGCAAATACAAACTGTATTGTGTTAAGAGTTCTAAGAATTAAAAGCTTGTTAGTATGCCAAGAATCTTATCTCAATAAAAATATAGAGAGTATTATTTTACATTATTTGACTATGGTGTCTCAGAGAAATAATTTTACTTCATATATGAGTACATACACATAGATCCTTATATGTATGTTCTTAAAACTTGTAAGAAAGTATACTTTGCCAGGCGTGGTGGCTCACACCTTTAATCCCAGCCTTTGGGAGGCAGAGGCAGTTGGATCTCTGTGAGTTCAAGGCCAGCCTGGTCTACATAGTGAGTTCCAGGACAGCTGGGGCTACAGGGAGACCCTGTCTCAAAAATAACAACAACAACAAAAAAGTATAGTTTAATTTAAGTAGGTAGGGTGAGAGAATAGGGGAAGGAGAAGATGTTAAATATTTAACTAGACTTGAACTGTAATGACATGAAGATCTGTGTGGTACAGGGTAGGTAAATATTTTATATGTATGTATTTATGTGTGTTATATGTTTTCACATATTCAAATATATTGATATGTATAGACTGATTTTGCAAATACTGGCATTGGATTCTGAGGACACTGATAATAAATATGCTATTAGATATGTCAATAAAGGCATTTATGCAGTCATGATTCTATCCAAGCAGAGATATACTCTTAGCACATAATTTGCAATCCATATGCCACATCTAATATATGGAAGATTGGATGTTACACCTAGGAGAACTTCAATATACAGCTTACTTGCTGCCCATGATATACTATTGTGAACTACTCCAAATTTATGGAGGCATCAGATCTTTGTTTTTAAATATTTTATTTTTATTTTTAATTGTGTGCTTATATATGAGTAGGTGGGAGTTGTGCATGGGAGTGTAGTGTCCACAGAAGCCATAAGAAGGTGTTGGATTCCCCAGAGCTGGAGTTACAGGGGTTGTTAGCTGTCTATATGAGTGCTTGGAACCAAACTCTGTTCCTGTGTAAGACCAGTATGTGCCCTTAACTGCTGAGCCATCTCTTCAGCCCTTCTATTGATATTTTAATACTGTAATATATTAACAGATACAACGTTAAGTCTTTAAAGTAGGTAGCTTTAATATTTTCTTTTAATTTATGTTTATGTGGGGGAGGACATATGGCAGGCCAGAAAAGGGTATTGGGTTTCCTGGAGCTGGAGTTACAGGCAATCGTACTCCACCCAACGTAGGTCCTGGGAACAGAACTCAGGTCTTCTGCAAGAGCAGTTTGTGGCCTTAATCACTGAGCCGTCTCTCCAACCTCAGTCTTTTAACTATGGCTTTCTTTTGCAAGATTGTTAGTCATTATAAATCATAAGGAAAGTCTACGGGACAGCTCCAGTTGTCAACTTGACACACCTGTGTAGAGGGACCCTCAACTGAAGATTTTCCTTCATTGGATTTGCCTGTGATAATGTTTTCAGGGGCATTTCCTTGATTGTTGAGGGATGGGAAGGGCACAGCCCACTGTGGGTGGTGCCACCCTGGGCATGTGGTCCTAGGATCTAAAAGAAAACAGCCTAGGAACAGCTAAGAGGAAAAAGCCAGTAAGCAGTGTGTCTCCAGGTTCTTGCCCTGAGTTCCTGCCTTGATTATCCTCAGTGATGAACTGTGACCTGGGAGATTTAAGGTGAAATAAACTCTTTCCTCCCCAAGTTGTTTTGGTAAATATTTTCGTCGTAGCAACAGAAACCAAACTACAACAAAAATTGCTACCAGAGGATGAACTATTGCTATGACAGAGGTGACCAAGTTGTTTTGGGAAGGATTGTGGAAGTCTTTGGAGCTTTGTGGTAGAGAAGTCATCGTGTGCTTAGAGTTTAATGTGATATTCTTTGGGAGCTTGGAGGATAATGCTGAGAGAGGTAAGACGATGGAGGCCTGGTTTGTGAAGTTTCAGAGAAAAGTTTAAGAGTTCATCAAAGATACCAAAAGGGCCATTTGTGAGCTATTTTGAATTGAGAATCAGTGGTTTCAAGTCAGCTAGTGCTGAGGAGTCAGCTGTGATTAACAAGAGACCAGAACTACTGAAGTGAACCTTTTTGTTACTGGAATAGTGATGCTGGTTAGCTGGAGCTGAAAAATAAGTTGTGACTGAGAAGAGAACAGCATCACTGAGGCAAAATCTTCTGGGAATTATTTCCTGAGGGTCAGTGCACAGGAGCTGTGGTTCATAGGAGACCATGGTTGCATCTGAAGTTGGTAGCTGGACTTGGTAATATATAAGTATCTACCTGGTACAGGGGTTGAAGTTATCAAGGTGTCATGGAGAGGAGCTGAAGATTGACATACTATAAAAGGCCAGAGGAGGCCATTGGTGCAGATGCAGCTTCAGTTTCTGTGAAAACCCTCAGGATTGAAGGAGTCATGAAAAGGACCTGAGGTTTGGCATCATGTGAGGACAGGAGAGGTCTTTGGTGAAAATGCAGACTCAATTGCAATGGAGATCCCTGCATATTGGAGATGCCAGGGCCATGGGACAACCACCAATGACAGTAGGTGAGGAATGGAACTGGCCTGAGCCTAGGAAACAAGCTGTGTATGCTGTGGATGGCAGAGCCAGTGAGTTGGAGCTGCCCAAGCCTTTTGGAGCCCAGAAGAAGGAGAATGAATTCCAGATGTGAGATATTGAACTGCATTGCTAGAGTTCATTTGCTTAAGTGCACCTGACTCTTCCTTTTTGAAATAAGAAGGTATGTAACTTACTTTTTATTTTGTAGAAGTGCACAGCTGAGACTGGATTTTTAAAAAATATTTTATTATTTTTATTTTATATGTATGCATGTAGATAAGTGCACCTGTGTCATGCAGTGTTCCTGGAAGACAGAAGAGGCTGTTGGATCCCCTGGAACTGGAGTTACAGACAGTTGTTAGCTGCCACGTGGGTGCTGGGATTCGAACCTGGGTCTTCTGCAAAGTCAGTGTTCTTAACTGCTGAGCCATCTCTCCAGCCCCGAGACTGGATTTTCAAAAATATTTGATTTGTTTGAATGTATTGCCTGCATGTATTTAAGTGCACCCATGTTGTGCAATGCCCGTTGAGGACAGAAGACAGAGTTGGGTCCCCTGTAACTGGAGTTATGGATGGTTAGCTGCCATGTGGGTGCTGGGATTTGAACCCAGGTCTTTTGCAGGAACAGCCAGTGCTCTTAACCACTGAGACATCTCTCCAGCCTGAGACTTTGAATTGTTAAGGAGACATTGGAACTTACAAGTGTTTAAAAGTCTCACAGTTGCACTGTTTTTTATTATGATATTAATATTAGCATCATATATTGGGGACAAAAGTTGGAAAAGTTGTGGTTCAAAAAATTGGAAAGGCTTAGTGATATGTTTGTCAGGTTGATAAGGGGTCAATAGTGATGGATAATGTCAGTTGTCAATTTTACACACCTGGCTAGAGGGAACTTCAGCTGAAGAATATCTTCCTCCTTTGGATTGGCCTGTGGCCATGTCTTCAGCAGCATATTAACATTTTATTATTTTTCATTTTATATATATGAGTCTTTTGCCTGCATGTATGTAAGTGTACCACGTGCATGCAGTATCCACAAGGGCAGAAACTGGTGTCAAATCCCCTGGAACTGGAGTTACAGGTGGTTGTTAACTGTCATGTGTCATAACTCCATGAGATCTGATGCCCCCTTTGGCATCCATGGGTATTGCAAAAAAAACGGGTACATTCACAAACCTGCAGGCAAAACACACACACAAAATAATTTTTTTTAATATTTAGAAATGTCAATATACCTTTAACTTTCATATTAATTTTTTAAAATAGATTTAAAAACCGGGCGTGGTGGTGCATGCCTTTAATCCCAGCACTCGGGAGGCAGAGGCAGGTGGATCTCTGTGAGTTCAAGGCCAGCCTGGTCTACATAGTGAGTTCCAGGCCAGCTGGGGCTATAGGGAGACTCTGTCTCAAAAGGGACCAAAACAAACAAACAAACAAACAAACAAAAAAACGGAAAAAAAAAACAACAAACATGAAGATTCATATATTCCCTTGCTCTGGTTACAAGGAATAATTTGCTAAGTATTTTGAAGAAACATATCCTCATTGAGTAACCGAAAGGCTTATCAAAGTGGCTTTGCAAGTAGTGCAGCCTATATTGGTGAACAAAACTAGAAGTTCAAGGTTATAAGACTGCTGCAAAGTTGGTAAATATAACACTTGTTGATTTCTGTCACTCAGTTTCTTTTTCTCTAAATCTGAGTGTGTGCGTGGGGGGGGTATACACTTGTATCTCTGTGCGTCTGTATCATTCTTGCAAGTGTAAATGTGTGTGGGCACATGTGTGTACATGGAGTCAGAAGTTGATGTTGGTGTCTTCCTCAACTGCTGTCTTCCTTACTGAGGCAGGGACTCTCATTTGAATCTAGAATGCTCCAAGTTGGCTAGTTGAGCTAGCCAGCTTGGCCTTGTGATCTCTTACCCCTATCTCCAATGTGTTGGGATTGTGGGCCACCATCCCTGTGCAGCATTTATGTGGGTGCTGTGGTTGTAACCTCCAATCTTCACATTTACATGCTAAAGGCTTTTCCCCACTGAGCCATCTCCCAGCCCCCTTTCCTCTAGATTTTTATCTTCATTTTAAAACTGGATCCTAAATCCTTTCTTCGGCTTTTATAATTATCTCTCCCTTCATTTTGATACCAGTTAGTAGGTGGGTTCTTTTTCTCCATTTAAAGAATTAGAAGACAAGAAAATGGCACAGTGCAAAGTGAAAGTATTTATTAGCAAGTGCTGCAGATTTCTTTGCGTAGAGAAGGGGTCAATAGAGCTGGGAGGCCACTGACTCTAAGAGATTTGGGCTCTTTATTTGGAGTTGTCTTAGCTAGAGATTCCTGCTTCCTTTCTCTGTTCTAAGGGTGTCCATGTGCCCCTTCTATAGAAAAGACTGGGTTTCTGTCCCTGGAAATAACTGAATTACTAATTGACTGGGTTAAGAATGGGTACCCCATTGTGGTATGATAGGTACAGAGAGATCCACTGTATGGAAGGGAAAATGGCTACCTTTTGGAGAAATGGAAAATTACTGCTGGTGACAAAAAGCTAGAAATGGAAACTTAACCACCTATTGCCAAGGACAGAAAGCCATAATAAAAACCTCAAACAGGTTATTATGGTCTCCTGTCTCCCAACCTAGGGTCCAGGGCCTCAAGTTCAATGTGTGAAGCTTGAATCCATGACTGCCACCAAATGACTGTCTCAGGTCTTGGCTTTTTAACCAGTCACTTGTAGCATGATGGTATGTGCCGTAAATGGCTAATGTAAGCAGGGTGAAGACGGATTCATTCAATTTCACTGTAATTAACTGATGGGTAGAGCTGGAGTGCATGCTGTGTACAGTATCCAGTGTGCTTAGTGTTCAGGTAAAATTTGAGGTCCAAGGACCCCACCCACCAATGCTACACAAAGATCATGTGGACAAAGTGGAAGTAACTTGGCAACACAGCTTTAACATTTGAAAAAGGGTGCATGGTGTGTGGTCATTCAGAGCCAGCAAACGCCCCGACCTAGAAGCTTGGGAGATTTGTATCACTAATGCCAACAGGACTGTGTCTTTTCCCTAATGGCTGGGAGCTGACCTCACAGTCTTTCTCCATTGGCTGGTTTAAAAGAATCAGTGCAAAGGAAGGGGGAAGAAAGTGGGTCAAAGATTGGAGAAGGCTCCATTCCACAACCCTCGGTCATCAGGTTCTGAGAACGCATGCGGCCTTTTCATAAACAAAAGTGTTACACTGTGTGTGAGGGGGTTCAAAGATTAGAATTCCTTGTCATAACCAAAGTTGTACGGAGTTTAAAAGAAAAAAGAAACTAGTATTTATTGATTCTTACATTACTATGATAGTCACTGCTATTTCTCTTATATTCTATGGCTTCTTCCTTCAAATCATCAGATATTTAATCATCTATATGGTCATTTTGCCCTAAGTGTAAATTGCAGCAAGCTCTCTCCATACAGTTAATTTCTGGTGAAGGAAATGTCCAGAGTGTGACTTTGCAGAGGGTACATTTTCTCATTGTTCCTGCTCTCCCATTTGGATATGGCCACAGCGTGAAGAATCATCTGAGACCGTGTTGAAAACAATGGGAAGCAAATATCCTGTATCCCCACTAATCACTCACATTCAGCCCTGGATTACTTAGAGCTAGACAGCATTTCCTTGAGGGAGGAAAACCACTTCCTGTTGTCTTCTAGCCTCTTTCTTTCAGATATTTAGAATTCAGAGATCTGTCCTAACCTAAAGTAGGTTAAATCTGTCTTAGAAAAGCAAATGCCTGGGTTATATTACTGTAGGTTTTTTTTTTTTTTTTTTTTTTAAAGTTGATTCTTACTGGAAATGTGTAACCCCGGTGCTCTATATCATTAATTTGATAACTTTCTGTAGCTTCTTTAAAGTGGAAAAGAAAAATCTAACTTTCTTTAGACATATGCCTTCAGGCTACCTGCTAAATCTTTCCTAAACATAGGATACATACAATACGTTTATTTATATCTCAATTCTTGCAAAAGCCACGTGGAAACATGAGCTAAATAGGTAGGGTCACTTTCAGCCATCAAACCTAAGGAGAGCAATGGGGAATCGGTGCTCCCATTTATTAGCCCTGCTCGGTCCTTCACACTGATGTTTTTCCAGGCTCATTCATCAATTTCCCTTCAGTTTATCTCAGTTTCTATTTTCGGCACCTATGAGATACTGGTGCTTTTTTTTTTGTCTGCCTTCTCACAGACACCCCTGCCCCATCCCCTCTCCAAGCCCCTAAGATACTCAGACTAGAGAAATCCATCTTCCACTGCCATGAAAACATTTATTTGGGCCTGAGATAGCTGATCTTTATTTTCTAAAGTTAAAGAAAATCCAGTTTCTTTGGCACAAACTAGACATTCTGTAAGTTTGACATAACAGAAAACTATCTAAAATACTTTTGTTGAAGGTGTCCAGACAGTTCATAAAACAACTTCTACCCCCAGAAAGCGTGGTCCCCTAGAGGAGAAGCCCGGTCCTGAGCCAAACTTTATGCCGTATGCTCCTAGGAGGAGGAGCACCAGAACTGAGGGCCACCTTGCCAGCCTGCCTCTCTGCCCGCCTGCCTGCTGGGTTGCAGAGCTCTGTATCGCTGCGGTGCTTTCCCAGCGAGAACGCGCTGCAATGGTTTGGGGCTTTGTCTTATTCACAACACATTTATGTGCCTCAGTAGGGGGTACTGCACAGTTGCCCCCCAGCCCGTCCTGTTTGACAGTCTGCCTGCAGAATAAACACCAATGAAAACTCTGAGAGAGAGAGAGAGAGAGAGAGAGAGAGAGAGAGAGAGAGAGAGAGAACGCGTAAAAAAGGAGGGAGGAAGGGGGAGGGGGAAGATGCTCCACACACTCCTATATTAGGTCTCAGTGCAAAGGCGGAAGGCTGCAGAAGCGACAGCAGCAGGTTTCGGGCACAGATTCTAACTAGCGGCGGCCCATGACTGCCGACTGCCGTGGTCAGCACGACTTTGAAGAGACAAATATTTATGCACAGAACACTCTTGCTCAGCTTACACTGAGAGCGCAAACACCCCTTGTTCTCATGTAGAGACTTGCATCTTCTTGGCACTCAACACTACCAAGCTGTTCTACTACAGGTAAGATGCAGCTAAGATTTCTCTATTTGTGACATCATTACACTTTAACACACTTTAAACCGTGGGTCCTTTTTCATGCCTGGTTTTTGTTGAACTGTTTTTTTCCCCTTCCTATTAATCATCTTCCACATAAACAATTTCACAAGACAAACCCTCATTAACTGAAAGAACAATTAAATTTGTCTTAAGAGGAATTTACATGACTGCCTTTCCAGGAGTTTCCATGTTCACAGTTGGGACCTTGAACTCACACTGTGATCTGCTACGCAATGCAATTCACAGTATCTAGGATTTCTAAATATACTGAATTACTGTCATTTGTACAAGCCACAGTCTTTTCCCTGGTTACAACACTGTGCTGTGTATGTGTTTAATAAGCACAGGATTCTTGTCTCCTAACTTTTGAAATGTGTTGGAACCAATGATAAAGCATAATAACTTGTAGAGAGTTTGATCAAATCATTATGATGCAGACGTAATTTATCATTCAAAAACATCTGAGATAGTCTTTATGGAAGAGGTGTTATCATGAGTTCATGTGTGTACAATTAACACATAGCACACATAAGTGAATGTTTGTGAGATTAAAAGAAAATGCAGAGATGTTGGTGATTCATAAACTGTATGATATCTTTGAGTCTTGCTTTTTAAATAAAAAAAAACCTTTGGTTTTAGAACTCATCTCTATTTACACCTGCCATTTATTTTTTTTAAACAAAACTAGCTCTTGAGCGAGGTCACTGTACTGCTGATATTGCTGGAGAAACTGTAATCACAGAAACATATTAAGAACGTGTTGTAAGTCTATAGGGATTACAGCAACAGCCTTGTCAACAGGTTTGAGGGATTTTAGTCTGCTGAGTTTTGGTAAGAGCATTAGTTCTGTGGTGTTAATCATTAGTAACTTGAATTGCATTCTGCTGTCCCATTCAGGGATTCAGTAACTTGACATTATAGTTATATGACTCTATATGATCAAAGATAAAAGCAATGTGTGAATTAAATATTAAAGTCATTTAACTTGACCCTATAGCAGATACAATGTAAAAGAATGTGTGTATATATAATACATATCTGTTATGTTTGTGCATGTTTGATATTCTTTCTATAAAGCCTATTTTATATATAAAGTTGCTCCTCATTGAATTATCCCATATGAAATATTCATATACTGTTAATCTGGAATCATTATAATGACATTTAGATAGTTAGTGGCATTAACCTTGCAATACAATGAAGTGTGCTGCCTAAGATTAAAGCACATCCACCAGAGTACAGTGAAGTATTGTGAAAATAGAAGTATTTGCATACAAAATGCATAATTCATCAGAAGACTTGTGATTCTGGTTCTTGAACATGACTTATTTCATTTTCCAATTTCACTTAAAAAAGATTTAAGTCCATGGGGAGTGTATGTAAAATACTCCATGTGAAAATTAAAGGAGGAATAAATTACTACTCCTATGACTTTTGCAGGGCTGTGGGGTAGCTGACATGAATGTATACAATTTACCTTTGAGTCTTGCCTAGGGTGCACTGAAAAAAATCAGGAGAAAGTTGACAGAGAGATGTTAAGACAGGATACAAGGAAGCAACTCTATTCTTTCTTTGATTACCACCAAGAAACAGGTGTGAAGAATAACATTTCTCAGGCATGAATGAAACACCCCTGGCCAAAAACCAGGTAGAAAAGTAAATGTTATTTTTCCTAATTTACCAAATTTGAATATACAGTTACCAAATTCATAACTTGCATGAAAGCGTGCCTGGAGGTGTCATTAGAAAAGTTACTTATCTGTAGTATTTGCAACTATGTAAAAACTTTTGAAATGTTTAGGATAGAACAAATTTGTAATTGATTTGCTTGTAGTGATTCAGAGCTTTAAAATATTTCAGATAACTATTTCTAAATGAAATAAAATATTTTTTCTTATTGATAATACTTGAAGTAATCATCCTAATGTTGGAATACATCCTTGTTTACAGTTTCAAATATTTCTGCTGGAGAAACTTTGGAAAGTTTGATTCAATGTTATTTTGTGGTAATCTGCTTTACAAGTTGGATCCTTGCCTGAATTTCTAATGATGTCTGGTTAGAGTCTACAGTCATTGTTGTACCTTTATGCCATTGCTGAGCTTCAATGTCGGAAAAAAATATATTAGAAAAGAAGAAAATTGAATAAGTTAGTCTTGATGCTGTGGCTGATATATCAATAGTTGAAAGTTTAAGATCATTTCCTTGTTATCTGAGAGAAATTTCAACTTTGTCCTAGCATGTATAATTTGTTGAGATTCTCTTATCCCTGAGGCAGAAATAATATACTGAAATGTTCCTTGATTTTTTTAATTTTTATTTTATGTGTTTGAGTGCATTGCCTGCATGTATGTGAGTGCACCTGTGTCATGCAATGCAGCGGAGGTCAGAAGAAGGCTTCGGATTCCCCTGGAACTGGAGTTAAAGATGGTTTGTAGCCACCATGTGGGTGCTGGGAATCGAACCCGGGTCCTCTGCAAGAGCAGTCAGTGCTCTTATTTAAAACTATAGAAATTTGTTAGTTCTGGTGAGATCATATGAGTCTCACTGGAATCATGGAGAGTTATTACAAAATTACCGCCCCAAAACTAACATCCATGATCCTAAGAACATTTCAGGACATTAATATGGAACCAGGGGTAGAAGTCACAACTAAGAACCTCTGAAATAATGGTAACAAATAAATTAGGAATGACCAGCTAGCTTTTTGATTCAGCTACCTCACTTAAAAATATTACTAGGCTATGGTGTGATCCTAAAAATGAAAGCTCCTCATGACAGAACTGGCAACAAGCAATGTCCTTACATTGCCTGCAGGTATACAAGTCAAGACTGACCCTTAGGAAGAACTTTTTGGACTGAAATGATTGCTGTGTTTTAAGTTACCTAAAAGTAAAATAACAGCCTGTCCAAATAAATTTGGAAATATCATGCCTGATTGTCTATTTTGAAGTTAACAGCAGTCTGTATTTTAAGGGTCACTATCACATGATACTGAAATATTCATATATCTTGTATGAAAAATTCCTGACCTCTGTATTCTTTTTACCAAATACATACATACATATATATTTGTAACGATGCATACATGTATGCATGTATATATCATTATAACTATAGTAACTTGCACCCTGCTTCAAGTAATGCTGGAACAGGAAAACCAAATAGTTCAATTGAAAGAAAAAGTTTAAAATTTATTATTGGCTTTAAATATTTCTTCCTGAAAAATCTAATAAAAAGTTTTAAAAGAGTAACTTTAATTAAATACATTATAGACTGTATTTGTTTTATTTACCACTCACAAGCTACCTAACCTAACCACCAAGCAACGGGAGAGGAGATAGAGATTTGCAACACAATTTCAGGAGTCAATGTGATATGAATTCACAAACTGAAACAGTCCTCATTTGAAAACAGTGCCCATTCATTCACCTTCCTACTGCCTGTGCAGAATGGCAGAACCACTTTGGTGTGTGTGTGTGTGTGTGTGTGTGTGTGTTAACTTGAATGTTATCTAATAATGCTATACCTCACATGGAACATAATTATGCACGCACATAGAAAGGTTAGGTTGTTTGTTTTGAAGTGTATGAAAAGGCAGAGATTAAAGACACTTCCCTAACATGAACTTTCTATATTAGATTAAAGGGCTTCTGACATTTCAGCAAAGTTCTGTTTAAATTAGCTCTCTGCGTTTTTCTTTAATCTGTACAGGCAAATAGTAAATGCTTTAAGGTTCCCCTTAGAAGGTAACAGATACCAATTAATTAGTGTCTGCTGGCAGATACATACATTTTAAATACAAACCATAGGGTTCCAATAAAGAGGTTAATTCAGTTTCTACAAGATGGGATCAATACTGTCTTTTAAGTATTATAAGAAAACATAGTAAACATTAGGCAATTATAGAGTGAAGGCCAATTCCTACTCATGATTAAAAGATTACGTTAGTGACTTCCAATGAGTGTATATAATTCTTAAGTGTTTACTGAACAAAGTCTGACATGAATTGGACTGCTTGAAAACTAATATTATCTCAAAGATTCCTTCCTTGGAATGTAACTTATCATTGATTTTTTCATATAATCTCTCATAAAAACTAGATTCTCATATAATTCAATTTGTCATTAATTTGTTCAGATTATATGTGTTAAATAAGGGAAGATCCCATGGTGGGCCTTTTAGTATTTATTCTACCTCAGCTTAAAATATCATTTGATGTTCTAATTTGCAACAATAAGTGCAAAATCATATGTTCAGAATGCATGTCTCGTCATCTGCAATACCCATAAGATGCCATCACCATAACTTTGGTTTTAAAAACCCAGGCCTTCTAAATGATGTTTCACTTCCAACTGCAAACATGTGGTGCGTCCAGATGTTCAAACACAATCACTCCCCACAGATTTACAGTTACAGGTTGGTTCAAGAATTGCTGTGTATAAATACACATGTCAGAATCCCAAGTTAAAATTAGAACACAGGCTGTGAAGTGCATAAAAATGGTACAAGACCACAGTTGGCTGTGCAAATTTCTTGTTCAAATGAAAATGCTTTCTCAGCCCCATTATTATAATACACATGGTATGCTCAATAAATTTTAACAAATTACATACACACATGTAGATATATAATAGATACGATAGTGTCTGAATGAGAAATAAGGTTTGCTTGGTAACTGTATAATGAATGATATCGTTGAATAATGAATAGTATCATTTGAATAAAATCATTGGTCCAGTTGGAAAATTCCAGAGCTCAGGATGATTAAAATGCTTCAGGTATACCCATGTCATTCTTTGTACCTATGTCATGCAATGCCCTGGGAGATCAGAAGAGGGCATCAGATCCTTGGGAACTTGACAACTGATGGTTGTCAGCCTCCATGTGGGTCCTGGGAACTGAACCCAGGTGGGTCCTCTGTAAGAGCAGTCAGTGCTCTTGACCACTGAGCCATGTCCCCAGCCCCTAATTTGACTTTTTAAAAACCAGTCTCTTTCTTCCATATTATGCCCTATTTCTGTTCTTTTAATGATTACCAAATGCATCCTCAATGTCTCAAAGTCTAAGTCAGGATGGAAAGAGCTTGGATGTTTTAACAATAAAGAAATGATATTGGAGGAGATAGGTGTTTAACCTGATTTAAACTCACACAATGTATATGTATCAAAATATCACCTTTCCCCATAAATATGTAGAATTATTTTTATCTTTTTGTGTATCAGTTAAAGATATTTTTTTGAATTTCAAACTTTAAGTTAAGCAATATCTTTGCCTTTCCTCCCACAGCCTTAAGCATAGTAACAATGTTCCTCCACTCCCAACTTATATGAGTTGTATAATTTTTCTATAGATGTTTTAACATTTTTATTATGAAATAAGATGTACATGTAGCATAGAACACTAAAAACTGGTTCAGTCTTCTGATACTTTACAGTAAGTAAAGTATAAAGATATAAGTAGATTAGATAGAAATAGCAAATTATTTTCATTTTCTAACACATTATTCAAACTTCAAACAAAAGGAAGCTAGGAGAACTTACCCTATGGAAAGCTCCTACCTGATGCCTGATACTTGTGGTGCTTTCCTTACTAATTTACCTAGACAGGTAAAACAAAACCCAGTCATGCATATGGTACAGTGAAAATACCAGACAGATTTGTGAACCACAGGGTCACACTCCTGGGACTTTCTGTAATTGAGTTCTTCAAAATTATACAATTCATTTCTTCATATTTTTCCTTTCTATATTCTTTTTTTTTGTCATGTTGCCAAGAATCCGAGCAAAGGTAAGAAAACCCATCTTCAGCCTTTTCTCCATTCAAAATTTATTATGCATTTTGTCTTCAGATCTCCCAAAGAATTCTATGACTTTCCTACTAGTCAAAGCCCTGTCACCAAGCCAAAGTGGTAAACAAAAAAAGTATCAGGAAGGAAGGAAGGAAGGAAGGAAGGAAGGAAGGAAGGAAGGAAGGAAGGAAGGTGGGGAAGGCGGGGAAGGCGGGGAAGGCAGGAAGGAAGGAAGCAAGGAAGGAAGGCAGGAAGGAAGGAAGGAGGGAGGGAGGGAAGGAAGGAAGGAAGGAAGGAAGGAAGTCTACTGTTAGTGATTGGGGCATGGTGTTATTTCTACTTAGAACGAAAACAATGAGTATTCTGGCATGAGAGCCATATTGGAAGATCAGAAGTCTTTCCACTAAATACAGCCCGCTCTCGAATGGCAAGCTTTCGGTTATAACTATTCACAGACATTTTGGAGATCTCTGACAATTTGTATCAGTGTGTCCATGAATCATATAGCCTAACAAAAAAAGAAAACATAGGTGTACTATAAAATAACAAATGATAGAATAATCTGCTGTATCATTTACTACTATAAGTTGCACACAAATCTGTTTCAAAAGAGTTGACATTGATAAAAACTTACGCACATACAAAATGGACATGATGTCATTCACCATCAGAAGAACCCAAAAGAAAGACACAGTATTAAGTGATAACCTTATAAAATCAACTGTAGAATATATTGCACAACTGTAATAACTTTCAGATACTTGTTGCTATTGTATAAGTGAAAAGTTACCTTTGCATTTTTTACTGTGAGACTTGGCACCTCTGATATTTATTTAAGGGTCAAAGATACCCCACTGATTTAAACATATTTTAGAGTAATCTATTAAGTCAATGGAGGATAAATCCTACAAATTTCAGGAGAAGGATAATTGTGTGTACTGCAGAACTCTATGCGAAGTTCATACAAACAAGTACAGTAAAATACATATAATGGAATCTTTCTCACGGAAGGATTATTAAGGTGGAGAAGTGAAATGTATTTAATTTCACTCTCACTTTTTACCATCTAAGAGACAGTGTCAGTTAAAGATCCTCTAGTATAAAATGCAGAGAAAAATTACCTGATCAAAGTGAAGTTTTAACATTACTAGTAATTTCTGCTGTTGAACAGGATGTTGATTCTAATAAAGATTCTTTTACTATATGCCATTCTAGACACTTTCTATGCATCATCCATTTGAAAATTGTAATAAGTCAAAATTTATGTTCATGTTTTAAAATGAGAAAATGTGCATGCTTCAGTTAACCCATCTTGCCAAGGGTTCCCTTAGTTTAGAAAAATCAGAGCTGGAACTGAAAGGCAACCATGTGCCTTCTGCCTCTTCTAAACCCTATAAAAATTAAGATTTAATATTTGCTATATTATTCTAGAAATTTGCATACTGTTTAGTTAACAATATACATAATACCCAATTGAAGGAAGAAATTGTAAGAATAGAAGACTCCAAGGATTTAAAAATTTGACTTCTAGTTACCATCTTGGATAATTAATTCTTACTGGCAAAGATGTGACTTCACATTTCCCATCTCTCTCTTTCTCTTATTTATTTTGCATATCTATAATATCTATAGCCTCCTAAAAATGCTGAAACTGAACTGAGTGCAATTTCCCTTTCATCCTCGGAATTTAAGAACTAGTTATTTTCAATGAAATTGTCTAAATCATGGGAGTGTCAAAACATGTATGTACTTTCATAAAATGAGAATAAGTTCTTCTTGCTGTGGTTTAGTGCCTCTAGCCAAAAGCAGTGTTTCCGCTATATCAAGTCAGGTGAGTTCATTGGCCAGAGTTACTCTTTCTTCAAATGTACATAGGATTTTAATACTAGTGCCATGTGTGAAATGTATTTTGCAACATTATATTTCTTCTATTAAGGTCAGAGTAACAGATCAATGTCAATCCTCACCAGATTCTCCCCCTTGAATCCATTATCAAAGATACTGATTTTTACTTTATTAGCTGAATGACTCCAATTCATTTCATAAAATAATTGCAGAAGTATAAATATACAGTTCACAAATACATCAAGCATTTAATTATGTTGTCTATCTGCATTGAAATTATGTTTAAAATATAGTTTTAGGGAAGAGTCTATCAATATTTGTCTAATGAACACTTTTAAATCTGACAGTCAAGGATCTACATGAAATCTTGTGCCTTCTAATCTTGTATTCTTTGGCTATTTATTAATTGTGAATCTGGTGAATATTTGATGTTCAGTAAAAATGGAGATCCTAGTTTTACATAAATTACATAAATGGAAAGCATCTCTTCAGTGTAAACTGTCACAGGTTTGCAACTCTACTGTCTTTGCTCTCCATTCAGTGACCCCCATTTGACCTTCTGTGGCTCCCTGACAAAATTATGAGTTTTTGAGAGGCCTCAAATATCTTTCTAATTCACTCATTCTCACTAAAACCTAAAGGCTAATAAAGCACTAAATATTATCATATAAAAATTAATCTACTATATTTAAAATAATGGATGCTAAGTTTGGCAGACCTTCTTTCTTTTTTTTACTGTGTATACTATTGTGTGTGTGTTGAGTTTAAATGTTAGATAAGCATATATAAAATGAATATTTCATGTGAAAAAGTTGAGTTTCAAGTTCACTCAATCAGAAACTCAAAGTTTATAAAAAATACCTATATTTGAAAAATTCAAGTGAGTCCACCTTTAGTAAAAATCAAAATATGAAAAGGAGGGATTGCAGAAGTACACACAAAAAGTTAAGGTTTCAAAGCTACATTTAGAGAGAGCAGTGAACTTAGAACAGTTGTGACATACTTGGTTTAAATTGTCTAAACTTATTACAAACTAGTTGCCTATATTTTCTAAGGTGCGTCAAGATTTAGTGAATTTCCATTGTGCTTATTTTTATTTCTTTCTTTCTTTTTTTGATGAAAATAGTTACCAGGGTTCTCATCTTGAACATTATATCTAGAACTCACTGATTGTAATAGAGCTTGGAGGGTGTGTAAGCTGGCTCTGCTGCAGTTGAAGGTCCTCTCCAGATTCATCAAATTTGCAGATCAATGGTATAGTATCAGCATTTAGCTAAGATGCATGTGTTGGCTTCAAATGTTGGTTTAAAAATCAATTTGATCATTACACAATTTGTAACTGTATGCAAAAATGTCACATTTTAACTCAGTAAATGTAAATATCAAGTATAAAGCAACAAAGTAAGCATTATAAATAAATATCCAGGACTTCAGTACTGATAAAAATAAAGCCTGAAAAATGAATAAATGGGAGAATAGACAAATCTATGCAGAATTCTGTATGTTTCTGGACAATGTTCTGTTCTTCGGGAGAGATGACTCACTACTCTGTAAGCAGGGAGACTTCTAGTTACTTTTTTCCTAAAATACAGTGTGAGAAGGGAGAGGGAGAGGAATTTATGGTAAAAAAGCAACACAAACTGACTCAGTAGCTACATCCATGTGTTAAATAAAAGCATATCCAACGTAAAGAGAAACTATTCAAATGAAGGCTGTAACAGGATGCTCATTTCAGAAATCTGCAGGAGTCTCAAAAAACACTAAAAGGCTTTCCCTTTATATGGGGAGGACAGATAGGCAGTGATTAAGAAGCTATGTGATTCCAGGTTCATCTGCTAAAGCCTTAACCCCAGTACCTCAGAAAGTGATGACTGTTTGGAGACAGGTTATAGATGTAACTAAGGTTAAGTCAGGCTCTCCTCCAGACTGTCTTAGGCCCCTATATGAAGAGCAAATTTGTAGAGAGAGGGGGAGAGAGAGGGAGGGAGAGGAAGAGAGAGGGAGGGAGGGAGGGAGGAAGAGAGAGAAAGAGAGAGAGAGAGAGAGAGAGACAGAGAGACAGAGAGAGAGAGAAAATATTTCTTTCAATTACACAGAGAAAAA
>NW_008347571.1:690995-695729 GCF_000622305.1 Nannospalax galili
GAGAGAGAGAGAGAGAGAGAGAGATCAGGTGTGTTTATACAGAGGGAAGACAGTGTGAGGATACAGGAGATGGCCATCCACAATCTACCTGTCAACCCTGGATTTTGAACTTCCAGCCTCCAGTACTGTGAAAAATTAATTGCTATGGTTTAACCCGTGCATCCCACGGTATTTTTTAGCAGTCTTAAAACTAAGATTCATTGGACAAATACAGGTGAATAATGAATAGCTTGACAGGACATGTATGTCACTGGTCGATTTATTCTCCAGATATGCTGATAAAGGGAAGCACGCTCTGCACTTTAGGATTCCCTCAGGCTTGATGGAAGCCTTGCTTAGAAAACCTTAGAGACAAAGGGGATAGTAAGAGGTGGGAAGTTTCACACACTTAGCACAATGGTTAGTAATGCTGACAGCCTCTATCTTGTTGAAATATTGTGACCATTCACTCTATTTGTGAAGTTTTCCTCCTCCAAAGTCACAACTCAGACTAGTCATATATATACTGGTGCTGCTCCCTGGAGAACCCTTTCTACCTTCTTAGTTTTCCTCACTTTGCCTTAGTAAATCTGTGTTTGCTGATCTAAATAATAAAATAAAATAAAATAAAATAAAATAAACAAAAAACAATCCCTAGCTGATGGTATCTAATAAAACATCTGACTAGTATTCCTCAGAGGACTGAGAGTATCAAAAAATGAGAAAATTATGAGAAGTTGTGCTAGTCGACGAGAACACTAGGGTACCCTTTGTGGAGTCCTGGAACAGAGAAAGGAAGCTAGGCTACAGACAGAAAACCATGAGCTAACTGATTATGAGCTTAATTAAAGCTATGCAATTGCCACTCTTCCATTAATTTGGACAAATTCAACACAGGAATGCAAGGTATAATGGGTGGAATTAGGTGTGAGATGTGTAGGGATTCCCTGTCTTAGGATCAGAACAGTTCTATAAAGCTAAATCTATTTGAGAGTTAAAAATTTATTTAACCAATGATAATAAATAAAATATAGAAAGCCCAGCTTGGAAACACAGGCCTTTCATTCCACTATTTGAGAGGTAGAGGCAGGAGGACCAGAAATTCAAGAACAGCCTCAGTTACATACAAATTTGAGGGAAACCTGGGCTATGTTAGACCTTGTCTGAATAAATAAATAAATAAATAAATATCATCTAGAGTCTATTTAAAATGAGGTAGGACAAACCCATCATTAAAAAGTTCTAATTTTCCTGGAAATGCACAGGTTAATCTAAGTATAAAATATAACTTGATGCCTACTTGAAGGGTTCATAAAAAGTAAAGTGTATCTGGATCACTGATGAAATTAATATCAAATTCTATTAATGTGATATTTTGTTTATATATAAAATTACAACCAATGCACAGAAATGAGAGTGTGTCTGCAACAGGTTCACTTCTAGACCATCTCGTGTGTATGCATGTGTGTACATGACTACAGGTGTGTGGGATATGAGTGGAGGGGATAAGACAGCCTCGTGAGTTGTTTCTCAATATTATCTACCTTTTTATTTTTAGACTTGTGATTTGTTTGTTGTTTATTTACTTTGTACATAGAGTTTCTCATTGGCCTGGAACTCACAAAGTAGGCCAGGCTGAGTAGCTAGTGAGCCCCGGAATTGGCCCATCTCTGCCTTCCTAGTACTGGGTTACAGTCCCCATGCCACAATGCCCAGCTTCTTACACATGGGCTCTGGGGTTAGAACTCAGGTCCTTGTGCTTGTAAGACAAGGACTACATTGCACTGGGCTATCTCCCCAGTCCTAATCTTTTTTAAAAAATCAAGTCTCAAATTTATTTTACCTAGGGGAAGTAACTTTCCTAACGTCCTTTAGAGGTTCTCCTTAATGAGTGTGTATTTGGGGGTTTCTGTCACAGGGTCCTTTGTTCTCAATGCTAAGACTCCTCTCTAAATTCATCCACCAACTCATTAATCAGTTCAATAATTTAGAAAATCACTTTTTTATTCTTATGTACACATAGTATGAAATGCAGTGCATCTAATAAGGATCTAACAGTTCTCTATAAAATTTCCGGTATCAGCAAGTACAAAGGCTCTTCCTGCCAGGCATCATTGTCTTATTGTGGGGTTTCCATCAATGAAAACACTTTTATGAACCGTTGTCAAATCAGAGCCATTGCTCACTGAAGAATTCACTCTGAAGGAATACTATAGAAATAGCTTTTGTGTGGATAGACTTAAAATTTTTATACTCTTCAATGGGCATTTGTCTTGCTTTGAATTTTTTAAAAAGCTGTTTTGCTTTCTTAAAGATAATCAGAAAGAGAGCACATGAAGAAAGCTGATTGGGCAAAAGACAGTTATTTGATTCTACTGGCTATTTGTTATATTTGATGCTTGCTTCATAATTAAAATCTGATTGCTAAAAGAAAAAAAATCCTCCATAAATAATAATGTTGTTATTCAATAGATTTGAAAAATGAGTTCGTGCTAGCAACTTTGACTTATTATTGCTATAGAATTTTATTTTTCTTAGGTTCAATAATTTAATGTGCTTAGCAGTTTGGAAAATGAATATAATATTTCAGTAGCTCAAAAACATGATCTTTACATATGTATTACACTTCCAGTTTAATTAGGAAACTAATGAGATGTGATTGACAATCTGATTGGTGAGCTACTGGTTCAGTACATTTCTATTAGCAGACTTAAGTTTTTCTCTTCCAGCTCTGTGTTCAGCTGGCTTCAGACTACAGGAATTATTATATTGGATACCTGCCATCCTGGCCTTTGAAAATCATCCTCTTGTAAAGTCACCAAATTAATTATAGTTCATTGTGATGGCGTACTGGCAGAATCAACTGTTTGTGAGTTTATCTTAGAAGAGTAAACTATGGAGCAGATAAATTACAGCTATTAACTAGATGTGGTGATAAAAAATAATTTTTGATTGATGAACACAGCAATAAAATTTGGTTATCCAGAGCTTGCATTTTAGAATGGTTTGTTTGGTTGTATACTGTGTGTTATACCCATTTGTAATATATTATTTAGTATGGGTGATAAATACAGGAGGCACACTTTGATTTTCATTAACTTTTCTATAATCATCAGAACTTTCTGTCCAATTTGTAGGCAATCACAAACCCGTTACATAAGTGTTCTCAGTCATATATTGCCTTTGATAATGAGTCACCTCACAATTTCTCACAAATTTGAATTTTCAAACCTTTTCCACACATACCTTCTAAACGCAAGCCTAGTTCCTAGACATCATAAATTCTGATAATTCTGTCAGATGCAGAGCTTGAGTTGACAGAGTGAACAAACAAGCACATCATTTGTTTTGAATCATCAGTATTCCATAGTTTGATTTTATATTGGGATTACTGAACAAAATTCTATTATTTATAAAACCATAACATATTAAATCAGGTCATTAAATGACTTGAGCTAGAAAACTTTAGGCAATAAAACAAAAGCACACATACCAGTAAATGTAGCAGTGCTTACACACTTTTAAAACAAACTTAATATTAATAAACATAGCTTCTTATTCCAGACATTAGGGATAAATGGTTTAAATATTATTGTGTTTTGTTTTCCCTTAAAAAATGAAGTTACTATTGTTATCCATAGTATTCATTAAGAATCATGGTCAAGAGATTTAATTATTTGCACGAAGTACAAATATAGAGAATGTTGACCTCGAGTTTGAAACAAGGTCAGCCTGATTCCAAAGTCATGTCTTTTATCATTTTGTGGAACTACAAGTTAATTTCCTGTGAGAAAGCTACTTCTATGTACAAAGACACTAAAGCAAAGAGTGTACAAACGAATTGAAGTTTAATTCATCATCTGAGAGCAGTGGTAACAGAGACCCACGACTGGTAATCATGTAGACAATAAGAGACTGTGGAGTGCTCAGTTCTGTCACACACTCTCTTCCCATGGCTCAGGGATCATTGGCGGAAAGGACAGAAAGATTTTAAGAGCCAGAGGTGGTAGATGAATACAGAGAAACCATACTTTCCAGACACAACAGGGCAGTTGCAAATCTGAACCCATAGCACTGGTGAAATCGTGCACAATACCTGTGCACACCAAGCCGAGGAACTATTGGCAATTGATAGCTGTTGGGAGAGGGAGTCTCAGTTGCCTTTGAGGGTATTATACTGGGTAGGTTGACTAGGCTTCAGGAGATGGCCCTACACACAAGTGCATCTGGGGATGCAAATTAGTCTTGCTAAGCTTTAAAAAAATAATGAAGTTGGAGAAAGTAATAGGTTGGAGATGGCAGAGAGGCCTGAATATGATCAAACACATTGTATGAAATCCTAAAGAATCAATAAAAATACTCTTTAAAATATTTTATTATTTTTATTTTATGTGTATGAGTGTATTGCCTGCATGTCGGTAAGTGCACCCGTGTCGTGCAATGCTTGCAGAGGACAGAAGAGACCGTTGATCCCCTGGAACTGGAGTTACGGACAGTTATTAGCTGCCATGTGAGTGCTGGGATTCGAACCCAGGTCTTCGGCAAGAACAACCCGTGTTCTTAACCGCTGAGCCATCACTCCAGCCCCTAAAAATATTCTTTAAAAAGAACAGTGTTGCCCCGCTTGGTGGCGCACGCCTGTAGTCCCAGCACTTTGGAGGCAGAGGCAGGCGGATTTCTGTGAGTTCAAGGCCGGCCTGGTGTACATAATGAGTTCCAGGACAGCTGGGGCTACAGGGAGACCCTGCTTCAAAA
>NW_008347571.1:695856-700335 GCF_000622305.1 Nannospalax galili
AAAAGCAGCGCTGTCAGTTGTGATGGTGCATCCTGGGAGGCTATGCGGAAGAGGTAGAGGCAGAAGGACCATGTATTCAAGGCCAGTCTGGGCTACTTTAAAATTTTTCCACACACATAAACAATCAAATGTAATAAAATATATATCAAAAAGTTACAAACAAGAAATGGCAATTCATAATTTATACAATAGATAGTGCAATAAGGTGTATCTTCTATAATAAACGTTTACCTTAAATGCTACTTCTATGGGAAGAGAAGTTAGTTCATCTCTCCCTTTTAAGAAACTTACGTTAAAAATTTGCAATACTCTCTCTGGAAAAATAAGTCCTCATTTGTTTTCTGTTATAACACAGGCACACATGGGCATACACATACAAGTGTATACATTGTGTGTCTACATTGTTGAAGTAGAGGAATTCTTTTGTGTGTAGTTACTTTAGATCACTAACAACTTGAGATGAGGGAAGGTAAATTAGAAGATGAAGCAGCAGAGAAGTTCAATTAAAGGAAGATTGAAGCAACTGAAGATCAATTCAAAATGAAGGCTAAGAGCTCTGAGCAGATAATGTAAATCAATACAAAAAATGATGGGTCTGTGTGAGGTGTGAGTTTTCTAGCACCTCAGGAAAATCTTTATTGTATAAATTAATACCAGTGCATTTCCTCCTAAGAAGTTTGCAGGGTACATGTGTTTGAGTTTCTCAATCATCTTACCAACTTTAATCCCACATGTCCAAATAATCATGTTGTATATTCATGTATTCTATGTTCTAAAATTCAGTGTTTAAGCACCTGCTGTATGTAGCACAAAATGTTGAGAGGCAGGATGACAGTATATTATCATTTAGCACAGTGACTATTAATTAGCCTGTAACCTGCATAGTCCTGCATCACCCAGTATTGAGTTAATGGCTGACAGTCACCAAACAGATATGCTGGTCTGGCATGAAGTCTGTGTCTACTAAGAAAACCAAATTGTCAGGTGCCACAGCTGTCCTTCCTTGCTAGACTTTGGGGATGCATGAGTTTATATTATATCATAACTCTGACTTGAGATCTTACCACAGTTCACGGAAGTAACAGCTGTGACTTAAGAAAGCTCCCTCTCAAAAACCCTTTTCAAAAATGAGCTTAGAGTTATTGTTGACACACTCTCTTTCTTACCAGCTGTATTTTACATTGATCAAGCCATAGTTTATTCTTCAAAATGGGACATTAATTGTACTTATCTCATAATTTGTTATGAGAAATAAATGTGTACTCAGGGCTCACACATAAATGTCAGCGAGAATTAGTGGCCTGTATTTACATAGTGTGACTAGTTTTCAGTGCTTAATAATACAGTGATTAGCTGATCATGTCATTTATGTATGAAGGAATAAAAGATGATGTCATCTTAGAGCCATACACTCATGCATGTACATAAACATGTACACAAACATCTTGTTTCAAACAATAATTCATAAAAATATTAAATAGTCAAAATTCACACAATATCTCAGTCTTGACAAACCTTACAAAAACTGAAATCAACTTCTTTTTCAATATTGAAAGTAAATCTTTTGTAGTTCTCTCTCCAAGAGATCCATAAAGGTTATCTTGTCATTATTACTTAATATCACTCATGGAACAGCATCCATCACTTTCTGATGACACTTTATGCATTGACTGAAAAATTCTGAGTGAAAGAATAAAACTATCTACTCAAAATCTCAGGAACCTAAGACAGAACTCTAAGTAGCAATGAATGAATAAAGAAACGAGATACTCTCCTTCTTGTTAAAGTCAGTTTTCATAAATTATGGGTTTTTATAGTTCCTGAAAATATTATGTGCTTCTATGTTGATAAACAATATTCAAACTGGATATCATCAAAGAATTCTAGTCAGAAATTCTTTCTCTAGAGGCATTGTTACTAAGGATACATTGTTGATCTGGGCATTTCCTATATATGGAAGGAGGGTCTTTGTACTGCTTTAAAATTGTGTGTGTGTGTGTGTGTGCGCGCACACGCGTGCATGCACGTGTGTGCACATATGTGTTATAATTTTGCCTTCACAACCCTCTGAGAAAGCATATCTTCAGTAGTTAAGAACAAGTGTTATAAAGGATGTCTTCAGTTATATTCAAATGCTTCTCTTTTGCCTCTATTTCTTCATGTCTAGCTGTGTCTTTCAGATGCAGAGCTCTAGAATCATTTAACTGTAAAGAATTCATAAATATCTCAAGCCTCCTGCTTTTATCTAGGGCATCACCTGCTAACTAAATATCAACAACTGTATCACACTCAGTTATTCAAAAACTTGGTACCTAATCTTCTCTTTCAGGCATGTGTTCTTCACTTTTATTAATGGAAAGACTTCCAAATAATTTATGATAGTGTTTCTCTCATGCTTGTTGGAATAGCTAGTTTTTCCTTTAGTTATGATTGCCCCATTGCCCCATAATGGAATGGGCAATGACATAAAGATGAAGCTTTACAAAGGATACTGAAACTATGTCCTCTGGATTCATATGATGAAAGCTAAGTTAAAACATCTATCTTTTATTGAATTTTTGTATACTTCATACACAACATCTTAATCATCTTTATACTCCCTTCCCCATCAGATCCCTCCCTTAGCTCCTCCCCAGTGGATTTCATTAATTCTGTCATTTATGTTTAGGCCTATTGAGTTAAGGAAGTGTCCACAGACATCCCTCAGTGCAAATTCATCCACTGGCTCTAGTCAGCCTATTTAAAACATCTATCTTTTGAGTGGGGCACCTTTAAACATTGTGTTTGAGTATCTGAGTGTGTGTGTTTGTGTGTGTATTTGAGTGTTTGAGTGTGCATGTGTGTGTGTGTTTGAGTGTGTGTGTGTGTATGTGTGTATGTATGTATGTGTGTGTGTGTGCATTTATCCATATTCATACCTGTGGAGGCCACAGGTCCTGGTTGATCATAAGCCTCTGTGCTCTCTACATCATTTTTTGAGATGAAGTCTCTTACTAAACTTGGAGCTCATGATTGGACGAGCTGACTATGAAGCCCTACGATCTGCTGGTCTGTGCTCCCTTTCTCAGTCTTGTACAGATATCACCATGCCTGGCTTTTTGTATCAGTGATGGAGGTATCTACACTCATATCCTCATACTTTCACAACAAACACTTTACCTACTGAGCCAGCACCCCAGCCCCAGAGATTAGGACATTCAAAACAAAAGTAATACACATTTACCCTAGATTTCCCAGATAATTCAAACAAAACAAGGATTAAATATGAGCTAGAAGCAACCAGAATAGTTTATCTGAATGAAATTGAGATTGCTTAATATACCTGTCTGGGCGCGCTCTAATTAGCTATTGCTCTTACTAATTACCCAAACTATAGCAACCCTTATTTTAACTTAATAGACTATAAATTGTTTTTCTCTGTTGCTCTGCTCCCTCCATGGATGGGAAACTTAGTCTTGCTTGTGTATCTCTTGTCACCTGGTCTATTAGTCAAGAGCAGACTAATTCAGAATTGGGTATGATAGGGTGACTCAGCTCTGTTCCACAGTTTCTTCTTTTCTTGCAGCTTCACCCAGAAATAATCTTGGCGTTCAAAAGAAATCTAAATATGTAAGTGTTTTATAAAGCTGCTGCAGACATAAAATTTTATTGAACATTTTCCAAGAGCCATTTACATAGTCAGTTCACGTTCGATGAGGTAGCACTCTGCAGTGGACTTCAGTCTGAGAAGACGTTGCTTGTAACCATCAATACAGTCATCCTATCACAAGTGAAAGTTACTGCTGTTACAAGAGACATCTCAGAACTACAGGCATAGAAGATGTTTCTCTCTGCTATCATAGTCATTCATGGTACAACCTGATGGAGGTATATCTCAATTCAGAATGTATACCATAGCTCGCTTAAACAAAACAAAACAAAACCAAAACCAAAACAAAAAACTACTGACAAATTCTAATCCTGTCAATGTTGTATAAATGAATTATGGAGCATATATTTCCTTCAAAAATATTTAGTTATAAAAAGTAGTTAGGGCTGAAGAGATGGCTCAGCAGGTAAAAACTCTTATGTAGGTATGAGGACCTGAGTTCAAATGCCTAGCACCTACATAAAATGGTATGGCCATGCATATGCCAGTAACCACACCAGGGGAAGACAGGAGGATCTCTGGGACTTGCTGCCTGCCAGCTTAGCTACAGGTTTGGCGAGAGACTCTGCCTCAAAGAAATAAGCTGGGCAGTGAGACACCTGTTATTGTACTCTTGCCTCTGCTAACATGCATGAGCACAGACTGCCACACTCACATGCGCATACTACATACACACATACCACACACTTGCACATGTACATACAAAAATTTTAATTAAGGAGCAATGTGCTGTCATGCAAGTATACATTAGATAGTTGTTTAGGAAGAAGGATAGAATGATGATTTTTGTTAGCCCTGGAATAAGAAAAGTAAACAAGATATATATATAT
>NW_008347571.1:700431-702560 GCF_000622305.1 Nannospalax galili
TAATATAGGGAAACAGTGCTATAGAAATAAGTTAGAAGAAAATGAGAAGTCAAAGAAAGACTTCAGAGAGCATCTAACTTGCTTTGTGAAGTTTGAACCATAATTTTCTTATTGATAAACAAATGAATTATTATGATAACAATAACCATAAAATATAAAAATAAAAGGGTGTGGAGTGGGATCAGTTTCTATAATTCTGGTCTACAGGAGTTTTATAACCTCTGCTTCCTAAAATTTTCTCCTCTAAAGATGTAGTAATACTTCCTGAAATGATAATTATGCAACTTAAACAAGAGATCCACACAATACACTTAGTTGGCATTTGACACATAAAAATTTATGAGTTCAATATTTTTACTGATACAATTGTTCCTTTGCTATTATGAGAAATATCTTCTACAGGTGTCAAAATACAAATCAAGATGGAATTACACTGGAAATCTTTTCTACATTGCGTTGTTTTTCTTGTCTCTCACTTGTTTCTTATTTATAAACTTTGCTTTCTTCTTGGTCTCATGCATTATAAAAAGTTCAAAATCGGCGGTAAAAGCAGCATGTACTGTGGCTGTGTGTTATGGTTTGAATAAGAAATATACTATATATGTTTATGCCTTGGTTCTATGCTGCTGGGTGGAGTTTTTGGCAGAGGTTAGAGAAACTTTGCAAGGTAAGATGAAGCTGGAATTGTCACAGGACAAGTCTTTAGGGGTAGGCATCCTATCTGTTCCCTTGGTCTCTCTCTCTCCCTCTTCTTCCTCTCCCTCTCTCCCTCCTCACTTCATGTCCACCATGATGTGAGCTGCTCTGCCTTACTACACGTCTTGCTGTTACAATGATGGTTTAAATTGTATGAAACCATGAGCCAAAAGAAATGCTGCTTTCCTTCAAGTTTTTTTTTTTTTTATTTTTTTTAGGAACTTTGTCAAAGTGATGGGAGGAATGATTAATGCACCATTTTATTAGCTTTCCAAAAGTCTCAGTTGCTCCTTTGTGTTAGCTTCAGGAAACAAAATTACATCATTTGTTCAGAAATTTTACCTTGTAAAAAAAATTATCAACAGAGGGGCTAGAGAGACTCCTCGGCGGTTAAGAGCACTTGTTGCTCTTCCAGAGATCAGAGCTTGAGTCCCAGCACCCAGCTCACAGTCCCTACTCACAATTACCTGTAACTCCAACTCCAGGGGATCTGATGCCCTCTTCTGGCCTCTGTGAACACCCCCACACATGTATACATAAACATACATAAAAACAAACACACACATAAGCAAAATTTAAAAAATAAAATATCATGATGAATAGGTAGATTTCCCAGTAAAGTAGTTCAGCTTTTCCCTTTTCCTTATTTTACCTGTTTCCTTTCAGATCTTAGGGGTTTCAGACACTACCACCATCAGGTGTAATGTGACAGTCACATTATGGTGTAAACACAAACAGACACACTGACCTACTTTAAAGCCACTCCTAGATCACATTTTTAAAAATCTCTTATTTATTTAATGACCACATACTTAGAAGAAGCATTTCATTACAACAGCATTGACCTATTCAATAACAGTTTTCTGAGCTAAGATGCATCTCTTTCAAAGCTGGCTATAAATTTTTAGGTTTACAGTTGAATTATTACAGTTATACAATATTGTACTTAGTATAAACCCTATAGGACATAAAATTAAATGAGGTTTTAACCTATAAAAAGATCTCCGTTTCATTATTAAAATACACAGTTTCATACAGAACAATTCATTTTTAATGCAATTGACGTTAAGATGTTTGCACGTGCATTTCTAATCTCTATATATCAGATTATTACTAGTCACAGTCAGTTACTTTCTGAGCTCCTTGGCATCTGAACATGGATATAAAGTCATCAAGTAGATTTCAATGATAATGCTTTTCACATCTACTAATTATTAAGGAGCAATTTTTTTGTTTTGAAGAATTATTATTTTTTAATCATATATTTTTTAAAAATTTTAATAACTACATGATTAGAAGCTTTGCACTACAGCTTTAACATATTCAGTAACACACTCCAGAGCACTTGATATCTCCTGGGAGAGGGAAAATGTTTTCTTTAAAGGGGTAACACCGGGTATGTTGACCAGACTCCACGAGATGGACCTACACTC
>NW_008347571.1:703179-707977 GCF_000622305.1 Nannospalax galili
GTAAGACATAAAATTGGATGAGTTTTTAACCTTTAAAAAAGATGTGTATTTCAATTTAAAATATACTGTTTCTTACAGAAAGACTCATTGATTGAGAGACATACAGATTAGAGATGCATGTGCCAACATCCCAGTAACAGTAGCAAAAACAAGGAGTCTTTCTGCAATGAAAAATATATTCTAAAATGAAATGGAGATCTTTTCTAAAGGTTAAAAACTCAATTTTATGTCTTACAGGGCTTATACTAAGTTCAATACTGTATAACTGTATTAATTCAACTGTGAACCTAGACACTTGCACCCACTTGTGAAAGAGATGCACTCTTGCTCTAGAGTGTGTTACTATGTTAAAGCTGTAGTGAAATGCTTCTTCTAATCATGTAGTTATTAAAAATTAAAAAATAATGATTCTTCAAAGCATAAAAATTGGCTCCTTAATATAGGTGATAGACATTACCATTGAAACCTACCTGATGATTTTATATCCATCCTCTGCTGCCAAGGATTTCAGAAAGTAACCGATTGTGACTAGTAATAATCTGGTATATAGAGGTTAGAAATGCTTGTGTAAACATCTTAATGTCAATTGGATTAAAAATGAGTTTTTCTGTAGGAAATAATATATTTTAAAACAAAATGGAGATCTTTTTTAAAGGTTAAAACCTGATTCAATTTTATGTCGACTTTAGATCACATTTTTAATAAACCTGGGAAATTTTTGTGTCGTTTGGTGGTGTTTGTATCTTTTACATAGTAAGATTTTTGTTTTTCTCATAACCCAATATTTGAGCATAGACTAAATGTTAATATTAAACAATTAAGATTCATTTTTTTTCATATCAATATAACATCTATAAAAATATTTACATTTTAAGAGATACCTAACAAAGTTTTGTGGAGGAAAAGTAAATAGTCAATGACTAGAATTTTCTTGTATGATTTCAACTAAACCACACACAGAAAATAAATAACAAATAGAAATAGAAAAAAACCTGGGCCAGAATGATGCTCAGGGATTAAGGCACTTGCTTATAAGCCTGATGACCTGAGTTGGATGACCCAGACCCACATGGTACAGGAAGAAAACTGATTACTGCAAATCGTGCTGACTTCTACATGGTTGCCATGGCATACACGTGTATGCACATGTACACATGCATGCATGCATAAACATACAAATAAATACATAAATAAATATGTGTAGCTATATTAAAGAAAAGGATATCTTAGTGTTAAAAATGCTATAGGCTAAAAATCTTATTAAGAACCGTAAATTATATCTTATAGCTCTGTAGGCAGGAAGTTTAAAAATGAGGTACTTATTGATTTGGAAACTGATGAAGACTGGTTTCCTGATTGATAGATATCACCTTCTCATGTGGTCTTACCTGGTAAAAGGAGTTATCTAGCACGCTCCTTATGATGCCTTTAACCCATTATGAGGGCAGCCCCTATGATATAATCACCTTACCAAGGCTTTCATCTCCTAATACCATCACCTCAGGGGCTGACATTCCAGTGCCAGAATTTGAGTGTGATAAAAGCTCACAATAAAATAATGTGTGTGGCTAACTATTAGTATGCTTTTAAAGAAACTCATGTTTTTCACTTTATAGTTTTGAAGTTATTGAAGATTTTGCACAGAACTTTTCTAAATCCAGAATTCTGCACTCAGATGACTTCACGGGTATCATTCATTCTCATTTGAACTTCAAGAACCCCAACTCTGGAGCTAGAGAGATGGCTCAGCAGTTAAGAGCACTGGCTGCTCTTGCAGAGGACCCAGGTTCAGTTTCCAGCACCTACTTAATGGCTCACAGCTATCTATAACTCCAGTTCCAGGGTATTCAATGCCACTTTCTGGCCTCTGTGGGCACCAGGCATGCACATGGTACACATACATAAATGCAAGCCATCAAATATACACATAAAATAAAAATAAACCTCTAAAAAGAACCTTAAAGATATTTTACCCAGTGTTTTAGAGTTGCAGTTTATGATGGGGGAAAAGTGCCTCATTAAAATCTGCTGAAAATAAAATTTTGTCCTGCATAAGCAAGTGGGTACATGGCATATTCAATAACATGGTAAGATAAAATAATAGGTAAGTTCTAGATTTTTGAGTTATTCAAGGTTTTTATGTGTGCCCCCCCTTTTTTTTCTTGGTGACTTTATAGACCTTACAGGCTCTGCCAGCCTTTGCTGTCAGGTTGGCTCTTTGAGAGGTTAATGGCACCTGCTTTACCAGGGATTCTCCAGGTACCTGTCTCCCAAAGTACATGTGTGTTTTACATATCTCTCCTGTAATTATACCTTCTATTTCTTGAATTGCCATTACATAGTGGTGTTTTTTTATTTCTTGAATAAATAGGTAATAAATGTCAGAGAGACTTAAGCACTGAGTTTTTGTTTCTGTATATTCTAATGCTCAGTACCTGCATCTAAATACATTAAAGTTCAAATCTAACTTCTATTGCTATAGTCATCTAAAGCCTGAGCAAATCCTTGAGGCATACACATCATAACAGACTTCTACCATAGCTAAGGCCTAATGCTTTAGTTTTGCATTCAAACCTGAGTTTACATTTAGATAATCTTGTACACATCAAATCTGCTTATAAAAAGTCATATCCCTGGTCCCTGACATAACTTCCATGTTGAATTTTTCTCTCTGTTTCATAGGGCATCACTGTGTTAGATTATATTAATTATTCTGGTTCTTTCTGGCCAAACACTGATATAAGAGAAAGGTGGAGGCAAATGTCTAATATTTGCATGCTACGACAGCCCAAGCAGAAACATTCCTAGCTTCATTGCTATTTATCTTAGGAGGAAAATGAACCCTGATGTAAACAAGGAAAGAGTTCTACAATTCCTCTTTAAAAGTGAAGGAAATGCCATGTAGACCATAAACTAAGAAACTTCAATAAATAACCAACAGTGCATATCTGTCAGGGGACGATTCTTCGCTTATTAATCACAAACTGGATTTTATAATGGTTTATACTTGTTTCAAAGCCCTATTTCCAACCCCCAAGTTAGCAGTGTTTTTTCCTAATTAAATTGGATTCCTTCCAGAAGGTTTCAGAATAGTCACCAAGATTTATTATTCTTATTTTTTCCACGTGGAGAGAGCAGTATAAATAGCAGGGCTAAAGATTTTCCTTCAACCATCCTTAAAATTCCAACCGAAGAGTTTCCCCTGTATTAATGTATTCTAGCCTCTTGACAAGATAATGCTGCTGTGATGTTGTGTATCTGATCTAACCTTTTGTCTTTGTCAGGGAAAGAAGGATTTTTCACGGAGATATCTGGGTTTAAAAGAACTCAGTCATCACTTTAATAGTAGGGCAGGGAGTTGTGGCATGGTATGTATAAGTTGTGTTTTGCCACAGGCACTTGCTGTTTAAAATGACACGGTTCATTTATAAAAGAGTAAAACACCAACTAAATTTGTGTACCTAAATTTGAACTGGAAAATGAAATGTTTTAATTCAAACAAACAAAAACCACCTCAGTTTCAATGCTGTGAGGTTCTTGACAGCTCCTTCTTTGATTGATTGTCTTTCATTAGCACAAAAAGAATTAAAACATTTCTGAAATATAATTTCATCGGCAGTAGGATCAGCTGGTTTTTTTCCTTAAGCATGCTTATCTTGTTCTTCTGATTAGGAGAAATGCTTAATATTCAATTCTTACAAAAGCCTTATTTCAATTAAAAACCAGTTATAATTTCACTTGAAAGTTCAAGACCAGAAAATAATGTTAAAATCCAATGAGAATTCATGGAGCAAAACTGTATTCTTATTAATTTCCCCAAATAACAAGTACTAAGTTTATTTGCATATCTTTACTCTCAACACCTCCTTGATTCCTCTTTAACCTAAAATACCTTTTCTTATCAACTGTATAATGGTAAAATGTTATATGTCAGTAATTCAATATTGTTTGAATAAAATAATCAGTATTTTAAAGTTTTTCTTACATTTACTTAGTTTTATTTTTATTTGCATGCATGTATTTGTGAGTGCCTGTGTCCGTGTGTGTGCATGTGTGTGTGTGTGTGTGTGTGTGTGTGTGTATGTATGTATGTGTGCTTCTGCCTTAAGGCAGGTATGGAGGCCAGATGATAACTTTGAGCTGGTTCTGTTCTTCCACCATGTGGTTTCCAGGGACCAAACTCAGGCTTTCAGTGTTGGGGACAAGCACCTTCACGTTTTGAGTCATCTCACTAAATCTGACATTGTTAGGTTGTTTTTTTCTAAAATTGTTACCTAAGACAGTGTGATTCAAATTGTATTTTCGACCAATATGTCATGCTATAGCAATTAGTCATTCCACAGCTACAATTGGAAATTAAGAGATGTGTTAGATAACAAGCAGAAAATTACTTGGAACAACATATATTATTATGTTAAAAATGTCTGGAGTTTTTTTATAGGCATAAAAAAATAAAATGATGTATGGGGGGCTGGAGAGATGGCTCAGTGGTTAAGAGCACTTGCTGTTCTTCCAGAGAACCTGGGTTCAAGTCCCAGCACCTACATGGGCTAACAACCATCCATAATTCCAGTTCCATGGATCCAAAACCCTCTCTGTCCTCTTCAGGGCATGGCATATACATGGTGCAATTACATGCATGCAGACAAAACACTCACACATATAAAATTAATAAATAATTTTAAAAATAAAATGCTTGAATAGTGGTTAGAGACATCTACATACACTAAGAATAGTTACTCCTGTAGCATAGCTAGGTGGGTAGTAATATGTGGAATTCTATTAATTCATGCTTTGC
>NW_008347571.1:708161-730098 GCF_000622305.1 Nannospalax galili
TATTAATTCATGCTTTGCACTGTTCTACTTGATCTTAAAATAAGTTTTACACTGTAAGTTTTCTAAATGGCTTAATTCCTGTACTCCCATTTCCCATTAATTATATTTTCATGGATATTAAAACCTGAAACTACAGAAAAACGATTTTATTATACAAGGAAAAAATTTCATTATTTTTTAAATGAGAGGATCTTTCAGTAATGTTTATAATGTAATTTCCTTAATGAAAAAAAAACGGTCAAAGCTAAAAGTTTAAATGTTGCTATCAAAGATAAAACTTACATAATTTGGTAACAGGAAGTAATATTTGTAAAAGTGGATGTGTAAGATATTTACACTACAGTATGACTAGCTTTGGAACACCTACATATAACCATGTAATGTTTTAAGTTCTAAAAATGTGACTAGTAACAATCTCTGTTCATGTAAGTATTCTGACTAAAATGGGATTATTCTTATAGTTGTTAAAATGTTGTAAAATATAGGAAATGCCAAACCATATTTTCTTTGGCTCATCAAAGTACAATTTTAGGTATATTTCTTTTCCTGAATATCTTTACTCTGAAATTGTTGGTAAGGTTCCAAGTTGTTGATGTCCTAGATAAGTAGGACATTGGTCATGTGCATAATTATTCCATGTATGATATCTGTATATCTCACAGGTTGACTCAGTAATATAGTGTAAGAAAGTGACAGAGGCCTAAGGGTCATCTAATTCGACACCGACCCTGGAAATATTACCCACTTAAAGATACCTCTTAGTCTGCGAGTCAAAGTCCCCTAACCCCTAAAGTGATGGGTTTCTAGCTCCAGAAGCAGCTCAGTGCATGATGGCCGCTCAGGTTCCTCCATGTACCTACCTTAAGAAGGCAGAAATCTTTCCTCTTGTTTCTGCATGGTAGTTCTTTCACGTTCTCTACAGAGGGCCATGACTATTCATATTCAGAAGAGCAGATTTTGATGTATCTCCCAGCCTAGGTTATGTGCTGAATGAATGCTATTCTAGACTGGAATAATGATCACGTCATAGGCCTATCAAATGTACCCAAATAAACCCTTTTTCATCTCATATCTTTTGCCATTTTTTCATTACTTTGTTCAATCTGAACATTCTGCGAGACATGTTGTGATTTGAATGAGAATGTTCCCCATAGGCTCTGAGTATTTGGACAGTTTGTCTCCAGGGGGTGGCGCTGCCTAGGGAGGCCTAGGAGCTGTGGCCATGATGGAGGAAACGTGTCACCGGGGGCGGGGTGTGAGATTTTTAAGCCTTGCCTGATTTCCAGTCACTCTCCACTTCCTGTGCCTGCTTGGAGGTGTGATTGCTCAGCTTTCTGCTCCAGCCACCTTTGCTGTCCTGCCTTCATCACTGTGGACTAACTCTCTGGACCTGTAAGCGCATATCAACTCGCATATCAACTCTTCCTTCTCTTAGTTCCCTTGGGCACAGTGTTTGATCCCAGCAACAGGAAAACAGCTAGTACCAACAAGTAGAGCAGAATGCACAGAACAAAGTAACTCTGTGGCCCTTGCCACCAATGAAGGAAGAGGCTTTCATAGTTTGCTTATCCATAAGTAGAAGAGCTCTGCTAATGGATAATAATATTTAAGATGTGGCTCCATATTTAGCATATGCTTTTATGATAACTGTTCTGATTCAGCTTGGCAGCTATTTGTTTTGGTTTTCCCAAAGGAACCTGTAAAACAGAGCATGCAGAGGAATAGTGAATAGGGAGAGCATGTAAAGGGGTAGGTAGAAGTTTGAAGGTTAGTACTGAAAGACAACATATACACATAAATGCATGTAAAACAGCTGCACAGCCTCAGTTTCATATTTTTTTGACTGTAAGATTATGTCTCATGGTTATGAATATGCGAATGACTAACCAATGGAGACTTGTACTGTCTCCTAAGAAATTTTTCCAAGGTCGTACTACTGTTCCCTGTCAAAACTGGGACTGAGTTTCCCTACTGAGAACGTAGCTTCAGACTCATTAAGTATTCCCGACCACCAATGCCCAGGCTAAACATAACTTTGGGAAATGAATCAAGGAGACTTCTAATGTGGGGTTTTAATCAATGGCCAATTCATTAATAAAATATCATGATACTTGTTAGTAATAGCAATTGGCCTGGCCTTGCTTGCTTTGACAGTCAATTCCTATGTTTGTCTTTTGTGAGACATTCCTGTAACTTGCTCATACCTGGTGCACCCTGAAAAACAAAATAGCTTCCATCTTCAGTCCTACTTTGGAATGAATGCCATGTGAATTTGAATAGCACCAAACATTAGACGTATAGGTGTTATAAGTATTAGAAGTTTTTCTTTTCTATAGTTCAATATTCAAGAACTTGAATGCATGAGACAGGCATGACTTGACAGCCAGGTACAGCTCCTAGAAGCACCTAGCAGTGAAAGTTTCTCACTTGCCAAAGGTGCGGCTTCCACTCCATGCAAAATAAAAACTCCTTTATTCACAAAAACAGCTGTTTCAGGCAAATAATCAGGATGAAAGGAATAGCTATGTTACAACGCCCAAATTCCTAACTACTTCCTAGGAAATATAAGCTTTAAGTTAATTAAATGGAGTCTCTAAGTGCAGATTTGAGAAAAGGTAAGAATGTTTGGTTCTGTTTTACTTTCCACATTTTTTTTGAGGGGGGTTGGTATATTTGACACTATTTCTCAAATGACTATCTGGTGAAATGTCTGGGGATGATTCGTGTGATAAATTGGTAAAAAATTCATTACTAGGGAATAGAGTTAATGAAAGATTTTCTGAGCAAGACACTGTGGGTAGAGTTTAATATGTATAAATTAAATCTTCTACTTGGAAACATACTAATAAAAGCAATGAATTAAACATCAGGACCAAGAGATTCGGGCTTATTAATATGGTGTAACTCTATTTAGCAAACCCTAATTTGCTGAACGCTGATGCTACTAGTAAAATTATTAAGTAGGAAAAAGTGTATCCAGTAAAACACAAATATGTAATATATTAAACTTTAAAATTTAATAAAGATAAAATAAAGTGTTAAAAGTTGGAAGTAAAAGAAACTTGAAAATTCTGAACAGGTGTCATGGTATTGCAGCAATCTACGCTTCAGGAAAACATATTACCAATGTTAAATTACCAGTCTTACTTTGGAGACTATAACTGACAGGGATGAGTTTCCAGAGAGAGAGAAAAAAACTAATTTATCTTTCAAAATTTGAGATTTTAGATATCACGTTTCAAAGCCATCTAGGAGCATGCATTATATTGGTATTGACTACTAACACTGAAATGAACAGTTTCACAATGCATTAAAGACAGGAGAGTGATAAGTGTGTTGTTTTCCATTTTGTTACCCATTCATCACAATAAGTCTTTTTTATGCTAGAGATTTTTAATGAAAGGTGCATTAGAATTTTGAATGCCTTTTAAATGTCAGGCATTGTTCTAGGTGATGGGGAAACAAAGGTGACTGAGACAGCCATGTATTCAGGCATTATAAAACATGTTTTTTTTTTTTTAAAGGTGACAGATGAAGAACAATTAAATAAAGTGATAAGTGACAAGGGAAAAATAGTGTAGTGAAATCCAGGATATGTATGGAGAGGATGACTTTTCTGTGACCTGTAAGGCTATAAATACACAGGAATGACAAATCTAATGTTGTAGTTATGAGAGATTTGTTTACTCCTATTTAATTGAGACCTAAGAGAACCCACTTGGCGGTTTGATTTACTTACCTGAGACGAATATATTGCAAAAAATTGCCTAGAATCACCTTGATATCTTTGTTCAAATCACTGCTTACTTTCTGTTTGCCGGAATGATTCTAGTGTAGCCACATTTTAGAACATATTGAAGCACTTTTTTGCATCATCTCTAATAAAATCATTGTTCATTAGGTTCCAAACTATGTTTTTTTTTATAAAACAGTCAAGTCAGAAAGGAACTTATTGTTTGATGATTGTGTTCACTGCTGCTGTTTACAGACATGGAATGCATTTAATATTAAAAATATTAAGAGTAGAACATCAGGCAGAGTGACCCATGCCTTTAATCCCAGCTCTCTGGACGCAGAGGCACGTGGATATCTGTTGGATGACTAGGGAGATCCTGTCCAAAAAAAATTAGAAGTAAAAAGAAATACTTCAGGAAGTTGAAGAAATGAGACAAGGAAAAGGAAAACTAGACCTGAAAATAAGGCATTAAGGTTTAATTTTAGAAGAATTCACACACACACACACACACACACACACACACACACACATTTTGTGGACGTTGTTAACCATTAAGATGAGAAGTCTGAGGATGGCAGGTAGCAGTTACCAGTTTTCAGGGGAATTACTATGAATTCATAGTGAGGGTGAAAGTAGTCCACAGACAAAGCTTTTAGAAAAGTCTGGTACTCACCAACAGGAAGATTCAACAGGATGTGTGTAATAACTCACCATACTACATCTCTTTTAAATACATTTTAAAACATTTTTAACATCAATGAAATTGGAAGACTCTGTAAAATTGATAATATCTTCCCCATATAATAGATATTTTTCTTAGTGAAATATAAAATGATGGTGAATCTCTTGTTGATGGTCTCTTGGATTTGATTAAGTAATTGTTTCCTCCATGGTAAGTAGTAATAACTAGTTGGGAAGCCTTGGGCAAGATAATTAACTTCCAAGAGCCTGAGAGTCTCTACATTTAAAATAGGAATAACATAAAAGCAGTTCATGCAGTTATGGAGGCCAGATAAGATAAATTATGTAAAAGTGCTTTGCAAAATGCGAAGGGTTACAAACATGTAGAGCTATAATCATAATCGTTATTAGTCTTTGGCTAGAGAGGGCTTGCTGTTTGGCTGGAGGGTATAGTATATTCAAACAAGGGAACTAGATTGATTGCTCTGAAATTAAATTAAAACATCTGTCAGCTACAATTCATCCTATAAGGCACAATGGAGTCCAGGCAAACAGCAAAGTAACACGTAAGATTTGTTTCACGTACAAAGGTAGTTATTGAGACTTTAACATTAACACTTACCCTACCGATAGCAGAGCATGAAATGTATGAAGATGCTCAGTCATTTGAATTAGTCGACTGGACCTACTTTTGTACAGTTAAGTAAAATATCTGAAAGTATATCTGTTGTATTTCCTGGATACATGATCATGAAAATAGTGGATGAATTTTTTTTCTAGTTCTCTATACATTTTAAGAAAGAGACGATTACTTCAAACAGTGGTTTTAGTTGTCAGAATTTCATACTGCCTTAAGACGTAGTGTAAGAGATAAAGATTCTGACTCCACAGTTTCCAGCATCAAAATGGATTGAATAGTTGCAGGAACAAAAGGCAGAATTAAGAAAGCTTAGTCGGAAACAGCTCTAGCTTTTGACCTTAGGCAATTCACTTAATCTCTCCAGCTCCGTATCTCTCTTAGACACCTAATCTGTAAAATAAGATTTATGATTCCTGTCAGCCACATGTGGTTATCAAGCTACAGTGTGCATATTTCTATTGGTCAACACATGATCTGTATATATATGTACACAACAGATTTGGGATTTGGTTAAAATAAGTCTTACAAAACTAACTTGAGTGTTCGTCTGGGTAGTCATATTTTTAACAGAATTGCAATTATGGTGGCCTGTAACTGTCACATTTCAAGTCCCTGAGCAGAAAATCGGGAAAGAGAATAAGACAAGAGAGTATACCAGGTACATGGGTGAGAACTTACCAAGCTGGTAAATATGTTCCTCTGAATATCGAATACTATTTGAATAAATAATAGGAATATACACTGTGAACATTAAGTAAATGCCCATGGCGTGTCTTAAAATTAATTAGTCTTAAAATTTTCAAAATACTTTGCAACATCAAACTTTGTACATATGAGGAAAGAAAATGAAACACGCATTTGCAGGAAGTTCCTACTGAGCTTTCCTTTTGGAAATCATTTCTTTGATCAGTGACACTTTGGACTCTCCAGTTGCTGCCAGTAGAAGGTGGAGGTCAGTCGTTCAAAGCCTCAGTTCCAGAGAAGGTGTTTTCTTCAAGTGCACCCATGTCCTGCAGTGCCGCAGAGATAAGAAGAGGGCTTCAGATTCCCCTGGAACTGAAGTTAAGGACGGTTTGTAACCGCCTGTTCAGTGCTGGGAATCAAACCCAGATCCTCAGCAAGAGCAGTCAGTGCTCTTAACCACTGAGCCATCTCTCCAGCCCTGTTGTCATAATTTTTGAGACAGTGTTTCACGTGTTCTAGGGCTGTAGCTCACTCTCTGTACAGCTGAGGGTGCCTTGAACTGTGGATTTGCCTACCTCAACCTCCACAGTGCTAGAGTTATAGGCATGAGGCACTGCTCCAGTGTTTGTTTTTAGAACAGTTTATAATACTGATTGTGCAGCTCCTGAACAAAGTTTATCTGTTTAGGGTTTTTATGTAGTTCATGGATTTCTCATTTCCCCCAAGCTTCCTTACACTGACACTGTCATACGTTCTAACTCAACAGACTCTCCCAGCTACTCATAGTGACATAGAATAAATTCAAACTTTGCTTTCGTTTCAAAGCCTGCTGCTATTTCAGCTCACACTTCCCTACCAAGAGCATCTTTCCTGACTCCTGAGAACTGAAACTCTGGATTCATCATGACTTCTGTGATTGGACAAAAACTAGCCATTAGTTTTGGAATCCTCAACCGTATATATAGTTTCCCAAATAATCCTAGAAAATATCCTCACTTTAAGGTAAAGGAACTGAAGCGCCAAGAAAATGGGGTAATTTCTTCAAAGTTACATAACCCTTAACAGGTATTAAAGGTGTACAATGCAGAGATGACGCCCAATAAAACTTGTTCTCTGTTTGCACCAAGCCAAGCACCATCAGAGAAGTGTCTTTTTTTCCATCACAACAGTGTGTGTGTGTGTATGTGTGTGTGTGTGTGAAACACTATTTTCCCTCATCTCATTTTGGCCCCAGTTATATCCTTTTGCAGTAATGGTAAACTAAGCCTTACATGCAATGGTCACTTCCTTCCTTCACAACTTAGAGCTTATATGGCAGAGCCGCACATAGGATTTGAATTCAAATAGGTGAAGTCTCTGGCTTTCTGGTCTTTGTTCCCATGAACATTTCTCCTTTTTAGATTTTCAGTATACATCCACTCTTGTTTTCATACACACACACACACACACACACACACACACACACACACACACACACACATACACAAACTTCCCCCCCCCCCCCACACACACACAAGGAACAGAGAGACTGAATGACTTTAAGCTGCTGTGTGGAAATGCATTTGGATTGATACTTTTGACCAGGGATGAATATGAGACTCAGACATGTTCAAGGAGAACATACAATGTTTTGTTCAGGAGTATCTATGTGGAGTAGTTTAAGCAAACACAGTGAAAAATGACTTCCATTTGAAGAGAGGAATTCCTTCCCTTCTCATGAGATGGGGCAACAGAAGAGACACTGAAATGATAGCTCATTTGACTGAAATTGAAAATAATGTAGAAGAACTGTTGAGAATGCAGATGACGAAGGAAACTTACCCAGGTTTGAGCCCCTCATCAAGTTGCTTTTGAAGCTAGACTCTGGATTCTTAGTTACCACTAACCAAAAAAATTTCTTATTTTTTTTTGAACCAGTTTAGGCTGATTATTTTTAAGGATTCAACCAGAGAACAGCAGATGAAATCATTGCTACAAAGACATAATTGCCTTTGAAACCTAAATTACTTGTCATCTGTGACATGTTAGGGAAAACTACTGATTCCCATTGGCACTTTAGAGAGTCAATAAGCATTTTTATTTTCTTTTCCCAAAAAGACATTTTTGTGCTACTGGGAATTGAACCGAGATCCTCACATTAAGCATCTCCAGTCTTCCCAAAAACATACTTTTAAAAGATTAAAGATTCCTTTTAGGAAAAGGATCAAAATATCTACTATCTGGAGCTGGAAAGATCGCTCAGCAGTTAATAACACTGGATTTTCTTGCAGAGGACCTAAGTTCAGTTTCCAGCACCCACATGACAGCTAACAACTGTCTGTAGTGCCAGTTTCAGGGCCTTGCCTCTGTGGGCATTTGTACATACGTAGTGCCGCTAGATTCATGCAGGTAAAAACTCATATACATAGAAATAAAAATAAACAAAATTTAAAAAATTATCTACTGTCTGAGTGTCCACAGGCCCTTTTCATTTTTTTCCTATTATAATGCTTGGCATGGTTTATGCACATCACATGAATTCCGCAGATCTTTGCAATTCTTTGATCTACAGTTATGAATCACAACAGCAGATAATATAGAAAGTCTTTACAAGTGTAGAGTAAGCATAACCTCAACACATTTAGGAAGTTTAATAGCAATTTGATAATAGTTTTTCTCTAAGTGTGTAGTCACTTTACCCCTAATGACTTAATGTACAGAATTTTACTAGTCCTGTTCTAAAGTAAAATGGGGAAAAAATAGTTCTTCATGATCACTGGTAAATTCTTGAAGCTCTAATATCTTTGAAAATGTATACACATTAAATATGTGTACACACATTTCCTTCACTACATTTTGAATTAGGAACAAAAGTGCATTTTATTGACCTATCGATTTTTCTAAATAGTTTTTTTCACAGTAAAATTTAGTTACTATTTTCTTATTTACTTAATTGAATAAATTTGCAACATGTGCAAATAGGGAGAAAATTGTGGCTAGGGTGAAGTACTTAGTTGATTTGGCATTGAAATAGCTCTTTGATTTCCAATACCGGTAATCACAACTCCTTCAAGAGATTCATATCTTTCTTAAGATAGACTTGGTGATGTGTAGGGAACTGTAGCAGTCCTACTAAGTTATGGGATTCAGGCGAGGCTCTACTATTGCTGACATAGGTAGATAATATAACACAGGACCACAGTGATTAACTTACTAGAGCTCCCCAGAAACTGGCTCACACATGGCTAGTGAATTGGATTTATAGACCTGCCTCTGTAGGATGCACTAGAGCAAAGAAGCTGATTTTTTAAATATCAGATTGCCTATATCTTGTGTGTATTGTTACATCTCAAAGATGCTGCTATAGGAGATGTAGATGGATCATGAAGAGAGAGATCCTCATGGAGTGAGAGAAGCACACAGAGATGAGCAAGATCCAGGCAGGAGAGAGAATAAGTCCTGGTGACATTATCTAAAGCCCCAAATAAAGCTCTGCCTCAAGCCATCCAAGCCACTGTGCTTTCTAAATTAGCTATGAGTCCTATGTGTGCTTTTCTTTACTGTCCTTACCCAGTCTCTATTATAAATTATAATGCTTTCAAAGGCAGAAAACTCTCAAAAAGACATATAGTTCAGTATCACAACCTCCTTTGCAGAGGAAAGGTTTATTTTGACTCACAGTTTTGGAGGTTTCTGTCAATGATCAGTTGGCCTCGTGGCTTTCATGTGTGTGGCAAGGCAGCACGTCATTGTTAATCGTAGCATGTGTTAAGCAAAGTTGCTCACCTCATGGTCAGAAGTACAAAACAAAGTCGGAGAGTGGTTCAATAATTCCCTTCAGTGACCTAACTTCTCAAGAGGCCTCATTTCCTGACCTTTGCTCTACTTACAGTAGTGCCAAGCCATGGACCAAGACTGCAGCACATCTGCCCTTGGGGAACTCTCATGGTCCAAACTATGTCACAAACCAATGTTTGTCAATAATTTCTGCTGAAATGAAGCTAATAATCATAGAACTCCAATCCTTTTCACATTACTGAGTTTTTAAAGATGAAAGGATAGAAACTTCATCTCAAAGAAAGAACTTACATGTCAGTTTTATAAAGTGAAATGAGTTAGTAATCAATATATGAGAAACACTGGAATGACTGAAGGATTCCTGCAAAGAGCTTGAACAAAGAGAACGTTGTATAAAGAGGGATTTTTGTTGTTGCTTCTAATCCATCTGCATTTATGTACACATTATATATACTTTATATATAAATGCATTTTGTCTGCTTTGGCATATTTATGTATGCAGGCACATGTGTGCTGCGGTTTGTGTGTGGAAATCGGAGGACAACTTACTGGAGTTGTTTCTTTTCCTCCACCATGTGGATCCCAGTCACCTCAGTCATCAAGTTTGCAGTAAGGACCCACTAAGCCATCTTGCAGACTCATGACTGCATAGATTTTAAAATTGTATTTCGTCTTCTTTATCTCTGCTATACTATGAATAGAGTCTACTCTTACTTTTAAAATCTCAAGTTAATGGATAATATGTATAGTTTCTTCTAATTAATTTTGATCAATATTCTATTTAGATAGCTTTGAAAGAGGCAAGGTTCCTGATTACAGTGATCACAATGGAATAATTACTTATGAACAAAACTGAAACTAATCTAGATTAATGCTAGCTCATCAACTTGCTCTGTGCTTATTTGCATGTACATTAAAACCATGAAGCATACGTATATACATAACTGTTTATGCGATAGGCATGCATCTACATGTCCAAAGTTGTTATATTCAGTTATCTTTGTATCTTACATCTGTGAAAATTTCTTATTTAATTCTAAAAGCAACTATTCAAAAGTGGATACTGTTGTTGTATTTGAAAGGTAGAGGTAGAAACTAAGGCTCAAAAATGCTAAGTCACTTAAGTAAAATTTTTAGGTGTAGGGCTTAGTATCCTCTAGAATAGCATGGGTTCTCACAATGGCTTTCATTATCCTACTGAGCCATTTTTTTTTCTTATTTTATTTATTATTTTTATGTGTGTGCATGTATTGCCTGCATGTAGGTAAATGCACCCGTGTCGTGCAATGCTCATGAGGACAGAAGAGGCTGTCGGATCCCCTGGAACTGGAGTTACAGACAGTTGTTAGCTGCCATGTGGGTGCTGGGATTCGAACCCGGGTCTTCTGCAAGAACAGCCAGTGTTCTTAACTGTTGACCATCTCTCCAGCCCCATGAGCCATTTTTTTAATTGAATGGTTTGCTTTACTTTCTTAGAAATAAACATAATCACATTGTGTTTGGAGGATCAAAGGGTCAACCCAACTTCCTATGAGGCTCTATAATTCTATAAAATTTAAAGCTTTTTCTGGCTTCCTATCCAAAGGTAATTTAAATCTCCTTGAAGAACATAAACTAACCATATGTGTTTTCATAGTCCACATTACACTTGGTAATTAGCAGTTATTCCTCAAGTGCTTGGAAGATAACTTGGAATTCTTTTGCTTGTTTGAGTGTTTCAACAGTGCCAAAATTTATGTTTTGGGAATGTGTTGGGTGTGAGGGATTCAGAAGTAAGGAGGCTGAAGGACACATGAAGGACCAGGTATGCTTGGGGATAATGAGTTTCTAGAAGCCAAACAAGCTCTCCAGTCAGAGGACATTTTACAATCATTGCTCTAAATATTTCCGCTAAATACTTTTCCGTTGAAAACAATCCCCAAGTGTATGAAAAAACAAATTCTGAGAGTCCCTTGGAGTATATTGCAAAATTATTTGGCTGCTAACCTGAAAAATTTGTTGCATTTAAGATGACATGCACACACTCACACAAAAAGTCTGTAGGCATATATCTATTCTGTGGCCCCAGGATATTCATCAAATCATAGAATCCAAGATCACAACTCCATACCTTACTGATCAGTGTGAATAATCTCATGTTTTTGATGCTGAGAAATTGGCTCTGGTAAATAGCCCTGTCATCAAGCTTACCTTCACATAGGATAGATGATACAGATCTTTTTATGTCTCCTATAGAAATTTGGCCCCAAGCCCACTGAAGAAATGGACAATCTTTTAAAATAATTTTCAGCTCTGCAATGGTTTGGGACTTAATATTGTAATTGCATTCTAAGCCTCAATTAGTTTCTAATATGATCCTCAGAAAGTTTGAAATCTTCGTCTTACAGGTATTTATATATTCATCCCAAAGCTAAACTGTTAACTAGGCACTATAGATTAGAATGTAAATCTACAAAAGCCAGAAAACTCAAGGCTCCTGCACTCAGAGCAATTATAACATCACCTCTTGCACTTAAATAGCTTTTTTATTTGATGAGATATAATCTGAACTGGGTTTTCTCACAGTATTTTCATAAATTTCTTGAAAAAAATGTGGCATGTATCTAATTTGTTTTTATAGATTATTGCTAAAATATAGCCAATAAATTTTATAAAATCTATGTGTTTAATATGGAAAGTTTATAGAGAATTTGAAGTTACAAATTAAATCTTAAGAATGAATTGGAAGAAAAAGTGGGGTTAAGCGGTAGTAATTCTATAGGAAATATGCATCTCATGTATTTTGGGGGAGTCTTGATTCAACAACAACAACCCTGCTTAGTATCATTTATACATTACTGTTTCCATAAAAATCTGTAAACTTTAAAAAAATTAGAAAAAAACCCAAACCTTGATTGAACCCTTATAGATTATGTTTAATCCCATGTATAATATGGTCACTGACTTGTCTTTTCCAACATCTCTAAATGATTACATAATATTCCCATAAGTTTACTCAGGTAGAAAGTTGGAAGAATCATCAGTGCTGCTGAAATTTATATTTAGTGTATGTAAAGCACAGCCTAAGCTCCTGAGTCCACAAATGTGCATATGTGTCCGCACATATACATGTGTATTCATAAACATGTGGAGAATGAGAGTGATACTTCATTTTTTTCAAACAATATCTAAAAGCCAAAATTCATACTTCAAACTTTTTAGGGTTGACATTAGAATCTAACCCAGTAAAAGTGTTAAATATACACTTACAATGTCTTATTTTAATGCTGGAGCTGTGTTCAGAACTGGGCATATTTTCAGATTTGGAAGGTGTGGACTAGACATTCTCTACTGAAATAATTTCAAAAATAAGTTTGGTGGTTGTCTTTCCATATTTTTAAAATGTAGTATGGAAATTGTGTGGCTCTTCTCCTGGGAAAGCACATCAAATGCCCTCATTCTCCAGGGCACAGTCCTTGATGAGTATGCAGAGATGTGGTGCGTCTTGTCCGGAAAAGCAAAGATTTTGTAGAGAAAACTGTTTGCTCATGGAATCAGACTTGTAAGAGTTTTTTTCTCCTTTCTTAAAGAATACAGATGGTAGAATCACACTAATTGCCAGTAGAGATTTACAGTTTCTGAAACTGAAATTGTGCTCTCATCAGGCATTATACATATCAAGCAAGAAAGGAAAGGCCAAAGTGGATAATATTCTCCTGAAAATTGCTGCATAAGCTCTACAAGACATTATAGTTTAGCTGATAAGTGCTAAGAGTAGTATTTTACATAAATATTCCACAATATTGAACATATTTTTTCTGACTATAATTAGAGCTCTGATTTACTTAGAGAAAGAATAACTACAAGTAATAATTAGAATGTTTGCCTCATAATTGCTAGAATATACATTCGTTCTCTTGGTTAAAAAATTAAAGAAACACATACACACTCACACACACATACACGCACACACATACATGCATGGTTAAAAGAAAGCACAAAAAAACCTTTAGATAAGATATTAGCTTTCTGAATTAAATGTAAATGAATGTGTTTCATATCCACATATATAGATACTAAGTGGAGCTTTAGTACAGATAACCTGGATTTTAAACTAGAATTTTTAGTTATTTTTAAAGGAATTCTTTCATGTAAAATTCATGGAAATTTTTATGTTATAGTCTTAGGCAAGGAAGAGTAGTCTGTTCAGATTTCTCTTCTTCTACAAAGAAGGGTTGAAACCTGAGTGAGCATTTGGATGCAATTAAGAGTCCTATAATCAAGAAATTTCCTCTGATGGAACAGTTAGACATATTTTTATATTTTCACTCCTGCATGTACTCTACATAGTTCCTTTTGTCCTACAGAATATGCAAGATGTCTAAATTGGACAATTACAATTTTCTTCAAAGCAAACGGACATTTACGCTTAGTAGCTCAAACGTGGTCTGTTCTGGAAAATCAGCATGCACTGTAAAGAATACGTGGTGGTCTTGGGTCATGTTGCATTTTCTTTGTTTCCACAAACTGAGTTCCATATTCTAAAGGCATCAGAAATATTAAATAAGGTGGTAAGTGAAGAGATGTGATTGTTGCTGTAGTTTTCTTATTGGGAAATTCATCCTTTGAAATAAGAATGTTAGTTTTAGGGTTAAATTTCCTATTTTGAGAACATTTTCAGTTACTTCTTTCGGTTTTGTTTACTTTGATAATTCAGTTATCCCCATAATTATATTATCATTATTATATGGCCTCTAGTTATTATAAGTGCTTCCAAGAACTCATACCTGTACCAAATGTTAGCTTAATCAATCATTTAGTTGTATGACGGTTTACAGTTTATATTGACTTTTCCCAATATAAAATTAGGGCAGAAGTGTAGTAGTGTTTTCTAAAAGGCTAGGGAAAGCAGGAATAAGAGGAGGCAGGGAATTGTTGGTTTCTGGGTTCCAAGTTATACAAAAGAGTTATAAATTCTATTCTTAAATTGCAAAAACAGTAACTGCAGATAATACCATGATAGGTGCTAAATAAAATTTTGAAAAAGTGGCTACAGTGGTAGCTCAGTGGTCAGAGCACTTGCTGTTCTATCCGAGGACCTCAGTTTTGTTCCCAAAACTCATGTCTGGCTATTCACAACTGACTATAGCTATAGTTCCAGAGGATTCAAGATCCTCTTCTGACCTCTGAAGGCACCTATATGTAGACGGTGTACATAAAGACAAGCAGTCACACACACATGCACATAAATAAAATGTTTTTCTTTACCTCTAATAGAAAGGATTTTGAATGTTTTCACTGCAAAGAAAAGGTAAATGTTTGAAAGGATAGATATGTTTTCCAATATTGAACATGACAAAATGTATATATGTATCAAACCATCACATGATGCCCTACAAATCTGCATTTTTTAATATTGACCTCAAAATATTTTTAAAGCCTCAAAATTCTTTAGAAGTTTTCTGTTTATCACTGTGTTACATTTTTTGATGATCCCACTGGAAGTTATAAAGAATAAACTTACTCTTCGATGATAAGATGAGGTACAAGGTAGATGAAGAACTATTTAATCGTGAGTTTGGGTAAGATTAGAAACTATGTATATGATTGTATTGTCTTGTATTTGAGAAACAGACCATTTCAGCTTGTTCAGTTACATGTCTAATATTTTAGGTTACTGCTCCTGGAAGTTACAAATTACTTTCTGTTCCAATTGTGACTTTGGATGAAAAACAAATCAGTGACAAATATGAGGAGTTGCATATAACTTTTAAAAGTATGCTAGTAAATCAAATAGGTATCTGATCTAGCTAAGGCAAAGGAATGACCTAAAAGAGTGTAACTCACAGCATGATAATATTGGCCCCAGAATACTTCTTAAATATTCTATATAATATATTTTATTTGTTCTGGCTAACTCACATGTGATTAAAGCCTTACTAAAATGCATGTCACTATTGTGTGACACTCAGTTATGTATTTCCAGCATTTGGGTCAATTTAGAGAATTGGAACACCTCAAGTTCCTAAATAATGGCTCACCAAAGCATAAAACTACTGTGTTATAAAGAACCTGAAGTTTTCACAATATATAAATGTCTAATTCGATTAAAGAGTTTAAATGGAGAAATAGAAGTAGATTCTCTCCTTAGTAAGTGTTGACAGAATGATGTTAAAAGGATAAATTTACTTACACCTTCAAAGTAACCACCAAAATTTTGCCCTGAGTTTCTGAAGTTGTCTCTCAAATTGTTTCAATCGCCAAATATAGCCAAATTGCCTACATGTGTGTTTTGACAATGTCACTTGACATGATATCCCCTAGGATGAGCTACTGTGGAGCTGGAGACCATGTCTGCTGAGCCCCATCATACTTTGCCAAAAAACAAAAAAACAAAAAACAAGGAACTGTTCAACTTCAGAGACACAAAGATACCTTCTTATTTAATTCCAAATCAGCTAAGCTCTTTGGCATAAAATAACCTTTCACAGGCATTCTGTAACAACATCATCTTCCAGGTTTGTTGTAATCATAATTCACCACAAGACCTCTGCAAGCTTAAAAAGTACTTCCAAGTCTTTCCTGGAGGAATAGACTTTTCTCTGTATTCATTCTGTGGAAGCACATATGTGCACTTGTTACAGCGGGTTCTGCATTTGAAAGTGGTAGAGATAGGCCTATTTCCCTTTTCTTTTCCTCCTTTCTTTGAATCATAATGCTCTTCATTCTCTCCATATTTTAAAGAATGCAATTGCTTCATTTCTAAAGCTGCTCTCGGAACAAATCCAAATGATCGAATTCTCAAATTTAAACATCTTTTATACATTTGGGAAATATGCAAATGAGAGGATCGGTAGGCTGTGTGACTTCAAAAGTGAAATAAAGTCAGCAGCCATGAAAACAGAAGATAAAATGAACAACAAAGGGAGCATGTGGCAGAGGGACAGGGACAGAAGCCTAAGGATGCTGTGATTATTTGCCCTGGCAGAGAGGACAGACCAGGAATAAAAGGGACGGGAGCTAAAATGTGCAGAGGAAAAAGAATCCTGGTGGAATATGGGTAAAATGTTCTGACAGACAGAATTGGATTCTGAAGGACTGTCCTGAGGGAATGTTGAAAAATCCATTTCTTTGTACATGTGTGCAGTATGGGATCCAGTCCTAGAAGCTCTGCAGTGTGTCCTGAATTTTGCTCAGTTCTTTAGAGAGAGCATAGAGAGCCTTTTAGAGCAGTCTTATTTGTATCGTCATTTTTGATCATTCCCAGATAGCTTGACCATTTTTGAGTGAATGTGCCTGGATTAAAGTGCAATATAGTGAGATTTCCTCTAAAGCACCAGGGAGAGGGTACGTGCATGACTGAACGTGTGTTCCATGGTTGTAGAGCCGGGGTGAAGGGCAGTCATGACCAGAGCCTCAATGAACCAATCTGCTCTGACATGCCAGGAGTGTCCCCAGAGGACTTCGTGAGGTTGTCATCCTCTGCTGGGAAGGAGTCACCTCTGCAACTGACATGTGCTGGATTTTCATCAACTGATGATAGCGGAGATCGTTCCATATAATAATAAGAGTCAAACCAATGTCTTTACCTCCGTTCTCCACAAAAAATAAGAATAATGCTTTTATTGAGTAATTTACTACATTATCATAGAACTGAGTGTTTATAGTATCTTATGGTTCTTTTTCTCTTTTGAAAACTATTTTTGAGAATTTATATTAATAATTGTTACCTGAGGCCTGATTCTAACTTATCTGCTATAACTGTAAAGCCCAACAGAAGGTAGAGCAAGTGTATCTAATAGATTCCTGAGGAGCTTGAGAGGCAGGAACACAAGTCACTGTGTGACATCAACAAGCCTTAATTTCTCTGAGAGTCAGCTTCAGCGTTTGAAATGGCATGAATAGCCACCTGAACCGGGTCCTGAAAATACTGTATAAAATAACAGGTGCAATGATTAGCTCTCAGTGGATTGTACCCAGTGGTATTTCCCAATTAGAATATTATCCTCACAGGGCCACTGTAGGGTTTACTTAAGTGTATTGCACAAATGGTGTCCTGGTGAATCATTCCCTCTCTAAATCTCTAGTTTATTCATCTGCATAGTGAGGACAGAGAGAAAGGGTTCTATCAGTCGAGATCACATTCTTGTGTCTATACTTTTGGTGATAATGTAAATAAGACTGGAGTAGGGGGTACTTTATCATAAAAAGAAAAAGTTCATATAGTTAGTAGCTCAGTGACATTCCTGACATCGTTGGAGCCTTTGGTTTTACTACACTAGTAGTTGGGGATTGAATTGAGTTAGCATTCTTAAATCTGTCTGGCTGTAGAGTCCTTTACTGGCAAAATGTTTCCTGAAGCCACTATTCACTTGAGCATATTTTGGGGAAATTTCACCTTGGGATCAGGAGAAATATATGCAGAGGAATAAAAGAGCTCACGCTTAGTTTCTCCAACAGGGCCCTAGAAAGTTGGGAAGAGACAGCGCAACGACATCCGGGAATCTCGGTCGGCAAATGAGTGAGCCGAGCTGAACTGTTCGACCCCTCAGGCTCTGAAGCTGAATGCAATCAGTTGTTCAAATCCTACTAAAAGTTAAGACAGTACCCTGTTAGCAGTCCCTCTAGATGGTCGCTGATGTCATTTCAAAGTCGGCTCAGTGAAATTGAGACGCTTGCCAGATGTCACACAGCCACTAGTCTGATTTTTGTGAATGGAAGTTTCCCCAGGTTTAGTCATCATTCCAAAATTAAGCAAATCTGCTTTTGTGCCTGATGTTTATGCGTCTCACTACACTGTAGTCGGGGAGGATGCTCAATCAGAGCAGTGCGATGCATGATGAAATGCACAAGTCTGCAGTCCTGGAAGACTGTCCAAGAAAGCTCAGACTTATAAAACCCTGATGCGTTAAGCATGGTGAGCTTAGAGCTGTACTTCAATCTTTCATTTATGCCAGGAGAATATTGTACCTTGATTTTTATTTTTCAGTGAATGGGAGACAAATGTATGTCACATAATGATAGAAAAACACATCAATATCCCCCGTCTAAGAAGCTGTACAGAGTAGGACAAACTAAATAGGAAAGAGTAAGTCCTAATTACTGATTGCATTTAGATAATAAACGGATGGCACAGGAACGGTAGGCATTCAGCCGGTGCTCTTTACACCTTGGACACTTACAGTGGCCACAATAGGCCAATACTTTTTAAGTAACTTGCAAATCAATAATCATACCTCTGCCTTATGAGTAAGATTACTGGGATGAAAATAAATCGAACAATATTCCTGATTCCCTAATAAATAAACTGAGATTTAAGCTGAACTCCAATAAGTTCTCAATTCCTTTTATTTAATTTGTAAAATGTAGTCATTTTTATTTTATATGTACGAGTGTTTGGCCTGCATTTAAGTGCACCACAGGCATGCACTGCCCCGGGAGGCATTGAATCCCCTGGAACTGGAATTGTGGATGGTTACAGTTGCCATGTGGGTGCTAAGAAATCAACCCAGGTCCTCTACAAGAGCAGCTAAGGCTCTTCACCACTGAGTCATCCCTCCAGCCCAATTTCTCAAGTCTTATTGCTTTGTATTACAATATATTCTAAAAGACTTTCAGAACACTAGTCAAAGGGTGTCTCTGTTGATGTTACTATAAACTGAGCTTTTGTGCTCTTGGGTTAGTGCCTTTAAGGGCACTTTGGTTCTCAGTGTGTGTTCTGAGGCACAATCCATAATCAGAGAATGTGTAGATGTGTGTGAGAGAGACGGGAGGGACAGGCCAGGAGAAAAGAGGAGAGAGAAAAAGAAGGGAAAGGGTCCATTTTCTGAGACCATTTGTCATACATTGTTGCTATTCTTCTTGATGGGCGACGGCCAGTGATCCACCCTGTGAAGGGTAGTGAGTTAACAGAGGTGGATTTTCAAAGCTACAGTTTGTCTTTTGTAATTGTTGGCATTTCATTCGGAAGCATACCATGCATTTCAGCTCCCACATTTTAAATTAAATTTCCTTATTACTTTTTAAGTAGCCTGTCATGGATTATTGAGTATTTACTGTATGTTTATACTGTAATTCTCTGAAATGACATACAGTAATTGCTTTAGCTACTGCATCTGATGTCTAATTACTATAAATGCATGTAAAGAAGTAATTAAATGGAAAAAATAAACTTTCCCCCCAGAACTTTGTATTACAGATGAAGCAGATGATGCTAGCATCTTTCTCTCTCTTTGTCTCCCTCTCTATGTCTCCCTCCCTCCATCTCTCTTCCTTCCCCTCTCTCTCAGCTCTCCTCTCTCTCTCTCTCTCTCTCTCTCTCTCTCTCTCTGATTTTTGGTAAAAACAAACTCATGTGAGTTTGAGTAATAAAGGGGAATGAGAAGCTTAAGTGTAAATAACATCCAAAGCATGTCTTGCTTACAGCCCAGAACTTGAGCAGGAGATGTGAACCAGGATACTTCTTTATCCTAAAGTCTAAGATAGGCTTTCTCTACTTGCACATGTTCCTTCACCATCTTATGTTTTTTAACTCAGGTATCAATAGGGTACTTCAAGATAGTTTGTTTAAAGCATCCTCAAGAAATTCTGAATCTAGTTGATGAAATATACCCTTAAAAATGTCACTAAAAATGAACAAAAACTCAGCAACGTTTCAACAAATACTTAGTTTGATTCATGAAACTCCCTGTTGTTAAGTGAATTGAAAACCAGGACCTTTGCATAGTATTGTAGGTTATGTAAATTATTTAGAGCAAGATGATAGAACCAGCTTGTTCACTCCTGGAGAAAAAAAGTTCCAGAGATGAGGGTCCACTTTAACATGAAAAACACAAGCACTGTGTTGGTTAGGCGATGCCAGAAATCATCAAATAATATTTTCCCCCAAACAGGAAAAAGAACCACAGCCGGGAGGACTTAAAGTGAGATCTGAAATTAAAGACTCTATTATGCCACATGTCTTCCAAGGGCAGGTGAACACACAGGGGCATTTTAAACCACTGAGATAATAATAAAGGCAGACACAAAGAGCCCATTGCAATCTTGCTGCTATAAAGTTTAAGTTGATCCAATCCTTTTCTGACCTTTTCAGTCTCCAACTGAAAAAACACAGCAAATGTCTTTTGGCTGAGAAGCAGCTCAGGTGAGTCTTGGACAACCTGTGATCATCTCCTGGAGCAGAGAATTTGAAAAGGGTTCAGGTTTATATCTTGCAGCAGCTCTGAACTCAGTGGTTCAGTCTGGAAGTACGTGCCATCTTGCTGTAAAGTCTAAACTAAATTCCAGTGTTTACCTCTCTTTTAGGTCTGATACTGACCCTAGGCTGGTAAATCTGACATTGCAAGCAGCCAGTAGTCTCAATTTATCAATCAACTGATTCTTGTGGGCGAAGTTGGCATTTTGTAACTATAAAGTGGATAAAATTTATACAGAAACACAAATAGAAAGTATCCCTTGGTGAAGAGAAAGAGCTGCCAGGGGAAGGAGACACTTCAGAGCTCATAGCTATGATTTCTTTCAGATTTATAAGCCTATCTTTTGCAACATGCTAGATAAATGAGCTTGGACAGTAGGTCACACCCAGCCACTGAGATTTCTTTCACTGTTTTTGCTCTTTGATTCCCTGAAGTAAGTTTTTGAGGCTCATTCTTGTAGCTTTCAAGAACATAATTTAAAAACAAATTTCTCCTTTAGAAGTAATGTATTCACTCATTTTTCTGTTAATCTGTTGATTTTTTAAATGTAAGCAACAGACAGTTCTACATGCCACTGCTTATAATTTTATTGTTTTTATTTTATGTGTATGAGTGTATGTCTGCATGTATGTAAGTGCACCTCTGTCATGCAGTGCCTAAGGAAGTCAGAAGAGGGTGTCAGAAGAGGGCGTCAGATTCCCTGGAACTGGAGTTGTCGACGGTTGTTACCTACCATGTGGATGCTGTGAATTGAACCCAGGTCCTCTGCAAGAGCAGCCAGTGCTCTTGACCTTGTAGCCATCTCTCCAGCCCCTGCTTACACTTTTCTTAAGGCCAAAGGGTAGTAGCCAGGCTTCTCTGAGACTGTTAACCCTCAAAGTGGCCTATGGAGAGAGCTTCCTGGACACTTTGGAAGAACAGGATTTTCTTCAATTTCCCTTAATTTTTGCTTGCAAGGACATAGGATCTAAGTTTAGCTTAAAGGTTCAATGTCAGAAAGAGCAGCAAGTTGAGCATATTCAACAAAGTAACTCATCATATAGTATCTGATGGATAAAAATATGCAGCTTTGAATGCCTTAAAAACTATGTGATAGCTGGGCGTGGTGGTGCACGCCTTTAATCCCAGCACTTGGGAGGCAGAGGCAGGTGGATCTCTGTGAGTTCAAGGCCAGCCTGGTCTACATAGTGAGTTCCAGGATAGCTGGGGCTACAGGGAGACCCTGTCTCAAAAAAACCAAAAAAA
>NW_008347571.1:730143-797498 GCF_000622305.1 Nannospalax galili
GGGGATATCGGGCAGACCTACACAAAAAAACAAAAAAAAAAAAAAAAAAAAAAAAAACAACCAAAAAAAACCTGTATGAATGGCATTTGATGAAGTCGCCTTCATTGCCAGGATAACAGCATTCTATAAATAATAATGATAGGTAATATGCATATCACCTTTTTATACTCTTCTTGACTGTATTTATGGGTAATGGATTATATTTGCTCTCACACATGTGATTACCTAGAACACAGAATGGACAAATGACTTACATAAGGTCACACAATGAGGGCAAATAATAGTGAAGTGATCTGAATCCAGGTAGATCTATATTCATAACCTCTGCCTTATGTTGGTTACAGAAGTATGACAGGACAGAATGATAGCAACCCTGTAAAAGCAGCACCAAAGGAATACCACGTGGGGTTAATAAGATGTTGGCTGTAAACATAAATGAATCTGAGGCACCAGAGAATAGTTCCTCCTTCCTGCCTCTTACCCTCAGAGATTACCTTTTGTATATCACACTATGATAAGAGCAGCATGCTATGCATCTCCATTTAGAACAAACTGATTTTGAATCATTGTCAAACTGAATCAACATTATTGAGAGCACACTGTGCTAGGATCTCTGCTGGTACATACATTGTGGGTGGAAAGTTATCCATCTAGAAGTTGTAGCTGGGGTTCCTTTTCTCAAGTAATTAAAGACTTACAAGGCAGGACAAATTTCACACTAGCAGAGAGTGGCAGTCAAACAGATAACGAATCACATCCTTACACATAAAGGACTATACACATATGCACATTCATACAGAAAGATGAAGTTTTCTACAAGTGGACAGGGGACCTGGAAACCGAGAATCCAACATCCCCAGGATGGGTCTCGGTTTTAAGGGTTTTAGTAGCAGTGGTTTCCCCTCCCCTAATTTTGGATGGCCAACTTAAACAAGTTGGTTCGGATAGGCTCTTGGCTCCAAATAATGAGGTGTTCACGACTAAGTGACACCAGAGGTCAGTTGAAAAGACCCTGTTGGAATTAAAAACTAAGGCCTTCCTGTGAGACCAAGAAAAAGCAGGAAGTTGCTTCTCAGTGACCCTGTCAGTGTCCCTTACACGTAGGAGCTTGGATATCACATAATGATAAAATTATATATTTACAGTCCAGGTTTTTGAGAATGTCACAATTCACAAGTGTCTAAGTTAATGAGTATACATGGTTGCACAAGGACAGTACTCAATGTGCTGGACAGTGCGCTATGCCATTTGAACATGGAGAGTGTCATACTTACTTGAAGATGGTGGATGGTGGAGGCAGATCTTAGGGCTTCACAGAGAAGAGAAATTGGAATTCAGCCCTAATAGAGTTTAGGGAGACATGAGAAGGTTTTGTCAGAGGTTGGACATTCTAGGAGTGAGTTTTGATTAGTGGTAAGTCTGGAACTCTCTGAAGTTTGAGTCTTCTGTGCCTTAGGCTCTTGTTTTCATAATAGTTTGATGTTTCTCAGTAGGAACCAGTCAAGGGACATGACTAGGTAACAGAAACCTTGTTTACTGTTAGTAGCAAAACTAGAGAAACCGGAAGCTGCTGGTTGCACCTTATCTGTGACCTGGAAATCAGGAAACTGCTTCCAAGTTTGTTTGGTTTGAATTCAGGTCTTGTCAGACACACTGCCAAAGCCATTTGGCTTTCCTGAGCACTGATTTTCCTGCAGAAACCCCATCACATTCGGAGCCCACCATGTGGAGGAGTCTAGGAGAACTGGATTCACCTTTGTAGAGTCTGCAGTTACAGATAGGAAACAAGAGTAGGTGTTAAGCAAGTCCATCTACTCTCTAATTTTCTGAGAAGTCATCAAATCAACAGTGTACCTCGCAGTGTTAGACAATGGCTAAATTTGTACCACTACCTTCTATAGAGTGGGTTTGGAAGAAGTGATAAGCTACAGATGTTTGGTTCCATTCTCGACACTGAAAATTAATTCTAGTACTTCTCCAAATCAGCTCCAACAAGCAACCACCAAATACTTTTCAATTAGCTTTCTAAAAAGTCACTCCCAATCAAAGTTAACACAATAAATAAAAACCTACCTGACATTTCTGGCCAAGGATGTAGAGTTATACAAGCCACAGGAGTAGTCAAAATAAATATAATTGGAAGTGTTGGAGAAACAAAACTGTGAAATGTCTCTTTGCAATTTCATGATAGGCTAACCCCAGAAAGAAGAGGTTTTTCAAATTGTAAAGCTTATCTATACATTCCTCAACAAAAAAAAGCATTATTTCATACAGCTTAGCTTCGTTAGTCAGCTATACTAACAGTAGCAGGGTGACAGAGATGGGCATGGGGAGGCATCTAACTTAACTAAGCCTGTAAAATTGCTGGCAGAGAGCTGTATTCTTGCAATTAGGGCTCATCAGTAAGGCTGGCAGCATCCCAGGACAATGGGAGTGTGCTTCATTGAGCCTGTGGAGAGAGCCAGAGTGCAGGAGCTGGAGATGTAGTCAGATTGCTTTTCACTTGAGTTACAAGAGGAGCCACGGTGTGGATCATGTGGGTAAATTGTTTGCTGTATCACATTTGGAGTCAATGTAAATAAGCACACTCTAAAAGGGAAAGCAAAGGTCCAAAGCACCTGGACTGTTTTGATGTGGCTCAGGAAACTGAAAGCTCATTGGCAGCCACGAGGCAGAAAATGACAAATGTCCTACAAGTTGGACCGGAAAAATAGATAAAATGGTCACTTCAGGAGGATGCAGTTATTGTAATTTTCTTGAACCCATTAAGAGATAGTCACTACAGAGCCTGGAGGGATGGCTGAGATCCAGAGCCCTGGCTGTTCTTCCAAAGGACCTAGGTTTGATTTTCTCAGCACCCACATAGTGGCTAACAACCTTCTCTAACTCCGGTTACAGTGGATCTGATGCCCTCTTCTGGCTTCTGCAGGGTATTGCACACACGTGGTCACAAAACACTCATACACATAAACTAAAAATAATAAATATTTTTTAAAAGAGATATTCCTCTACATTAGGGGTGTTATTTAATTGCTCTGCATAAATATAAAATATGTACTTGAAACTGAGTTAGACTAAAGCACTTTGTTTAAAGTGAGTGTGCATATTTATGTGTGTATGGAAAAAGAAAGCAAATTCATGATTAAATTTTTAAAATTCCACTTAAAAGAAAGTGACATGTCTCCTCTGGAGCAATGTAGCATTGCTAGGCTCCTATACAGTAAGGTCTGGCTTCTAGAGCAAATCTCTGACCAGGATAATCTAGGGGGCTTATCTTGGACTCTCAATAGAATATCACTGGCTGAATTCTTAAGTTGGGAAATAAAATTAAATTACAAAACACTCGCCTAGTTTTTAGCAAAGAATTACAAATGAGGACTTTGCATGTTACTGTTCTCTCCTCCCCTACAGCTGAAGATCTTTTTCCCAGGCCACTAGTAACTTTTGGGTTTACCTAATATGATAATTTGGTAACATTGGAGATGCTACCAAGCTTCTGTCTATAAGCCTTAGCATCCCATTTGTGCTAATCTTTATCCTCTCCATAAGTGGGAATACACTCCTGCATCCTTCTCTCATAAAACAAGCCATTTTCCAGAATTAACCAAATATCTCTGCTTTCCGTGTTGTTCTGAATTTTTAGTGACGCTGTTTCTTCCAGAGATACCTCTGATTATGGAAAATGGATTTTAAACATTTTAACTGTTTTCCATATTTTTGTCAATTTTCTTTCCCTCTTTCCCTTTCAAAAGTATGTAAATATTTGATTTGCACAGATATGCCATATTCTGAGATTACAGAAAACACAGGGTGCAAATGCTGCCTTTATGGTGAGCATAGTCTATTGTGAACAAAAGGCAAGTGGACATGTTTCCAGGACAGTCTGGAGATGAAGATGAACAAAGAGAAGAGACACAATGTACCTGGAGGCATCTTCCAAGAAGTGGCAGCTGAGCTGGGTTTCAGACTGAACCCAGTGAGGATGATAAAAAAGATAAAAAAGGAAAGGATGGTCCATTTACGATACAGAGGACCCAGTCACCAGATTACAATCTCTCTGTTTTGGATCACCTGTGCCAGGGTTCCTGAGAGGCTCAAAAGGGAAATTTAAATATTACATTAAAGCTGAGTCAGGTTGTGTTCAAGTGTTTCCATGAGAAGTTCTGACTGTTAAAGAGGTCTTGAGAAACCACAGGAAAGCTAAAGAGTCATTGAGAATAAGATTCTCTTCTCTCTCCTTGAATGCTTATTCTGAAATTCCAACCAATCCCACTGTGGTTGCCTGTGTAAAGTTTTTCTTTGAGCAGATAACTGTTTTCACCAGACTAAACACAAAGGTGCTATGTGGGTGATGACCTATCAGAGACCTAGGATAAAACTAAGTTAAAACTGTTATTGCAGAGCCACTGGGAACCTTTCATATGCTAATATGTGTGGAATTACTCCAAAGGGGGAAGATTCACAAGGAAATGAAAGCAGAATTAACTTTGGGAGGAAACAGATTACAAGCCATCACTCTGGGAAGCCTCTTTAGAAACCCAAGTACTTTATCAAGGGTTTAAATTGTGTTCCATCTGGGAGAAGTAAGATTCCAAACAGAAACTTTACATTTGGAAATTTTAATTTTAAAAATTGTTATAGGAAACCAGAGAGAGAGAGAGAGAGAGAGAGAGAGAGAGAGAGAGAGAGAGAGAGAGAGAGAGGGGGAGAGAGGGATGTTGATACTGAGTTGTATTCCTAGCTCCAGCTTCAAGGCTCTGGTGATCTTTTCTCTATGGATCACTCCCCTGTCATTTTGCTTTGTGTGGCTACATACTTTGAAGCAATTTTCTCCACAGGCAGCATAAATGTCTGGTGGTCTCACTTTTAGCGATGCAAAACTTGATCTTTAGGTCAAATAACTGTTGCTTGATTCTTCTATTGATAACATTGCCATCAATCTTACAGCGCTGATATTTCATTTAGTTACAACACTAATATTTCATTAGTGGTTGAAAACCAGTAATTTTTCTCTATCACTTCTTCTATCATTAACTCAAATTGTTCTAGGAAGGTTTTCCTTCATCTTCTGGCGTTAGTTCATTACTTCGAAAAATTTACACAAAACGTCTAGGAAAAATGTACTGTTCCCTTTAATTGCCCTGCCCCCACAAAAAAGAAAAGCGACTGATGCATTGGCTGAGTTCAAATGTAGACCAGTGGATTCGGGTTTCGATAAAATTGTTTGCAGCCTATTTGCAGCCTATAATTACTACCTCTCTATTGCCCTCTCTTTTTTTGTGAGCACCATGAACTCAGATTTTGATATATTCACTATGCTTCATTCAATTGCAGTCAGTCTTTTAATGCTTAAATTGTCCCATCGAAAGCCATTTTCCAGCTGCTTCGTGTGCACTCTTCACATAACCTTCATAGTCTTTGAAATGTTTCTGCTTTTATGCCTCTCAAGATTTCCCAGCCTCATCTTCTGTAATCTTGCCTTAGCCTGGGTTCAGGCATTTCCCCCCTAAGGAGGTCTGTTGCCATCTACTGGAGAAGGGTGGCTTGGAGAACTTCTAGCCCCAGAGATTTTTTTTTTTTTTTTCACTTTTAAGGATTTATACTGTGTATAGCAATTTTTGAAAAACTATTCTTTGCTATAAGCTTAATATTTCCCCCCAAACAAAGAAAATACATATGCACACACACATATATTTGTATTTTCTGATTGTCACACATAAAATAACATATTCAATTTAGTATACTACCCCTTTGATATTTGTTTAACTTAATATCTCTGATACCATTCCATATCTACTCATACCACTTTTCTGTGGAAATAAACAGATCACAGTTCATTCAGTCAGTTCCTTGTATGTGAATATTTGTTTCTATTCCTGTTCATTGGCATTGCTAATAAAGCTACTATAGCTGACTGACATAGAGATCATTTAATATTTTACTTATTATTATTTCCTGTATGTATGTAAGTGCACCCATGTCATGCAATGCCATGAAGGGAGTCTGTTCCCCTGGAACTGGAGTTATGGACAGTTGTTAGTGGCCATGTGAGTGCTCGGAATTGAACCCAGGTCCTCTGCAAGAGCAGCCAGTGTTCTTAACTGCTGAGTCATCTCTCCAACCCATTATTTGTTTTTGTAGTGTAGTTTTGAGTAATGTTTCCAAAAGCAGAATAGAGTCAAATGGCACATTAAATAGATATTTACAGATTACCCTCACTGGAGATGCAAAATGTGCCATTTTGCATTTGTACCATCAAGGTATGGGTAAACATTTTCTTAAATAGGCATATGTTGCCAACTGTGTAGTAATTTGGAGACCTGATGGGTTAGAAAGCTCACCATAATGACATGTCAGCCATCCATCACCTTAACCACTGAGCAACATTGTCATCCCTCTTGAAGACATTTTAAATTATTGGATTTCATCAGGAATGACCTAGAATATCTTTGTAACCTGTTAAGTAGAACTTGCATGGCTTATTTCTGAAAAACTGCTGATAAGTTTTGGGAAAGAGAAGCTTAATCAGGGAGATATGGCAGGCAAGTATACGCTGATAGCTTCAGATTTTTAAGTCACGTCACCTCCCTCTTCCAGCCATTTAAATAGGCTAAAAGATCTGAGTATGGTGGCATACCCCTTTGGTCCCAGCATTTGGGAGGCACAAGAAGACAGATTTCTGTGAGATGGCCATCAGCCTGGTCTACATAGTAAGTTCCAGGTCAGCTGGGGCTACTGTGAGACCCCTTCTCAGAAATTATTATTAATAATAAGAAGAAGATAAAAGGAGAAATAAGGAGCTTTATTTCATAGTGAACTTCTAACGATCACCCATGGGAGGAAGGTCTAAAACCCTGAAGGACAACATGCTTAAAGGTGGAGATCCTTGTTTGCAATTATACAGTTTTGCCTTTTTCTTCTTATTTTTCTCTTCCATAAAGTCAGAGAATTTGAAAGCAGATAGATCCTATAAATCCTTTGAGTCTTGTACTCTGATCCCTAGCTATGCTGGAGTCCTGAACAGACTTGTTCACATAGTCAGCTTGTCATCTGTGTTTCTTTAGTGCATCCCTTCCTCTTCCCTCCACTCCTGCATCCACTGCTGGTAGTAACTGAACTTGCTTAGTTCTCCTTGGAGGTAAACAAGAAATGTTAAAGATCAACTTACATATTACAGAAGTGATAATGCTCCCATCTATCCCGTTATGAATTTAAATGTGTACCTCTTAATGTGTATGCATGTTAAATATACCATCCTTTCTAATTTTAAAGGCCTAGATATTTGGACAGTTCCCTTCTGTTTGCATCCTTGTATAATTTACCTTTCATTCAAGAAGAGCTGTTCAATGAAATCTGCTTATTGATTCACAATGCATTGATCATCTCATTCTAATAATATCAGGAAGAATGAAGAACATTCATCTTTCATCTTTAGGAAGATAATATGATGCTAAATAAATGAGCTACAGAATTTCATATTTGGGTGTAGTCATGGTAGTCTAGGAAATTATGATGTAGATGCGAAGATATTTGAAGGAAATTCTTGTAATACTATGCAGAGAAGGTTAACCCTGAGAAGGCTGTGAGGTTAACAGAGGTCACTTCGGAGAGGTACAATGGACTAGAAAAATGTCTGAGGAATAGACTCCTTCTACTTTAAATGCAATTTTGTGAGCTATAGTTCTTCATCTCCAAGTCAACAGTAAACAGAGTATTCACCTGACAGTGTTCTGTAAGGCTTAATAAGAAGAGCTTACAAGTGCTGTGTAGAGAAAGCTTAATAAATATTAGCCATGGCTTTTAAGATGGTGTAGGTTTAAAAAACTAAGGGAGGGGGAAAACACTGGTGGACTCAGTCATTAGCAAATCTCAGGTGACTTTCAAAGGGGCAGTTTCCGCCCACTGGAAAGGCAGGAAACAAAGTGCAGCAAGTTAAGGAGGCAAATAGGCAATAAATACTTGTCACGGAGAAATCAATAGAAGCAGAAATCAATAGCGCCAAGGAAGTTCATCCTTTCGAGCCATTGGAGAGTGAAAATAAAATAATAAAGCAAAATGGTAAAGTGATCCAACGTGTTTTCTCTTTTAAGGCAAGAGCTCTGTTAGAAAGCAGAAAGCTCTTGACAGGATGAGAAAACAGGCAGGGCTCAGCGGGTGCGAGGGTATGATAGGTTAATGCCATGAGAGCCAGGGGAGAAAGGGGAAGGAGGCTCATTCATAAGAGAGTAACACACCAGCAGATTTATACCGTGCTAGATCAAGGGCATTTTCTTACTAGACAAAGTGGCTTCCCATTATATCTAAAGCTAAAGGACGACGGAGAATTTTATGACCCGACTAAAGGTTGTACCATGCTGTGGCATTAATGAATTAAGCTCAGAACCTTAAAATGTGTTTAGCTGTCATTTGAGCAAATGATCTTAAGCAGAAATTAGGTCCCATATGGTCTTCTGCAGGGAGTGTATTTGATAATACTGTTCCTTGAGGATCACTGGGAGGGCCTCAGTATGTCAAGCATCAAATATGCCTGTTTATTCTAATATAGACATAGGCTATAAGGAAATAGTCTTTTTATTTCAAGAATAAAACCTGACCTAGAATATAAAGTTTTGTGTTGATTCTTCAGAAAGATTTTTTGTCCTTAAAAAAACGTTTGATGGGCTTTGATTATAATACCCGATATAAGTATAACATAATTATAATTACATGACAATTCTTTAAACCCAAGTCCTATTTTAAAAGCAATTATGAGATACATTAGCAAGCAGATGTCCATTCTTTCAGGCTGCTTTGATGAGTCAGAACAAATCTATCATAAAAACTGTATTAAACTGTATAATCTGCTCACTGAAGCAAGTAAAACATGCGAACACAAGCAATATCTAGATGGTCATGACTACAGTAGCTATGAGAGCCTTGTAACAACCTTACATAGCTAAAAATATGAGGTCCCTTGGATCAGATAAATATATATAAAAAAAAATAGATGGTAATACTAATTCATAACCTCCAGGACAGTGGTGTAATGAAAGAAGATGGAATAAAAGCACACAAACCATTACTTCTTAGGAGCTGCTAAGGAGCCTTACTTTATAGATATGCATATATATATAGATGTGTAACATATACTGCTCTAGTTTCTTCTGTTGCTGTGATAAAACACCCTGACAAAAGCAATTTAGGAAGAAAATGTTGATTCAGTGCAGAGATTTAGGTTCCAGACTACTGGAGCAGGAAATTCATAGAAATAGGGGCTTGAGAGAACTAGTTTCACGACATTCACAGTCAAGAGCAGTGTGCAATGGATTAACACATGCATGTTTGTGCTCAGCTGGCTTCTTCGTTCTTACACACTCCAGCCTAGAGAATGGTACTACCCATAGTGGGCTGGTCTTCCCACCTCAGTTAATGGAGAAAATACTGAAAATAAGGTTTTGAAGAACAATCATATACATGTTGCTTATTAGGCATTGAGAGTAATTGACAAAGGGACAGTTGCATGTCCTATATGAGTACAATGATTTGATCTGGAAATTTATATGCATGACACAGTGTTCCTCCACCATTTCTTTTCTAAGCATGCATACTTAAGTTGACTATAAGTTGATAAAATGCTCATGGAGGGGGGAGTGGAGGGGCTTGGCTGTAAAAAAAAACATAAACAGAAAAAACGATTAGAGCCATTTCATACATATACATCAATTCAGATGGTGCTTGCGTGTACATCTTGCTTTAAACAAAAACTACTCAGATATTTTGAAAACGAAATTATTAAAAATAAAACAAGGTTTCATATTTCTTATAAACCCCTTTTTGAACATGCCTAAATTTCAAATCTAGATCCCTGATGTAATGACGATCTAATTCTTAGGGGTTTTCTCTGATTTCCTAAGATGTTTTTGCTGAATTTTGTGACTCTTCTTATAGATCTTTGCTTTAGAATATTCATCTGCCAAATAGCATTCCTGTGGTGAGACACCACCAAGGAAAGAATAAAAGACAATAAACATTAGCTCCTGGATATTTTACTACTAAAGTCTCAGAAGCAACAATCTTATCTAAAAGTCTGTAGCACAAACAAATTAATCTGATTTGCATATGATTTATCCAAGAATGGGTTTGGTTGGCTCTGGATCATCTCAAGTAAAAGTTAGATTAGCAGCATGTTTTATTGCTGTTTGATAAAAGAGAGTAGAAAGTATATTTAAATAATTGTAAATTAAAATAATGAAAGAATTGGAAATATGCGCATCATTTTTTAAATGAAAAAATAGATATTGTTTGGTCACAATGAAATAATCCATTCTAAAAATGTATATAACTAACTTGATAACACAATAGGGTACAAGACTCTATTTTTTTTTTTTTTTGGACTAGGATATAAATTTGGACTTTAGATACTCTTCTGGATCTGTAACACCCATGGAAATAATCGTTGATCACTATAGTTAGAACTTAAAATAAGTCAAAGAGGCAGGTAACAGGTGAAATCCTGATACATACCAAAAGTATCTTTAGTCACTTCATTTGGATTTTATTTGTCAAAGGAATGCTTTGTATTCTATTCACTTTCAGTCTTTAAGTTGAAATCATCTTTCAAAATGATTACTTTTTGAAATAGTCAAGACTGATTCCCATCATCAATATCCTGATTCCCCCTTCTCCTCCGAAGATGCAATATGCCAAATAAATTACAGTCTTCCTTGGTACACGAAGCTAAGTTTCATAGTAAAACCTGCCTTGGTTCAGGATCTCCAGTGACCTGTTTTGGATATAGCAGTAGGATTAACTCAGGCTTTCTCTGATGACCCAAAAGTCATATAGTGTCACTCTGATTCAGTTATTATTGAAGACAGTTGAAAGATTCTGTCCTGTTTGAAGACAGGGAAGATAGGCATCAAAGCCAGTGAAGGAGCAGCAGCGTCACACTCTAAGAAGTGTGAGTGGATGGGGTATGTATGAGGTCAGCCTTCTTTGAAACACTGACACCTTTAGGACTTTGTTGGTAGAACGTAATAGAAAGCTGCGTCCTCACTGTGATGCTGGGTTGTCACCCTTGTGTAGTGAGCCACGCATGGTGACCTCACTTAGTGACTCAAAATGACCTTAGTTTGATACCATTGATGCCACTCCTCCACTATGTGACTTGGGATTAAATTTCCTTGACTTCTTAAAATGTAAATTCCCATGCAGTATCACAGTGAAACATAAATGAGGGAATATATTTAACATAAATCAAATAATGTTCAATACAGATTTCCACTTATCTGGTTTACTTTTTGTTTTGATGCTATGTTATGGATCAGACCCAGAGTTGACATATGAAAGCACATTCTTTAAAATTATCCTCACTACCAGCCTCTTAACTTTTCATAGACAAAATTACAGGTTTAACAATATAAAATTGCTATCTTTGATGATCAAAGTGGGTATCCATAGGCAACTGCAGAAGAAAATCCAATACATTTTAATAGATCATTGGGAAAACTAATTTTTTAAATATTTTTGTTCTATGTATTTCGTGTATTGCCTGCATGTGATTGCACCCGTGTCAGGCAATGTTGCGGAGGTCAGAGGAGGGCTTCAGATTCCCCTGGAACTGGAGTTAAGGATGGTTCATAGCCACCAGGTGGGTGCTGGGAATTGAACCCGGGTCCTCTGCAAGAGCTGTTGGTGCTCTCACCCACTGAGCCATTGCCCCAGTCCCGGGAAAAATATTTTACTTTGTTAAATCTCAAAAATTCCCTCATACTGCACAGAAAATGCATTTAGTGCAATTTTTATTTAAAATATATGTTATTTTTGTACTAGAAAATTAAAACAAAAACACTTCAGTTGGAATAACTAGACATTTGCCTTTATCCTCTTTGTCTTTTAGTTCCCCAAGTCTGTTCCACAGCATGGGATGGCCATAGGTTCTCAGCACATGAGACCCTTTTTTATTGCTACCATGCTTTAAATTTGCCTAACATTGATGGCTTACACGTTGACTGGATAAAGAGAAATCGTGAATAGAAACTTTTCTTCTGCCTAAACTTAAGAAGTTTCCCTGAAACTTACTTTTTTTTATTATTATTTTTTTAATTAGAAGAAGCTTTTCATTACAACAGCATTAACCTATTCAATAACATTTTTCTGAGCTAGGGTACATCTCTTTCAAAATTGGCTGTACATTTTTAGGTTTACAGATGAATTATTATGCTTGTACAATCTTTTACTCATTATAAACTCTATAAGACATAAAATTAAATGAGGTTTTAACGTTTAAAAAAGATCTCCACTTCATTGTTAAAATACACAGTTTCATACAGAAAAATTCATTTTAAGGCAATTGACATTGAGACGTTTTCACATGCATTTCTAATCTCTCTCTATATATGACTATTACTGGTCACAGTCGCTTACTTTCTGAGTTCCTTGGCATCTGAGCATGAATATAAACTCGTCAGATAGACAGCCTTCCTCTCCCACTAGAGCCTCCATATTCTGTCATCCCTGCCACTGTCCACTGTGTTGTCAGGACCCCCATCTATTCCCCCCTATCTGCCCTTCTGGTAAATCTAGTCAGCCAGAGGTCCCTGTTCCAGGAGGATCAGCTGTTCCTCATCTATGGCAATCCATTGTCAGTATTCCTTTGGATAGAACTGGGGTCTGCTGTTCATTTTTCCAGTAATGTGTTGGGTTACTATCTGGAAGAGCCTTTATCTATCCTGGCCAACAACTCGACTGAAGGTATCGCCTGTCTGGCTTTGCTGTTTGTCAAGTAACTTTTAGCTATATATATGTATGCTCTTATGAAATTATATTGGCCCCTTTAATCTTTGGTTATACTTCCCTTTTGGGTATTTAAGGACATACAATTGGACCAGATAAACTGATTTGTTTTTCACTCTTGAGGTCGTTTGAGGATCTGTTCCTCAGGGGTCCCATGGGCTTGGGAGGAGCCCCTGGCTCCTTTCTTTTACCAGTTCCATCTGTGTGAAGATAAGTCAAAGGTCCTGCTCAACCATTGTTGGCTTCTCTTGGAAGCATGGAGGAAACGATTCCTCCATGTTGACCCTCCTCTTTATAGACTGGACACTGGTTCAAGTCCATCTGGTGGGGTCTCCTTGGCCTCCTTGATCAAGAGGTCAGATGACCCACCACCTTTACAGGACGTTTTGCGAGATGCTCATAGTCCCTGGGAACTAATCGACCTAGGAGGGCAAGGAGCAAAAAGTGTCCTTTGTGTCCCTCTGACCCAACTAGTATAGATCTCAAGGTATGTCTGTTAAACATCCAAGAAGGTTAGTTCCACCATTCTGACATTTTTAATTACTGTGTGTCAAGCAGTATTGGTTCCCCAGGTGTCTGGGGGACTAGGAATGGCACAGGGCCCAAACTAGGAGTAGAGAACAGCGGGGGAGATGGAAGGGTGAACTCGGCTAGGGGAGTCAAGGCGCAGAGGTCTGTGTGATAGACTTACCCCAAGAGAGGCCCTCAGGGCAGGAGAGCAGGCCAGGAGAGTTAGCCGGTGGTACAGGTCCAGGGAAGCAGGGAGAGGTGAGGGCGGGGCCAGGTCCCGAAGCAGTGCTCCTGGAGCCCAAGGAAGGCACCCAGCTGGCCTGGGCGAAAAGGATCAGGAAGCAGCACCGGTTCCCCAGGTGTCTGGGGACCCAAGACCAGGAATGGCGCAGGGTCCAAACCAGGAGCAGAGAACAGTGGGGGAGATGGAAGGGCGAATGAGGCCGGGGGAGTCAAGGCACGGAGGGCTCCGCGATAGACCCACCCCAAGAGGCCTTAGGATATGAGAGCAGGCCAGGAGAGTTAGCCGGTGGTGCAGGTCCAGGGAAGCAGAGAGAGGTGAGGGCGGGGCCGGGTCCAGAGGCAGTGCTCCTCCTGAAGCTTACTTTTTTATTAAGGTTCACTTTCTCTACATTCTTTTCAGATCTGTCCTTCTGTGTAGAAAAGGGTAATTATTACCTCAATTTACCTCCCTCTGGGTATCAAGATTTGAACTCCTATCTTCAGCAGTGACAAATTAACCTATTATTCTATTGTACCATCTTGGCTCTGTGCCCAGTGTTGTGCATTCAGGATGATTCCTGGATTAGAAATTTTCTGCATTATTCAGCACTGCCAATCTATCATCAGAGCAAACCACATACCTTGCCTCCCATCAGTCCAACTATATTTAGATCACAGAGTTTCTTGAAAGTTTCAGTCACCTCAAAATGGTGTTAAAGAGAGTAGCACAATTCACATAATCATCCTGAAACCATACAGAAGAGGAAGTATCTATTGCTTGAAAAAAAATGGTAAGAGGTAAAAGAAGTGAAATATTGTTAATTCAATTGCTTTAAAAAGATAAGCAGGCCGGGCATGGTGGCACACACCTTTAATCCCGGCACTCGGGAGGCAGAGGCAGGTGGATCTCTGTAAGTTCGAGGCCAGCCTGGTCTACATAGTGAGTTCCAGGACAGCTGGGAATACAGGGAGACCCTGTCTCCAAAAGACTGAAAAAAAAAAAAAAAAAGATAAGTAGAACCTAACAACAGGGCTGGAGAGATGGCTCAGTGGTGGTTCTTGCAGAAGACCCAGGTTCGAATGCCAGCACCCACATGGCAGCTAAACACTGTCTGAAACTCCAGTTCCAGGGGATCCAACAGCCTCTTCTGTCCTCCGTGGGCATTGCACCACACAGGTGCACTTACCCACACACAGGCAATACATGCATACATAAAATAAAAATAATATATAAAATATTTTTAAGAAGATAAGTAGAAAAGTGAAAATATGGGGAAATGGAGACAATAAGCCAATTTAAATTTTATTTTAATGTGATAATTTGGTCTTTTACATCAAACATTCGTTATATAAAGTGTGCATTTTATTATTGCTTTGGTTGGGTGATCTTTCTTCAATGAAGAAGAGAAAATATGAAATTATTTCCATTGATGCATTTAGAGAAGAACACCGGTAATCTATAAAATCAAATGTCAGTATGGGCAGGTTTCAGCAAGATTTGTTACATAGTAACTGTCTATCCCAGCACTGTTTCCCACTAAGCATTCACAGTAACCAGGTTTTTAAAAAGTGAATATTCATTATTTCAGATAGTTATATTCAGAGTGAGAGTTTTTGTACAGTGTTCTTGTATAAATCTTCTGTTTTACACATCTTCTGTTTTATTGCACAATTCATTCCCCAAAATATTATGGTATGTATATGTGCATATATAAAAGCTCTCCCTTTTTAAAAACTATATTATTCTTTACTTATTTCAGAGTATAGAAAGAAATCAACAGATATATACATAAACAAAATAGGTAAACTGCTTTCAATTAAATAGTCTGTGCAGTAACAAAAGATAATAAAAATAAGCTTAACATAGGGGAATTTATAATATTTTAGCAATTCACTCTGCAAGTCTCAATGAAGGACAGAGGACATAATGTTTTTATTACTTGAACACTACCAAAATAACACATAATAAGTCATGCAAATCACACTAATGAATAAAGTCAAACCTTTCAGTTAAAACATTTCCTCTTTTCCAGTTATTGAATGAGTGTTTACATCAACTTTAATAACTACAGCAAGTGATTCCCAGTGTCTATTTAAATATCAGTAGTCATATGAAACACCATATCTGGCATTCTACTAGGGAGATCCAACAATTCATACATTTGTTTTCTTATACTGAGTAAAAAAAATCCATCTTCTTACAACTTCATTTTATTATACAAATTCTGTGTTATCTCTGTCTACAGGCAATCTTTAGAAGTTAGAAGCACGGGCACCCATCCTTCAGGAATGATTCCTCCCTATGCCATAGCTATTGATTTGCGTTTGTTTTCCATTGTTCTGTTTTTGCTGGTGTCTCTGGATATCACTCATGTGGAGCTCAGCTCTGTACATGACTTTGTGATGTTCAGGTGTTACATCTGTTTTCTGTAGGTAGTGAAGTCTATGTGATGCACAGAAAGTCTTAATCTATAATACCAGCTTCCTATTTGCCACACTCTACCCTCTGTATTTAACACTTCATATTTATTGTAAGTAAACAATAATCCTATGACATAATTGCAATAAAGCAATGTCTATATTATATAAAAGAGAGAGATGCTGGACTTGGGGAAATTCAATGAAACACTCACAATCACTACATACAAAATCCAATAGAGGGGTGGGGTTAAACTTAGTTGGTAGGATGCTTTCCTAACATGAGTAAAGATCTGGATTTGATTCCTGTCACTTGGTAGTGCTCACCTGTAAGCCTAGCTAGCACTTGGGAGGTACAGGCAGGAAGATCAGAAGTTCAAGATCATCTTTGTCTATGTGGAAAGAGTTTGATGCCAGCATAGTCTGCATGAAACTGCCTCTAGAAGAAGAAGAAAGGAGAAGCAGGAGGACGGGGAAGGGGAGGGGGAGGGGGAGGGGGAGGGAAGTAATTATCAGGTAGAATGCAGATCTTTGCTTAGTTCCAAAATCTAAGTCCAAACTATGCACGTCCATGCCTTTTTTTCATACGAATATATTTCCTTGAAAGTCCCTAATGGTAGGATTGTTAAATTTACTGTCCATCCATTGTAGTTTTACTTTTCCTCACCTGTGTATACATATGTTTAGTTTCCTGGCTGGAAAAAAGTAAAAAGCACAGCACTGGAGAATTCACTACATATTGGTTTGCATTTCACATATTCTCATTTCTATTTAATCAAATTATTGTGATCTTGACTCATTTCTTTTAAAAACATTATCTTCAGAAGCTGTGGTAAAATAATCATGCATTATTCCTTCCGAATTTTCATATTTGGACCAGTAATTCTTACAGTCACTCATCCATTCATCTACTCCCTATGTAGAATAAGCAAAAAAAAATCAAACAGTAAACATCAACCAGTAATTGAGTTCTACTGTTGTGTAGAAAGAAGATAGAATGTCTCTGTCATGTGTTATTTCCTTAAACTTGAACCAGTGACTGTAGCCTTCTCAAATCTCATTTCTTATATAAGCAAGATAAGAATGAATGCTGCTTAAATGGTAGGGCTGTAGAGGAGGTAAAGAAAGATAAATGGGGGACTGGAGAGATAGCTCAGCAATTAAGAGCACCCACTGCTCTTGGAGAGGACCAGGGTTTGATTCCCAGCATCCACATGATCCCTAACAACTGTTCATAACTCCAGTTCCAGGGGACTCCAACACTCTCTTCTGAATCCACAGGCATGGCATTGCACAGGTGCACTTATACACATTTAGGCAATACATTCATATACATAGAATAAAAATAATAAAATATTTTAAGAAAGATAAATGGTGTAATAATTTTCTCTGATATGATATGGAATCTGTTCATATCATTAAATATTTTGACTAAACAATTTACAAAACATGGTTGTCTTTTCATAGTTAATACTATACCAGTGGTCCTCAAACTTCAACTTAAAATAGCATTCTCCTGATGTTTCCAAGGAACACATGGCTGGTCTTGGTCACTGAGAGCTTCAGATTTAGTAGGTATCTTATGATGCTCAAGAACTGCATTTCCCACAAGTCCCTGCTGTTTTTAATGCTGTTGGTAGTCACTGCAGATGAACCATTAGGAAGATTTTGTAGACTATGTAGGCTAGCAAGACAAAACACTTTCCTGCACTATAATTTTGTAAATGAGATGAGCTAGTTGACAGACTGCTGACTAGCCATGTACAGAGAGACAGGGAGAAGATCCAAAGTTATCTTCAAGGTTAATAACTGAGATGAGGTGATTTTGACGCCACCAGGAACAGAGGAAGAATAGATTTGTGGTTCTGAGACAAACTTGGGTTTGAAAAACCTGATATCTAGAGCTTACTAGATCAACAGCTGAGTGTCTGCAATATAGAGTTAGCCATGTAGGATGGCTCTGGTCTGATTGAAGTCTGCCTTCCTAAATTTACAGGTTGAGATGAATGTCAGTTTTTTCTTTCTCCTCCATATAAGTAGACCTATGCATACAACATAGATTCTTTAGGTGTGGATCAAAGATAAATAACAGAATCAGCCAATTATGGACTGCAATAAGCCAAAATACATCTTTAAAACATGAACGTTGTTTATGTAAGTCTTTTGTCACCATAGCAGAACAGCTAACAGAAAACGGGAACCATAGAAGTGAGGTCATTGCTGTGTTTAAGCATGGCTATGTGAATAGTAAACTTTGCAAATGTTTTGTGTAAAGAATATAGAAAATGTAGAGATATAGACTAGGAAAATCCTGTAAGCTATACTTAATGGCCAATTCCAGTGACTGCTCAGAAGAGCAGAATGCAGGATGGCAGACAGTAAAGACTGCTAGGGAGATTTCAGACAGAAATGAGAGATCTATTGGGAATCGAGCTAGAGGTTTTTGGTGGTGTTACATGTTGACAAATAACTTGGCTATATTTTATCTATCTCCTGGGACACTGAGGAAAGTTAAGTTCATAAATGACAGACTAATCCAGCAGAGGAAATGTCAAGGCAGCAGAATATTCAGGCTATGATACAGTTAATACTTTCTGCTTTTAGGCAAGTTCATAATGAGAATTTACAGCAAAACGGAGCAGAAAAATTTGAAAGGGTTATAGTTTGACTTGGAAGACAGGTTTAAAGTTACAGACAGGGAAAGTGTAGTGGTTAAAGAAATTATGGCTACTACAAAGCAGCCAGGTACTTTGCATAAGGACAGTATGAAAGTTGCTCTGGGGCATTTCAAGAATTGGTGACAACGTAAGCCTATTGCAAGCTCAAAGGTGTATTTTATAAGATTGAAGGATTTTACTTTGAGAAGAGAGCTATGGGGCATCTGGTTTGCAAAGGTTCTTCTAATGAAGGATTTCCCCATCTTCATTCATCTGAGCACTCAGAGGCCACTGTAGCACTAGTCCAAGGGCTAGAGAAGACTTTGATGTCGTCTACATGAAGCTGTTTTTCAGGCATATGGAATTCAAGCATTATGAAGTCATGGAGGCTTATGTCCATATTTTGAATGAAGGCCAGACAATGAATGGTAGGGTGGATTCCCTATAGGGAGCTTCTGAGAGGGCAATGCTTAAAGCTGTTATGTTGATACAAAGGATGTAATGGAGACTCCAGGAAGTTCGAGATACCAGGAATATATAATGTGTGCTGAGGAAAGATTCAGGCTGGGAACAGAGCCAGCAGAAGAGAAACACTATGTGGGCTGCATCTGATGAGGTAATAGAGGGAGAACTGCCCAACCCCTTTGGAGCTAGATCCCATCAAATTGTGCCTTAGATGATGGATAGGTTGCTCTAGGATTTAATATTTGCCCTGATGAGTTTCAGTTTTGCTTTGGTCCCAATTACTATTCTTTATGTGCTCGTTCTTCATTTTGAATGGCAATATTTGTGCCATTGTATATTGGATGTACTATAAGTTGATTTTGGTCTTATAGGAGCACATAGCTCAGAGTTTGTTTTCAATCTTAGGGAAGACTTGGGAAGTTGGACTTTTTAATTAACATATTGATTAATATTTGTTTTGTATAGGTCCTTTGCTTACTAAGTGAGTGTTCTACCACTGAATTATAACTCCAGTCTTTATAAAAATTCTCTTCTACTTTTTGTTTTGAGACAGGCTCTCACAAAGTTTCCCTAATTGGCTTGGAGCTTGCTCTGTATCCCAGGAAGGCCTTGTAATTGTGGATGTTCTTGTTCAGCCTCTTGAGTAAAAGGTTTTACAGACCTGTGCTACAACACCTGCACTGAACTTGAACTTTTGGTTAATGCAAGAACCATTAAGACCATGAGGAATCTTGGAAATGGACTAAACACAATCAGCACTGTGAGGCAGTGATGAGTCTTTTGTGTAGAAGAGAGGAATGTGGGGCTGGAGAAATAGCTCTGAAGTTAAAGCACTGGCTGCACTTGCAGAGGACTGGGGTTCATTTTCCCAGCATCCACATGGTGGCTAACAGCCTTCTGTAACTACATTTTCAGGGGATCTGATACCTCTTCTGGTCTCCATGGGTACTGCATGCATATAGTGCACTGACAGGCATGTAGGCAAAGCATTCATACACATACACTTTTTAAAAATTAAGGAATGAGAGGGAAAATGTTATAGTTTGAATATAAAGCAATCTTTGTCTGCAACTGGTAGCATTATTCTGGGATGTTTTGCTAATTTTAGAAGATATGCCCTAGCTGGAGGATATAAGTCACAGAAGGTTTGGGGGCTGTCTTGTCCCAGCTTCCTCACTGTTTCTGTTTTCTACATGCCATGAAGTGACACGCTTTGCTCCTCCATACCCTCACTTTCGTGATGCTCTGTCTCACCTCAACCCAGCAACAACAAAGCAGACCAACTATGGAGAGAAATGTCTGAGACGGTGCTGCAAAATACATTTCCCTTTACTTTGTTTAAGTAAGATTTTTTTTTTAAGAGTGATGAGAGTCAGCTATCTTCCTTCTTAGAGAATGGGATGTTGGACTAACTCACCAACAAACAACAAGTCAAACCACTAACAGAGCATGATACAGTGACAGCAGGTGGTTGAATGATAGCCAGATAAGATAGATAGTTCATTCCTAATAGTCAAGAGAGTAACACACTCTTTCTGTAAGTACCTCAAGTACAGCTGTAGAATGGGTGCGCACTTCCTGTTTTATTCAATTCCAGTGAAAACATAATCACTATCTTTGAGTAATGCACTGACTTTTAGGGAGACATCTCTTATTAAATGTCATCTAGGGTGAGGGTACTGGTCAAGCACTTGTCTAGGCTGTGTGTTACCATTGGCTTTGTTCCTGCACTCCAGAAAACAAACACACGAACAAACAAAAAGAAGCTGGACCTTCTTGCATAAATAGTGAAGTGACTTATAGGTGATAGCAAAGGCAACATGGTTTCATGTTTTAATGAAGAGTTATTTGTACTATGCACAGTGTTAAAAGATGAGGACTGAATATGTTCACAGAGCAAATCCCTCTATGTGCAGTCACAGCTCTTGGTACTTCTTGAACTGCCAGAGATAAGTGATGGCAGCTGAGCAGAGGGCAGTGTTTGGGCATGATGGGGTGATTATGGAAATGGTGCTTGCGATTACAGTATGCCAGCTCACAAGTTCATATTCTCTACAGAATGTGACTTGGGGGAAAATATGTGCATGTTGGAAACAGAAGAGGAAAATGACAACACAGGTTTTGGTTTTGTGTCATGCTTTTGGATGTCTCTTCCTTTCTGTCATCTGGCATTCTCAGCTGCTACAGGACTGGGAAACATTAATCCCCAAATGGGTGGTTTTGCAATAGCATGAGACTTTCCATTAACCACCCTGTTGCCTCTCAGAAGACATGAAACTCTTTTCAGAAAGGTCACATTCAAATTTATTGATCATGTAAGATATTCTAAGCAAACAAATGGACATTCATTTGTATATAATAATGACTGGCTCATTGGGTTGTCATTTGTGGATAAAATTATGCAATATGAACAAGTCATCATTTTATTGAGGGAACCCAACTGAAATACAGTACTGTAAAGGGTACTTAATAGCATGGTAGGATCTTTTGGTTCAACTCGCATCTCTGTCACTTAGTTTAAGCTGTGCTTGTTAGATCCATATTTGGGGGAGGAGATGTAATAATACCGCATAGAATTGTTGGTAGCATTGGGCAGAAGATGAATGAGGTAACTCAATATTATGGCTCATGCTGTCTCTCGAAAAGTGAGATTGGGAATGAAGGAATGATGAATTGGAGGAAGGAGAGAATGGGAAACAAGTAGCATCAGTATACCTAAAAAATCAAGATGTGTAGGAACAGTAAGACAGTTTTTGAATTTTTCTTAATTTCCTCTTTTCCCTTATTGAGTCTCCTTTTCCTCCCCCTTCTCCTCCTCCTCCCCCCTTCTCCTCCTCCTTCCCTTCTCCTCCTCCTCCCCTCCTCCTCTTCCTCCTGCCCTTCTTCTCCTCCTCCTCCTCCTCCCCCCCCCCCCCCCCCCCCTCCTCCTCCTCCTCCCCTCCTCCTCCTCCTGCCCTTCTCCTCCTCCTTCTCTCCTGTTCTCCTCCTCCTACCTACCTCCTCCTCCTCCCCCTTCTCCTCCTCCTCTTCTTCCCCCCTTCCCCTCCTCCTCCCCCTTCTCCTCCTCTTCCTCCTCTCCACCCTCTCCTCCTCCTCCCACGTTCTCCTCCTCCTCCTCCTCCCCCTTTTCCTCCTCCTCCTCCTCCCCCTTCTCCTCTTCCTCCTCCCCTCCTCCCCCCCTCCTTTTCTTCTTCCCTCCTCTTCCCCAGTTCATTGAAAAGATGTAAAGGCACAGAATTGTCTGGGCATATGTTATCGTGAAGTAGTCGTGTTACCTAAAATTTTTAAACATCGTACCATGCAGAAACTGAAAGGAAAATATTATAGATCAGGAAAAGGAGAAAATTCATCCAGCAGAATCAACAATTTCAAGACCTGGGAGGATGGCTGCAATCCTGTATGTAACCAGCAAGGAAGGAGGAAGACATCAAAAGATAAAGGAAAGCGTTTCGGTGCAATTTGATATGCAAAATATAGGAGACAGAAAATATTGAGGGAGAGGAAAAATCAGTATGATACAATATAAAAAAATATGTTGGGCCATAATGTGGACCACACGAGAAACTGAAAACAGGCAAATGTGTTTGTAACAACAGAAATGAGGAGACCAAAGCTCATAACTGTGATGCCTTTGCTGATTTCAATCATACTGAACCAAAAAGAGTGAGAAAAATATTTCAATAGTCATTGGAAGTTCATTTTTTTAATTTATAAAAATCATTAGAAATATTAATATTTAAATTTTTAACACTATAGAACTGCTTTGTGTCCCCTTTAGTTAAAATTAGGAAACTTATTGTTATACTAAATACTTAAATTATTAAATAATTTAAGGGACAATATGAAAGAATAACACAATAATTAACAGACATCAGATTTATTTTACATAGGATTCTTCAATTATCCCTGTCATTTGCCTCTAGGGATTCAAAATCTTTCCTTTCTTTTATTGCCTTTTATTTTTTGCTGGAATTCCATTTTTTAAAGATTTATTTTTATTATACTGAATTATATGTCTGCTTGTGTGTCTGTATATAGATATGTGCCTGTGAGTGTAGGTATTCAAAGACACAAGACGTACTGGATCCTCCTGGAGTTAGAGTTACAGGATGTTGTGAACCTCTGAACCTGGGAGCTAGAACAGAATACAGGTCCTCTGCCAGAGCACAGCATGTGTTCCCAACCACTGAGCAATCTCTCCAGCCTTGAATTCCATTTTTTAAAAAAACTTTCTCTTTTTTTTTAACCTATTAGTTTTGTTTTTAAAGTACAGAGAAATAGATGCTGAGACATCTTCACATAATTTTAGCTTGATTTAGTGCTTTTCAAATATTTCAGTGTTTAAAATTATCATTAAAGTTATACACACAAACCCATGTATGCATTTATAAAAGACTTAGGGAACTTTCAAGGTAATGTTGTCTATAAGGAATTTTCACCACTCTTGCTAGGTACTGTAACTCAGAGAAAGCTGTGACTCTTGTGCAATTTAGAGTGTTCAGAAAGCAGTGTTTAAGAATCCAGTCCTTAGATAGTAGGATGCTCCAGATTATGGATCATTTTGTATTTGAAATTTTAAGGAAATAATTCTACTATTCTATAAATGTAAATTATATTTCAAAAAATGCAACTCTTTGGCACTGATGTGGTATAAATACAAAGAGGAGCTATCAGGTAAGACAACAATATTATAGAATAACTCAGTGTCAGCAAAGGTGCTAGAACTCAAAAATAATGAATTGAATCCACCTCTGGAAAAGCAAAAGAAATAGAAGCTGGTATTATAGTCTTCTTAGGACTTTTGGTCACAGGAACATTAGATTTCTGTTCCATCCCCAAATTTATTATTTCATATAAATGTTTGTCAAAGCAAATTTGTGTAGATGGATATATCATTTTTTTTTAACTTTAAAAAATGTTACTGAGAATTTCATACATGTGTACAAGGTGTTCTGGTCAAATCCATGCCCACTCCCTCCCCTCCAACACCTCCCATACCTCCCCATCACTTTTTTCTGACAACTTCATGTGGTCTTCCTTTTTTTCTTTCTTTTTTTTTAAATGGGGCTTTTTGCTACTCTAATGTTCCCCCCTCTGAAGAGGTAACCCTAAAATCTTTTAAGGATTAGATACGAGCTCCCAAATACTTTTGACATCATATCATTTTAAAGAGAACTGGCAAAATGAGTCGCTGCTAATCTAGCAAGTTTGAAAACACTAGTTATTTTGTTAGAGCCTGTTGTTTTTGTGCAATTCAGTGACAGTTTAGGATTGGTACCCACTGGTGGCCTTATGTTCCTGCATCTGCTGTGTGAAGAAAACATTTTTTCCTTAAAGTAGAATCCACCATGCTAATTGTTTTCACTTCCAGCTCATGTTAAGCATCAGATGAGCAATTTGTCTTTCAAAGCATGAACAGGAAATCATTGGAGTCTGGCAATAGCTGTCTTTTCCATAGGAATCAGTTTGTAGCTCTAGGACACTGAGATCACCTTCCATGGTTAGGACTTGACTCAATTAAATCTAACACAAACTGAATTTATACAACCCTAAATGAGCAGCTGAGCTGTGGAGTGCTCTATCACCTGACACTTTAGTCTACATGACACAGGAGTAACTGATTACAGTAAAAATTATTATTTCTCTGCATGTCATTTACACCCCATTATCAAAATACTCCAGCAACATTTCTTTAAGTATTTTACATTGATTTCTTGGAAATGATACCTTTAGGACATTTTAAACTACTTCCACAATCATGTGATTCATAAGCTCCTATGGGTCTTTCTTCACTTAGAGACATTTGAGAAGATTCTCATCTTGTTAATTGATATCCAGCTTAATTCTGTGGTGTTCAGATACAGTATCATGTGTGACTTTGTTCCTGTGACATGGTTGAGATTTTATTGATTGAAAAGGATGTGGTTAATTTGGTAAGTTTTCTGTGCTATAGGAAAATGGTATATGAGAAAAATATGATACAAATGCTAGTTGTATTTTTACATGTGATTCAATTTGTTAGTTGTGCTGTTCAAGTTGTCTATTTGCCTGATGCTTTTTTTGTGTTCTCATCCTTTTTGTTAGATCAGTGTCCTATTTATGTTGATATCCTTTACCATTTATTTTTACTTCCCTATCTCTAGGCTCTTTTCTTTTGTTAATAAGTAGTATTGTTTTAATTCTTTATTTTAAGGAAGCAAGATACCAGTATCATTATTAAATGGAATCAGCATCCAGTTGTATTCCCGTATGTTCACTGCTGTTCATAGGTTCTTTGTGACTATTGTTTCCCTCCTTGTTCCTGTCAGCATTTCCTTCTGCTCAAAAAGTACTTAATAGGGTCTAGAGAGATGGCTCAGTGGTTAAGAGCACTGGCTGCTCTTGTAGAGAACCTGGGTTCAATTCTAAGCACTCACATGGCACTAACAACAGCTGTCTGAAACTCCAGTTTCAGGGGCTCTGATGCCCTCTTCTGACCTCTGTGGGAATTGCAGGACATGGGTACACATATACATGCAGGTACTGCATACACACATATAAAATAAAAGTAGTAAATAAATTATTAAACAAAATTTAAAAATGGTTCATTTTTTTGGCTGGGCATGGTGGTGCACACCTTTAGTCCCATCACTCGGGAGGCAGAGACAGGCAGATCTTTGTGAGTTCAAGGCCAGCCTGGTCTACATGGTGAGTTAGGTCAGCTGGGACTACAGGGAGACCCTGTCTCAATAAGACAAAAATATACACATATAGCTTTTCTTTTCATGTAAGTTTGTGCTTGACATATTTTCTTCATTTTATGCTCTCTCCATCTCTTTTGCTGTATGTTTATGTACACACGTATGCAGGTATGAGTGTCCCTGCACGTGTGGAGGTCAGAAAAAGACTTTGAGTGTTCTGCTCTGTCATTCTCCACCTTATTCCCATGAGACAGGGTCTCTCTCTCACTGAACCTGGAATTAGGCTAGTGGCCAGCCTCTGTCTCCCTCCCCATCCCCACAGTGCTGAGATTACAAGTGCATGCATGACCATGCTGAGTTTCTGGGTGCTGGGAATTTGAACTCAGGACTTCATGGGTGCTGGGAATTTGAACTCAGGACTTCATCTTCTGTGACAAGCACTCTTACCTCTGAGTCATCTCTCCAGTCCCTCCAGTTGTTATTTTAGGAATGTCATGATTTCCCGTAAGTACTTGAAGGATGATTTCACATGATGGCAATTATTTTCTTTCAGTAATTTCAATGTGTTTCTCTTTTGTCTTCTGCTGCATATTCATTTGTTCTGAAAAGGCAGCTGTCACTGTCATTGTTCACGTTTTAAAAGATAATGTCCCTTTCTTTGGTCACTCTATTTTTTTTTTAATTTTTACAAAAATGTTATTGTGAATTTCATACATGCATATAAGATATTTGGTCAAATCCATGGCCACTCCCTCCCCTCCAAAATTCCCCCCTCTGAAGAGGTAACCCTAAAATCTTTTAAGGTTTAGTTACAAGCTCCCAAATACTTTTGTTATTTTTTGCCTTTGGAACAGAGTATGTTGCTAACAGGCCCAAGCACATTTTGAATTTTAGCCAAGAAACTGGCTACATTTCTTTGGGGTCTTTTTACCCTAACTTCCTAGCCAATTCCTACCTCCTATTCTTATCATGCCATCCCCTGAAGGGGTTACCCAAATTGCCAATAGGGAATAGGGACACAGACCACTCTGGCTTCTTCCATGCTGAACAGGGATGCAGGGTGAGGCAATTGGAGTACCCCTTCAGTGGCTCTATCCAAAACACTCCCAACTTGCATAACTCTTGTCTCTAAGGGAAGAAGAAAGTCCTTGAATCATGAATGGGAGATGTGAAGGAGAGCAAAGCCAAGAGTAATTAGCATTACAAGTTCTAGACAGGCAACTAGAAAGAAGTCAGAACAGGTCAATTTTCAAATGTTCATATGAGAGTCCATTGGCATTTCTTGACAAGGGCTTCCAAAAGAATCCCTCCTTTAGGTTCTTCCTCATTTTTCTTTTGTCTTCCAAGGCTGGACTAGTTGGATGGGAAGAGTGGCTGGATACTCAGGTGAGGGTCCAGTGACCCTACTTGGCACTCCTTTAGTGAATAAGCACAACTGTCAACAAGCCCAACTGTGACTATGTTTAGCGATCAGGCTCAGCTGAAGTCATGATGATGGCAGTTATTTCATGCAGAAGGAACTGCTGTATGGAATCATCTTATTAAAAGGACCTGAAATTTAAAAAGATTTGGTGCTAAGAGCCACATATGAGGGAGAACATATGTCGTTTGTTTTTCTGAGTCTTTTACTTCACTTAGTATAACAGTTTCTAGATCCATCCATTTATCTTCAAATTTCATTATTTCATCTTTCTTTACTGCTGAGTAGAACTCCATTGTGTAAATATACCACATTTTTGTTATCCACTTGTCAGTTGAGGGGCACATAGGTTGCTTCTGTCTCTTAGCTATTATGAAAAGAGCAGCAACAAACATGGTTGTACAAGTTTCTCTACAATAGAATGCGTCCGTTGGGTATATGCCAAGGAGTGGTATAACTGGGTCATAGGAATAGAGGAAGGAGAAGAATTTCAGGTTAATGGTGTTAACCAGACCTTAAATAGGATTGTAGAAGAGAATTTCCCAGGAAAGACATTCCCATCCAAATAAAGGGAGCACCACATAGAACACCAAATAGACAGGTTCAGAAAAGAAACTCCCCATGACTATCATAGTAAAAACACTAGATGTACAGAAAAAAGAGAGAATACTGAAAGCAGTAGAAGAAAAGCAACAAGTCACATACAAAGGAAAGCCGATCAGAATTACAGCTGACTTATCAATGCAAACTATGAAAGCCAGAAGAGCCTGGACCAAGGTATTTCCAGTTCTACATGACAATAGAGGCCTGCCCAGAATACTATACCCAGCAAAAATGTCTATTATTGTTGAGGGGGAGAGAAAAATCTTCCGTGACATGAATAGCCTGAAAGAATACATGTCCACAAAACCAGCCCTCCAAAGAATACTTGAAGCAATACAGAGAGCAGAGAGAGAAACAACCACACCCCAGGGGCAATAAAAGAAAATAAACAAATATATTATCTAGGAAACACAAAATTACACAGAGAACAAAAACAGCAATCAAAATGATGGCAACCAATACACACCTTTCAATAATAACCTTAAATATCAATGGACTGAACTGCACAGTCAAAAGACACAGGCTAAGTGAATGAATTAAGAAACAAAATCCATCTCGTTGCTGTCTGTAAGAAACCTATCTCATCTTCAAGGACAGGAACTACCTTAAGGTAAAAGGATGGAAAAGAATATTCCAAGAAAATGGCACTAAGAAACAAGCAGGGGTTGCAATTCTAATATCTGACAAAATAGACTTCAAAGTAAAACTAATCAGAAGAGATAATGAGGGTCACTTCATTCTGATCAAAGGAACAGTTAACCAAGAAGATATTACAATCCTTAATGCATATGCACCAAATTCTGGTGCACCCAAATTCATAAAAACAACACTATAGGACTTTAAGACACTTATTAACCCCAATTCAGTGATAGTAGGGGACTTCAATACCCCACTGTCTCCATTAGCAGGTCAACTGGACAAAGAATAAACAGAGAGACGTCTGAATTAAATGATACCATACATCCAGTGGACCTAACAGACATCTTTCGATTGGTCACTTTTAAGATGTCATTGTATATTTTTGCATGTGCACAGGTTTTATTATAATATGGAAACATGCAGATTTCCTTGCTGTAGTTTATAGATACTGGGCATCATTTGCTTCAAGATTTTCTTCCTGGACAATATTTCTGCATATTGCTTTGATCCTGTAATTTTTTTCTATACAAAAGTTTAAGGATACTGCATGTTTCTTTCTTTAAACTTGTTCAAAATGTCATACCTCTTTCTGAATGTTTCAAGTTACTTTCTCTAGTCTTCAATTTGCCTGTCATCTATTGGCCTAAACCCCAGTCCACGAGTCCTCTCTTTGATCTCTTACACATTTACCATGAAAACAAAATCAAGTTCATCATCTGGCTGGGCTTGGTGGCAAAACCTTTAACCCTGGCACTTGGGAGGCAAGAGCAGGTAGATCTGTATGAGTTCTATGCCATTCTTGTCTGTATGGAGTTCCAGACCAGCCAGGGCTAAGTAGTGACACTCTGTCTGCTCTGTCTCAACAACAACAAAACCAAATGACCAAATTCACCATCTGTTGTTATACATTTCCTACCTAGATCTTTGATTTAGTTCTTTCTATCTAGATTGGTTTACTGTTAAAAATCTTGTGTTTTTTTCCTAATTACCTTTATTTTAAAAACCTATTTGATTATGCTAATGTCTTGTTCATCTGGGTAGTCTGAGATTCCCCTACCTTAGTTTTTTGTCCTTTCATCTTGTCTGTGGGCTATTTTTTATTGAATGTTGTGCTGGATAGTTTTAGTGTCAACTTGACACACCTGGGTTGAGGAAGCCTCAGTTGGGGAATTACCTCCATTGGGCTGGCCTGTAGCCATGTCTGTGAGGCATCTTCTTGATTGTTGAGTGATGTGGGATGGCCCAGCCCACTGTGGGTGGTGCCACCCCTGGGCAGGTGGGCCTGTGTTGCATAACAAAGCAGGCTGAGCAGGGGCCATGGGAGCAAGCCAGTAAGCAGCATCCCTCCACGGCCTGTACTCTAGCTCCTGCCTCCAGGTTCCTGCCCTGAGTCCCTACCTTGGGCTCCCTGATGAACTGTTGAACTGTGACCCTTTCCTTCCTAAGTTGGTGTTGGTCAGAGAGTTTTGTCACAGCAATGGAGAAACAAACCAGAACAAATGTCTTAAATAATGAATGAATCTACGGTTTTTATTTCAGCAGGAAAGGTTTGCTTTCTTTTTGGCAGACTATTAAAGCAGGAACATTTACCTTGATCCAATTAGGGCTTGAGATTGTTCAAAGTGGAGTAACTGTGTGAGGTTTGTACTGTTAGGGTGTCTGTGATCTTTTAACCATTGGACTCTCACTCATCGCTCCTTTGATGGCCTTTGAGTTCTGTTTTGTCCCCGGTGCTGCCCAGTGCTCTCACCAACTGCTTTTTGCTTGGCTTGCTTATTTTTTACTTCCTGAGTCTTAGAAATTAGAAAATTATTTAAGGGTTTGTGCACTAATGAATGCCACTGTGTGTGTTGTGTGTGTCTCCTTCTTTGAAGCAACCAAGCTCTAACTTTACGTATTCTACTTGTTCTCTAGCCACATCTAAATCCAGATAGGAAACATGGAAGACAGGAAAAGCAGGACGAGCTGCCTGAAGGGTGGGTCCTGTCCTCCTGCCATCTTGCCTTGCAGGGCTGGCTGCCTTGGCTGACTTCTGATGTCCTCCAACAGAGTTCATAGTCGTCTTCAGTGTATGTGCTAGCCAAAATAGAAGTCCCCAGATTGTTCAATACGACATAAGCTCATGTGAATCCTTTGCTGTGTTTTGTTTTGTTTTGCTTTGTTTTGTTTTGTTTTTGAGATAGGGTCTCTCTATAACCCCAACTGACCTAGAACTTACTATGTTGACCAGGCTGGCCTCCACCTCCCGTAGATCAGCCTACCTCTGTCTCCTAAATGCTGTGATTAAAGGTGTATGCCACCAGGCTTGGCTTTTCATGTGAATCATTTTTATACCATAGCAAAGAAGAAAAAAAGTGAATTAGGGAAAACTAAACTTAGAACTATTTTTTCATGATACTTAAATCTGTACATTAATAAATGTGTTAGATATAAACCCCAACTTTGGGAGCTGGAGAGATGGCTCAGTGTTTAAGAAAACTGGCTGCTCTTGCAGGGGATGCAAGTTCAGTTCCCAGAACCCACATAGTGGCTAACAACCATCTCTAATTCCAGTTCCAGGAGATATAACACCTCCATGGACATTGCATGACATGGGTACACTTACATACATGCAGGCAAAACACTCATACACATAAAATAACAATAATAAATAAAATATTAAAAATTAAACAACTTTGCCTGTGATGCGTGGTTAGTCCTATAATTACTGTGAATACCCTTTGTCACTTTAGCCTTTGCTCTGTGTGAATGCAGATGAAAGAAATGAAAAAGGAGAATGTTTCAAGTCAGTAAAGAATTCACAATTTCTATTTTCCCAGGTTCTAAATAAATAACTACCTACATGTATACAAAATACCTAGATCAATTCTTGGATATTCTAAGCCATTTTGAGTGGAATGAACATGTCTGATACTGCATTCTAAAACTATAGATAAGGATAATCAGTTGTCCATTGGAATCTGCCATAGCTTTGAATCGGAAAGATTGCCTTTTAAGATAATTTTTAAAAATCAGTTGTTCATACTATAGTAGAAGTCATGATTAGCTTGCTAAAAAAGAAAATATACCAGATAAATCCTACAAGAAGCTCAAATAAATGTAATGAAAATTTATTTGAAGTGAAATTACATTTACTTGGATAAGGCTGCTGAAAACATCTATTGTCTCACCCAATGTGCTTAGAAAACAGTTGACTGCCTTATCACTGGCCCATAGAATTCAAGTGCCATTTCCTATTTAAGAGAATCAGAACTCCCTGGAGAATGCCTTCTTGCAGTCTACAGTAGGAAACATCAGACAACCTGGAACATGCCAGAAAGCAGTGAAGCCCAGATAGTCCCTTAGGATCACTTGCAAACAGCAAAAGCTTTCCCTGCTCCATTTCAACACTTAAGCATCAGTAAGATAATATCTGCAAGGTGTTTGACCCTATTCATTAACAATGCAAATAGTTTTAAAAATCTTACTGTTACCTTTTTTTACTCAATAGGAAAAAAGTCATTATTTTGGAAAAAGGCAAATGAAGGAGAAGATCTAAGTATTTTATTACGTTTGGTATATTCTGGGTTTCAGAGTAGCCAAACAATTGTTAACATATGAAAAATTCCCTTGATGTAGAATTTCAGCTAATAAAAATAGAAGAAATGATACAATTGAAATATCAGTTTTATAATCTGAAATGAAATCATTACCCTGGGCAGTTATAATCTATGATAGTTAACACTAGAAAAAATATAAACTCACCTTACATACATGTTAGTGGAAATATACTTAGATAAGTTTTCATTGAAAGAAAATAAAACTTTCAGTCTCCAAAATCAAATCTGAATCTCACCAAGCCTCTGAATTTAACTTAATCATCATTACAGAGAAAATACAGAAGACAAAGTTATCTACTAAGCAATAGAAGGTATCAAGAGTATCTAAATTATAGGAACGTGTACAGGGCAAATGCACTGTTTTATTCAACCTGCATTTACAAGGAAAAGAGAGATTAATAATCTACCCATTAGGAAATATTTAAGACAAGCATATACACATTGTTTTTATTTGGTTTTTAAATTTAAAAAAAGTATTATAATATCTTCATAAGAAAACTTAAAGGAAATATATATTGATTATACATTTGATGATATAAAAGAATTATTTAGAAATAACTGCTGTTTAGCTTTATGGGTTTCAATGAGTCCCTATCTTTATGTATGCAAGTTGATATGTATGTGGACAGATAAAATTATATATTTTGATTATTTTTCAAGAAGCATTGAGAGAAATTGGTAGAAGTAAAATTAAATGATTTCATAGTTTTTAGACTTATGTCTTCTGTATTATTTCTTTATTGATGTTTGAATTAAATCTAGAGGACTGTTAAGATTCTGGTTCAATTTGGGATATTTCATCTCACTACCACATGCAAATACATGAAAAACAGAAGTTGTCTGATACTGGAAAATATGTTAAACAATGTAGATGTTTTAAGAAAATAACATGAACTTCCCAAGAAGTTTTTTTTTGCTTGTTTTATGTTGTATTTTCAGGAGAAGACCTTTTCAAAATACTTTCTCTGAAAGTCAGACATTTGTCATTACCAATAGAGTTTTCAGAAAACAATAATTCATGTTGTCTGCATGATTAAGCTCAATAAGCATGGGCAATTTTTAATCAGAAGGAGGGAAAACCACTTAGGCTACTTTAATACCCACAACTACACTAATGGGGATCAATCACACCCAATTAAAACTCCAAGAACTATGAATCTTTAATAGGTTTGCCATGAGATAATTCAGCCGTTAAGTTCCCTTTAGGTTTGTGCCATCGAGAAACGTAGCTCCAAGTGAATCATCTTTATGACATCATTTTTAAAGAATCTTTTTAAGTTTTATGTTTTTGTTTGTTTGAAACAAACACAAAAGGCTTTGCAGTTTTCACAAAACTGAGGTTTCCATGTATGTATTTGAAATTTTCTAGCTCTGTAGTACTTGTGTGATCCCTTATTTACATTAAATATAACTTTTGTTCTTTAATAATTAATTAGCCTAAATAAATACCTGGATGACGTTTATGTATTCCTTTCAGACTCTTAACCTGGCCCTTCTCATTGGCCCTCATCTGATCGAGGGACACAGTATAGCCTGCTCTTTATTCCATTGCAAATAAAATTGCAACAAGATAAGTGACTTGAGCCTTCTTCACCTTTATCCCTGGGATGCAGTGGTCAAGAGAGCTGACTTTAGCACAAGGACACCTGACCTGACATTTTTCTAGTTACGCAGCATCAGCAACTCCACACGTCTTCTCCGCATCTGTGAAATCCCAGTAGCATCCTTCTTGTGTATGTCTGGTAAAGGTTAAACGAGATTTACATATGTTCCATTTCAGACAGTGCCTGGTGCAAGCTGACTTTTTAGCAGTTCCCTACTGGTAGCAGTGTGGAAATACAGAAATCTTTCCTTCTGTGACTGAGAAATATAATTAACAAAGGCCACATTGGGAAGATGTTCTTTTCTTGTTTCCTAGGGCAAGTCAGTTGCTCACCCAGCATGAGAGCTATGAGTGTGCACCATGTGAACCCGGGTGTCTAGGAAGAGGATTGTGTGTGGCAATCCAACTGCATCTGTGGCTTATTGCTTTTGAATTATTCTGAGAGGATGGGATAGGGAGTGAGAAGTTCTAATCAGATTATTTTTGGCACGAGTATTTACTTCTATGTATTTTTAGATCTGATCAACATTTAAAATCAACTTTTCACAGTGTTAAGAGGAACAGTCAAGGAGCCCTGCTGGAAATATTTGGCAGAACCCCAGCCATCAGACTCATCTTCATTGAAATTGTCTCTGCATTGCTAATTTTATCCATGAATATCTATTTAGAATAGATTTTCCCCTAGCTTTTCCTTCCACTCTGTCTCATATTTCTGTAATATAACTATGCTTATATAATGAATTTATAGAAGTCATTAAGATACACAAACAATGCATAATTAATTGATGTGATTACAATAAAGAATGAGCATGCAAAATATATGTTTGTGTATAAGCATATTTCAGCACATTGGTGATGCAAACACTGGCTTAGTTAACAAAGAGCAGGGAATCTACTTATCAATGCCTGAAACCAGACAAGATGTAGCTAATGAAGAGATTTCTTATTTCCATTCTATAAATATTAAAAAACTAATACTTTGTAGGTGCTTTATAATTCTATGAGGTTCCTTGAAATTGCTCAGGTGATCTTGTGCCATCATATCCTTTGTAGCTTGACATAATTGCCAACTTCCATAAAACAGCTGAGAAATTTCCTACACATTACATTCTAATGTTTTATAGTAAGTCTGTATTGAATTTGTCTTTCCTAAAGATACACACAGAGGGTAGTTTGTTAGCTTATGACAAACTCTTTTTTATTTCTTTGAAACAGTATCTCACTATATAGACTTGATGGCCCAGGACTCTGTATAAACCAGATTAGCCTCAAACTCACAGAGATCCTCCTGACTCTGCCTCCACCTCCCAAGTGCTGTGATTGAAGGCATGAGCTACTACATCAGGCATAACTCTATTCACATTGCATTGAATGCAATCTTGTTGTGCCATTAGACACCTCATTGATCATGGGGATTGATTTGGCTGATCCAGCTGGCTAGATGAGTTACCTCCCTCTCACTTCATATGTGTTATTCCCAAAGATGCATGCAGAGTCAAAGAAGACAACCTTTCCCAGTAGAGGAGAACCATTCTTTGATACAGGGTGTATGAGCAGGATACATCCCCTTGCCAAAACCTCCAAACAACTACATACATTTTTTTTTATATTTTAAGTATGTTATTTGTTATTTTTATTTTATGTGTATGGTATATTGCCTGCATTATGTAAGTCAGAGAAGTCAGATGTCAGAAGAGGGTGTCGGATCCCCCCTGGGATTGGAGTTATGGACCATTGTCAGCTGCTATGTGGTTGCTGGAAACCAAACTCGAGTCCTCTGCAAGAACAACCAGTTCTCTTAACCACGAGTCATCCCTCCAGCGCCACATTAAGTTTTAAACATATTTTAATTGCATTTATTTATTTGTCTGTGTGTATTTGTCTGTGTATGGACAGGGGCATTCCAAAGTGCACTCAGGTGGGGGTCAGAGCACAGCCTGTCAGAGTTGGTTGTCTTCCACCATGTGAATTCCCAAATGGTAGAACTCAGGTCCTTGGACTTGGTGGAAAGAGACTTGCTAAGCTGAACCATCCGGTGGCCATACATTCATTCTTATACTCATTCATCTACTCAAGAATATACTGGGGGTGCATTGTCACATGGCCATGCACGTGTGCACCATCCCCAGCACACAGAGAGACAGACACCAACACACACACACACACACACACACACACAGAGAGAGAGAGAGAGAGAGAGAGAGAGAGAGAGAGAGAAGTACTTGTGTCTTCATCTTTAAATTGTCTTCTTAAGAGTAAGTGAGCTGGGGCTAGCAGTAGTTAGGAGCAGTGACTGCCCTTGCAAAGGACCCAGGTTTGGTTTCCAGCACCTACACTGCGGCTAACATCCATCTGTAACTCCAGCTCTAGGTGATTCAGTACCTTCTTCTGACGTCTGAGGGCGTTGCATGACATGGGTGCACTTACATACATGCAGGCAATACACTCATATACATAAAATACAAAAAATATAAAAAAGTGTGACTGAGCTCACATGATAGAAGCTTTTATTTATGATATTTCTTTTTTCTCTTAATGTTTTATTTATTATTTTTATTTTATGTGTGTGAGTGCCCCCATGTCATGCAGTGCCTGTAGAGGACAGAGGCGGGCACTGGATTCCCCTGGATCAGGAGTTATGGGGAGTAATGGGAGTTATGGAGGACTTTGATTCACTAATAACAATTACATAAAATTGACTTATTTCAGGATGTCTTTTGGGGTCTCGAACAACGGCCTTCTATCCTGTCCCATTACTAGATCTCTGGCACCATGGAACCCAGTCATTACCTGTGTATTGGCCAACGCTTGACCCACATTTGCTAAATTAATTTTCTGTATGCATTATACCATGATTTTTTCCTGCTTCCAGAAATAGAACCTTCCATGTTCCTGTCTTGCTAGACTTCATTCTATCCTCATTTGTAGTCAGTTTGTAGATTTTCCATGCCACCTGAGAATATAATTCTCTCTGTATCATCTTTATCAGAGTCATTGTCAAAATTTGTGTTTATGAAAGATATAGAGGAGCTGGAGAGATGACTCAGTGGTTAAGAGCACTGACTACTCTTGCAGAGGACCTGGGTTCAGTTCCCAGCAACCACCTCGTAGCTAACAACCATCTGTAACTCCAGTTCCAGGGAACTGGATGGCCTCTTCTGGCCTCCACAGGCATTCCATACATGCAGACAAAATACACATACACACAAAATGAAAATAAATGAATAAAAATTAGGAAAAAGAAACCACAAATGTGGACGTATGTTACATACTGTTCCAGTCCAGGTGGATGGGCATCACGTATTGTATTGTGTGATATTGCTAGACAGCTATTCTGAACTGCTGGTACCAGTGCTTATTAGCAGAGTGGCCTTAGAAACACTCCCTGGATATTTTGTATTTCATTTCTTCTATTTATGAAGAAGGAATGAATGATAATACTGCTACCTTGGAACTAGGAGTGTAGGCTAGTGGTAGAACTTCTTAATAGGTGTATGAGGTACTGGGTTCAATCCCCAGAAATAATAGTAATCATAATAATCACAGTTGTGCCCACTTGATAGAGTTGAATTTACTTAGCATAGTGCCTTCTCATAAGTATGGAGTAACTTTAATGGTATTAACTTATGAGTGATATTCATAATATGTATGGACAGCTGTAAAGCCAAAGTCTCTTCTGGGAAGCCCACACTGTGTGAACTCTCAGCTCCCAGGCCCTCTGTGAGGTGTGCTGTGACCCCCCGCCATGCTGTCCTTACGACTGATGGACAAAAACAACACAACATATTTGGGTTTTCATACAGAGTTTATGATGTCCGGAAGAAGGTTACTTACAAAGGCATATGCATATGAGTTTTTTTCCCTAAATCTCAGCTGAGCTTCCTAGATGCCCAGCCAAGATGATGAACTTCCTGCTGCTTCCCCAGCTTCCTCGTGTCTGTCCTTAGACCCTCCTCCTCATGCAATTGAAGCTGACCAATTGGGTGGGAGGCATGACGGTCTTCCTCTCTTGCTACAGAGTTATTTAGGGTTCAGACATTCAGCTGTTGCTAGTTATTTTGGAGGACATGCCTACCCAACCACAGCCCTTTGCTTGTTAGGTTGTCAAGGTCACTGGTAAGGCCACTGTTATGGATGACATCTCCTCTGGAAACCATTGCTGAACATAGGGGGCAAACTTGGAATGGAGACACACATGTGAAAACTCCAGTAAGATAGCAGGTCCCAGCATGGTCTCAGAGCAGTGCCTGCCAGCTCTGAGGAGGCCACAGGTGAGGCTAGGTAAACTTTTTGAGGTTCCTTGTAGGGAAAGGAGCACTGAAAACAAGAGATAGAGGGGACTGACTGAAACAGGTATCTAATGATCAAAGTGGGTGTGCATCTGGCTCCCAGCAGCTCCACACTCTATTTGCAACTGCTGCATTGAGAGAAAGCTAAGACTGAGTTAAGACCCAGGGAACTAACTATTTACCAACCATCTTGACCATACCTGAATACTCATGTTGTATCAACAATGATTATTTCCTATGTGTTTCTACTAAGGGCATCTCTACTTCAGTCAGACTAGATTTCTATGTGTGGAATGAAAATCACACACATAAGTGGGTAGCACTTAACACTATATTAGCCCTTAGTAATTTATGACCTAGAGTCTCAATCACATTTGGGTGTGTAAAGTTGAAATATTTTGTTTTTCTGCTAAGTAAAATAGGAGTCCTACAATACTGTATGAGGTAAGTAATTGGATTTTGTGTGTGTGTGTGTGTGTGTGTGTGTGTGTGTGTCTGTGAATTATATTTTATTTTTATTACCTTTTACTTTTTTATTGAATTTTTGCAATTTTCCTACAATGTAATTAGATGGTATTTAGGTCCCTTCCCTGTCCCCAATTACTCTTATTGCACCTACCCAATTTAATGTGTGTGTCTATATATATATGTGTGTGTGTATGTATCCTATAGAGTTTTATTTTTTGTATTGCCCTAACCAATTTAATATCTATCTATCTATCTATCATCTATCTATCTATCTATCTATCTATCTATCTCTATTATCTATCTCTATCTATCTATCTATCTATCTATCTATCATCTATCTATCTATCTATCTATCTATCATCTATCGTCTATTTCTCTATCATCTATCTATCATCTCTGTCTATCTCTATCTCTTATCTCTCTATCTATCTATCTATCTATCTATCATCTATCTTTCTCTATCATCTATCTATCATCTCTGTCTATCTCTATCTCTATCTATCTATCTATCATCTATCTATCTATCTATATATCTAGCTATCATCTATCATCTATCTATCATCTATCTCTCTATCTATCATCTATCTATCTATCTATCTATCTATCTATCTATCTATCTATCAATCTATCTACCATCTCTCTATCATCTATATCATCAGTCATCCATTTATGTATCATGTAGGCATCTGACATCGATCTAACTTTCTATTTATCACCTCCATGACCTATCTTCCATCCATCCATCCATCCATTCATCCATCCATCCATTTGTCTATGTATCTATTAATGTACCTAATCATCTTTCACTCTGTCTCCATTTCTGGAAAATATATCCATTCCCCTATCCTTTTAACATCCTTTAATCTATCTATCTATCATCATTTATCTATCTATATCTATATATCCTATTGAGTCTTATTTATGTCTCCAAGTGTCCTTCATTGTGGATTCATCCAGTGGAGTCTGGCTAACCTACCAGAAGTCCCATGCTTGAAAAAAGACTGTCTCTGCCGCACCCAGCAGACATCTGTTGCCACAATTTCCTTAGGTGGGGCTGGATCTCCTTACCCACTTCCTCATGTGTATGCCAGGATTTTGTTTCGTTTGCACTTGAATGAGACTTTTGTGTGCTGTCACCAAAGCTGTGAGTTCATATGAAAAACTGACCATCCATCTAGAAAACTGTTTCCTTGTGGTTATCCACCAGCCCTGGCTCTTACAATCTTTCTGCCCCCTCTTTCACAATGATCCCTGAGCCTTGGGGGTGGGCAGCAGTGAGGCAGAAGTTCGATATGGTTGTTGTATTCAAGGAAAAGTGTTCTGCAGCGTCGTGTTCTCTGCATTTTGGCCAATTGTGGGTTCGTGTGTTAGTCACCATCTATTGCATAAGGAAACTTCTCTGGTGAGATTTGAGAGTTGCATTAATCTATGAGTGTAACAATTAGTCACAAATAGTTGGTTTAATAGTGGCACAAAAATTATGGGACTAACCAGCCAGTCTTTAATTGGATCTAAGATCCACTACCTAGGATGGAGCCCAAATCTGACATTGATATCAGGCTTAGGAACCTGAGCCTAAACAGGTCACAGGACATAGGGAAGACTCTAATACTAGTTTTCTACTAAATAGTTATCATATTAAGCTGTTTTTTTTTTTTTAGGAGAATGATAGGATATTGAAGCCAGTAAACATGTCCTTGGTTTTGTAGTGACAGACTCACATACACAGAGGGCAAAACATTCATGCATAAGCTCTAACAGTGATAAGAGATGATCTAGGAACAAAACTCTGAATGAAAATTCATTGTTTCTGCTTCAGTGAATTTGTGCCCTGGGATAACCAGAAATAATTATTGAAACAAGCCTCTTGTTAATAATAATTACACTTCATTCTATGAAAACAAGAACAAACAGCAATTATCTATAATTTCTCATTTGCAAAACACCCTCATTATGCTAAGACTCCTTGTCTGTGTTCGATAATATGTTATGTGTGATAGAAGAAAACTCTATAGTTGTTTTTATTTAATGCTGAAACTATATTGAGAAAAGCTTGATCAATGTAATGCAGAATTAAATGATTCCTATTTTAAGACAAAACAGGTTCTTTGGGAAACAAAAGCTACACAAATGCCTCAGATTATTTTAAAGAAGAAGACAGTATTAGAAAAAGAGAAATAGAAATCAGCCAGGCAGTCATTAAAAATAGATTTGTATGGAAACAGAATGTATGAAAACTAGCAAGCATTTCATTTGGACAGGTTTATTGGTTAGTATTTTCCCTCCTACTGTCTTTGAATAATTTTAGTCTGTTTTGCCTTATTATTTATGTGCTTCATTTGAAAACAATAATTTTGTATTTTCTCGATTTCCACATCTATATCATTGCGTTAATTCGGATAGACTATACACTCTCTGAAGGAAAGACAAAGCTAATTTGTTTCAACCCCTCACTAATGTAAAGTAACTAATGGTGTTAATTACAGTTTTAAAATTTTCACCATTCATTCCTGTTTATCAAATAATTGAGCTGTTCCTTATTTCATCTCTAAAAGGTGAGATAACAATACCTAAAGCTCATGGTTTCTGAGAGAGTTGAATGAAATGATGCCTGTAAGACACTTAGGACAGAACCTGGCACAGTATTAAAGCTCACGGTGCATGCCAGTACCTGGTCATGTTATATTTGTAACTGTGGAGTTAAAATTAAATCATATTCCTTAATTTTTTTCTTAAAAAAAGTTAAATCATATCTGGCTGATCCAACTGAAAGCTAGTAAGTCTCAAGAAAGCCTCTTCAACAAGACTCATTTGCTTAATGAAACTGTGTAGACATAGTCCATTTATGGCAGAGTTTTCCATCTGACCCAAGGATCAATTATGCTGTTGAAATACAGGTAAGGACTTCTGTCTGACAGCTACATTAATCATTGCAAAATGATTCATGTTTTAAGCTATTTTTCATATTCTATGCAGTATTGATATTAAGTCTTAGTATCTTACAATTAATAAAGATGTATATTTCAATTATGAGTTGATTATGTATGTTCCCTCCTTGGAATTTAATTACCAGAGCAGCTTTTCAGTATGTCAAACTAACTTTCATTAGTATGGGTCTGTATTTATTGGGCTGGTATCACATTTGTTTCAAAGGTGAGATGTGTTTCAGAATAAAATTTCCTATAACAGGTCCCAAGTCAAGAAATATGAAGTGTCCAGAAAATACTTGAAAAATGTTGAAGATCCTTATTATACATTAGAAAAATTAAAATTAAAATTATTTCAGATACCATTGCACACCAATCAAAATGGCCATCATCAAGAAAACAATAAATGCTGTAAGGCCTTGAGGTAAAGGAACACACTGCTGGTGGGAGTATAAACTGGTACAGCCACTGTGGAAAACTAAAAGTAGAACAGTATATGACACAGCTACTCATTCCTGGTATAAACCCATTGGATTTCACATCAGCAACACCATAGAGACACTGGCACATCCATATTTATTAATAAAGTATTCACAACAGCCAAGAAATGGAACCAGCTTAGCGGGAACTTCAAAAGGTGACTAGTTAAAGAAAATGTGGTAAGTATACACAATAGATAGATTTCAACTGTAAAGAAAAAAAAAGAAAGAAAAAGAAAAAAAGAGAAATCATGTTGTTTGTAGGCAAATGGGTAGAACTAGAGGTCATTAGGTTATGTGAAATAAGCCAGATTTGAAAAAGTAAAACCACGTTGGCCAGGCATGGTGGCACACGATTTTAATCCCAGCACTTGGGAGGCAGAGGCAGGCAGATCTCTGTGAGTTCAAGGCCAGCCTGGTCTACATAGTGAGTTCCAGGACAGCTGGAGCTACAGGGAGACCCTGTCTCAAAAAGACCAAAACAAAACAAAACAAAAACACGTTTCTTTTATCTGCCAAATAGCCAAATACATATTTTTGTATGTGTGAGGAAGGCAGGAGAGGAAGAGCTCTAAGGGATGGGACAGAAGAGGGTAACAGAATACATTTGACATAAAAGCAAAACGGGGAATTGTTTGGAAGGAGAAAGTGAGCCACTAAGAAGTGAGCAGGATGCACAAGGAATACAGTGGTGGGGGGGTCGAGTAACAACAAAGTACGATGACACATGTACATGAAAATTTCATGATGAAACCCACTACTTTATAAGAGACCTTTAAAAATTAATATGAGGGATGAGAGCTGGCTCGGCAGTTTAGAGTAATCAATACTTTTGCAGAGGATCCAGGTTTGGTTCCCAGCATCCACATGGTAGCTCACAGCCATCTTCATTATTACACTTCCAAGGGATCCAACGCCCTCTTCTGACCTTCACTGCAACAGGCAGACAAATACTCATACAAGATAAAATAAAAATAAGTAAATCTTAAAAAATAATTTAAAAATTAAAAAAGCCTGCTTTATTACCTATGTAATTTACCATTTTTTAAAAAAGGAAATAAATGTTTAAGGTAAAAGAATAGTTTTATGTTAATTCATACTTTCTTAGTAAGTTTAATGCTATAGTAGAATTTTTTATAATTCCCCAAATGGTAATGTTATTGGAAGTATGAAAATACATCCATCTGGAATGGGAATATAAATTGATGATTGTGGCAAGACTCTAACATTTTAAATTAAAAACCTTACTATTTAAATGCTCTAAAGACAATTGCCTTGAGCTAGAAGACATTAAAGAAAATACAATGTTCCTCACTCACATTAATTCTGTAAATTAAAATAATAATATTATTGGTTAGATTGCTTAAATAGGGATTTGAATGTCACATACATTCAGGTAATTGCAGTAAATTATCTTAAACAAATTATAAATAGATTAACTGCAATTTATTCATAGAAATTAAGTATATAACATATTTTCATATTTAGAGACGCACTGTAGCCTACTCTTATTTTCACGTCTTGAATTTAGGACTCTGATATATAATCTTTGATCAGTTTGAGATTTAGTGCACCATCCTGAAGAAACCAAATAGATCATCAAAGCAGATTTTAAAAACAAATGTTTTAAAGCTGTGAATATCCACAATTATTGAGAATGTGGCAGAGATGAAGACATTTGTGTTAATCAGTTGCATTATAGCCGGGCATGCACATGAACACACAGCAGACTCACACATCCTTCTGCATCCTTGGAGGAGCATATCTATCCTGTGATCTTATGAAGGGCTGGATTTTAACCTAGCCTAGAGCTCTGTTGTACTTATGCAGTTCCAGGTGTGAATGCCTTTGCCTCAAGAATATAAAAGCCACTGAACTAAGGATTCCATTTCTGCTTTTTTCATCTCCATGATCTGTGTTTTCTGTTTTGTTAACTGTCCAATTAAATGTAGACAGTTAAAAGAGTACAGGACAGTGTTTAAAGCTATGGAAAGTCAAATTCTAATACTTTTGATAAATTGTAGGAAAATTTAATTTGAATTAGTTACATATCTAGTTGTCAACCATGGTTTTGTATGGTTCAACTAGAGAAAACTTCTCAGAAATTGGGAAAAGATATATTTAGCCCAATTAATGGTCCTTCTAATGACATATTTAGTAACTTTCAATTTCTTCTCCCAGTGTAATGATTGGAAAATTTATAAAATATTTGTGGAGTGATTCTTACCAGGACTTATGCCCAGATTTCACTCTTTTCTGGATTTCAACTCAGCCCATTTCTAGATAACCAGTCATTTATGGAATAGGGCGACTCCTGTGGAGCAGGAGTACCAATACTGTAGAAACATTCATTGACAACTATTGAATGATTTTCATGTGTTATATTCAACAAACATATGAGAAAGGAACTATACTTTTTTCAGTCTGCAGTTTAATGAGTCTTCTTAAGGTCAAGTAATAGACAGAAGACATAGCCTCACACCTGGGCAAGAGGAACACGTATATGTTACTTTATGTCACCTCTCCCTTGGGGGGAGGTAGGGAGCTGGCCAATTAACTGAAAGTGGCTTTGTATACCCAGGAAACTTATAAAGACAGCTGTTTTCAAGGTCAAGGTGAGCCTTTCCCTGAATTTCTCAAGGCATCCCATTCTCCAGCATCATTTAACTATTCTACTCACATGTCCATAAAACATGTAATTAATTGTAAATGTGCATATATGTAAATATATGTATAATATTATCTGCCTCTTTAGCCCATTTTCAAAAGTTACACTGAAAAATAGTTAATCATATGTACAAAAGTAATATATACAAATAACAGAAAAACGTAGTTTCTCTGTGTGCTTTTAAATTTTGTAACCAGATCATATTGCTTTGACCTTTAAAACTTATGTATGAGATTAGTCAAAAGGAACAAAGGAAGCTTTCCATAAACACCACCACTTAAAGTGGATAGCATTTCATTTACCTGTTTTTAGAAATGTTCCCTTGTTACTAATTGTTTATAATTCTACAAAGGCCAAAAGCTCCCTGTTTAGTGATTATTTCCCCCTCTGATTAACCCATCACTGAGCCTCATTAAACTTGTGTTTCATCCTTCATCAGGTAGCAGATTATTAGGATAATTTTTCTCCAAATATCTTAAATTCACCTTCAGTGTACTGATAAAACACATTGACAGGTCAGCCTGAATGAAACCTTCATTTAATGGTTCCAGTCAATTAAAAAGCTAAATGTCTTATTCCAAAGGTAGAATAGTTGGAATATTTAGAATTCCTATGATGAGATTCATCCTTACACTATCATCCTGAAATATTATAATACAGAATTTGAACCCTTCACTATTGTTTAAAGAGACTCATTAATTTGTAGAATTACAATCTAAGCACAAGTTACCATGTGAAGGATTCTCTTTTCAAAAATAGAATCTGAATCTCTCAAACTTTTGCCTCTCACAGATTGTTTTTAATGTCTCTTACTAATGGAACCACCTCACTGTGGAGTACCTGTACCTTCTTCTCTTTTCAATAAAACAACATAATTATGACTTCAGGGGTTTTTTTTTGCCACATCTTCATATCAGTCTGTCTCCTGCCCATGTTTATGTTAATATGTTCACTTTTAATTACTGATGTTCATTTTCAACATAAAGGGAAAATAATTTATCTTGTAAATCAGTATTTTAATAAAGTCAAGTTTGTACATCTTACTAGTTCATTCTCTTTAAAATATTTTATTTATTATTTTTTATTACTTTGTGTGTGAGTGTATTGCCTGCATGCATGTATGTGCACCTGTGTCCTTTAAGACCTGCAGAGGTCAGAAGAGGGCATCAGATTTCCCTGGAACTGGAGTTAAGGATGCTTGCTAGCTGCAGTGTGGGTGCTGGCAACCAATCTTGGGTCCTCTGCAAGAGCAGCCAGTGCTTTTAACCACTGGACCATCTCTCCAACCCCTAGTTCATTTTCTTAACCTAAGCATTTTCACTTTTTAAAAAAGGTATAGTCACAGTAATGCCTGGTAGGTATTTGTAAACTCCAAAGCTTTGTAGTTATTCTATGCATTTGATGTAGGGACAGAGGGATGTGAAGTTAATTTAAGATGTACAGTAGTGAGCTTGTGCACATGAAAATATTGTACATGGTGGCAATTATTCTGCAACTAATTTGCTTTAAGAGCTTTATAACTTTAGGCTAACAAACAATCTAAGTTTGTTTAATCTTAATTAAACTTTTCTCTCAAAATTAACTTGCTCTACTGGCAAATTTTAAAAAAGTGTTTTCTATTCATGCTCATACACACTTGCATTAAAAGGTAGGCCACTTGGAATCCCTCAAGAGAAACTGATCATAAGTTTTGCTTTAGTGACAGTGAGGAGCTAGGAGTTCAGATACACAATATGTTACATACTATGTCTCTTAGACAAAAATGGTCCTGTTGCTTGGTGGAATCTGAATTCAGATTCCAGCACAGTCTGGTGATATTAAGAAAATAATGCAGATTTGTTTGGTCAAAACATATTCTCCTGGATTCTTTCTTACTTGTGTTTGCTTTAGTACTTTTAATATAAACGACATAACTTTTCTGTTCTCAAGCTGTGGCTAGCTATGAAAGAGGACAGGGAAGAAGATGTGTAGTTGTAAGTGCTGTACAGAGTTGATGGGAACTGCAAAGTTCTATTACTTTTCAGTTCATTTGGAGCTCAGACAGTAGTCTCTGAAACTACACATACAAATCTATGCTAAAGACCCATCATCTGACATCATTTCATTTATGCACCTCTGACTGGGACTCCTTCACTATGACATTTTTGCCCCTAAAATTTAGCTTAAAAAGTTTACAAAGTTGATGTCACATAAGTCTTACTTGAGGGATAAATTAACTTTCTAGATTCTTCAACTTTTGTAGAACTCAAAAAAAGCCATAATTCTGATTTTTACCTAATACCCATATACCAGTAATCAATCAATCAATCAACACATCCATCCAAACACCTATCTAAATTGCATTTCTTAAGTACTGATAAATGAAGGTTGATTATTGTGTCCATGACTTACTTCCATTTTCTTTTCTCTGCAAAATCAACCAGAACAACCATTAGGAACACTAGATGATATTCCAACTATCTCCAGAGATATTTTAGAAAATTTAATGAAAAATTGTAAAGTTCATTTGGAAATTAAAAGACAGAGAATTATATATTGTTGACATTATATCAAATATAGTAGTCAGTTTTTCAGAACTGATATCTTGAAAGTATCAGATTGGAATAAATATGTACCTGCTTCCTAGTTTATTAACTTTGTCTTAATAAACTTCAGTAAAACTTTGACATCACATAGAGGCTATGGATACCTCCTAATTTTAGGTATTCTAGGGATGTAAGTATCTTATGCATTTTTTGCTATCATTGATAATATTTTCTTATTTTTCTTTTATGCTACACAAGAAAGTAAATTTTTTAAGAATAGTTACTAAATTTGTCAGGTATTTCTTTCAGGCATTTTAGATTTTCAATAAGTGTGAGTTTATATCTTTGTCCTAAAAGTGAAGACTTTTCCTGGGATTCTACATTCTAATATGGAAAAAAATATGTATATAAAATCTGAAATGCTTTCAAACAGTTACGATAAAGGAAATCCTTTCTGTTCATCCCTTAAATTCAGTGGAATTGCTTTTAATTTTTCATTGTCAGTGTTTAATTCACAATTGATTGGAAACTCCTTGTTACGGTTAGGATACATAAATCTTAAGAATTGTTTTTGAATAAAGAACTTTATTGAATACTCTTCAAATCAACTCAGATATTTTAGTCAGAGTTCTCTGGATCAATAGGAACAAGAGAATAAATATATTTCAAAGGAGATTTATTACATTGTGTTACATGACAGGCAGGTTGTCCAGCAATGGCTGCCTGCATGCTGGAGAGGCTGAGAACTCAGTAGTTGCTCAGTTCACAAGGCTGGGTGGCTCAGCAGTGACAATGAATGTAACACTGAAACCCTGGAGGGCTCCTGGAGAGCAGCTGCTCCTTAGTCCACATTGGAAAGATGAAGAAGCTGGTTCCACTGACAGCGAAGGATGGTAATGGCCATGGTGGCAGCAGAGTACATTGATTTGCCTGCAGGGATGAAGGTGGACAGGCAGAAGCAGCACCACTTTCCCTCAGTACTCTTTATCTGGGCAGCCACTGGAAGGTGCTGTGTACTCCAGGGAAGGGTCTCCCCCTTCTTAATCCTTTTAAAAGATGCCCTCACAGCTCTTCACAGAGACATGTCTCTTAGGTGATCCCAGGTCCAGTAGATTTGACAGCCAAGCTTACTCATCATGCGTGGTGAGGCAGATTTTTCTATTTTAATAAAGTGGTCAATTTTGTCAAAAGTTCTAGAATTAAATGTTCTTACATTTTAGGGAAGTTTCTTCTTAACATACTTCGTTCTTTTTAGCTTGTTTGTTTGAGACAGGGTCTCACTGCACCCACAGATGGCCTGGAACTTGCTAGGTAGGCCAGCCTGGCCTCAATCTTACAGAGATCTGTCTGCCTCTACTTCAAGTGGTGTGATTAAAGGTGTGGGCTACCATGCCTGGATTTCAGTCTTCTATTAATAGATTGATTAATTTGCTACCTTATACTTCTACTTAGTATTTTTTACCTACATGTTTAGAATTATTGTTGTCCAAAGTCTTCACATTTGATGCTCTCAGATTTTCTTCTCACTAGAGTTACAAAACAGACTGGAAATTTTATTTTTGCTATTAATGCTCCAAAGGGATGTGTGCGTGTGTGTGTGTGTGTGTGTGTGTGTGTGTGTGTGTGTGAGAGAGAGAGAGAGAGAGAGAGAGAGAGAGAGAGAGAGAAAGAGAGAGAGAGACTTATTTGTTGAAAGCTCAAAAGAACTGAGTTATAAAATTGGTTAGATTTCATGCTGTGAAATCAGGGGCAACTCTATTTTTTCTTGGTTTTGTTTCTGTTTGTCTGCCTGTCCCATTCTCTTCTTCTTGGATATGATTTATATTTTTGTATGTTCCGAATTGCCACACTTGTCTGTCCACTATTTTCCTTAGCCAGGCACACAATTAGGAAGTATAATTTGCATTCTGAAATTGTCCTCTCCTCATTCTTTTCTGCCTTCTCCTGTCTCTTCAACAAAAAACACTGATGTTACAATGACCGAATCTTTGTTACTACCATCGTCAGCAGAAATTAACATTGGGAACTCTGCCAGCCACTGTGCACCATAAGGAAATGTTTCAAACCCATAAATCATAAGTATGATAGGAAGGTGGATAAAAATTAAATTAGCCAACACTTGAAGAGCTTTTTCCATATCTGTAAACATCTGGTTGCTTCAAAGCATGTTAAAATTAAGTATTTATCATTTTGTGTAGGTATGCCACAGAACAAAGTCATTGAAATACACCGTGTTGTTGATTAAGAATTACAAATACACTCGGGAATTAATGTGCAATAATTAAAATGACTGAAATAAGTACCATGTGAAGGAAAACAAGGTATTTCTTTTTTAATATAAGAAATGTTAATGGAACCCTCTTTCTTGAATTTCTCTTACGTGGTTATGCACAATATGTAAAATTACATTAATGAGTTCTCCGAAAGGACAATATGATTCTGCTTCTTTTCTTCTTTTTCTGCATGCTGGCCTCTGAGATACCTATAACAGCATGCAAAATTGGAGACAACAAACACATGTAGTCAAGGAAGCAAAGGAGCTCAAGGAACAGCATAAAGGGAGCCAGTGTGCCACAGCATAGCGCATGATCGTGGGGAGCAGATCTTAATGTAGATCTTAGTGCACCTTGCTGGCCATCCTGAGAGTCTGAGGGTTATTTTTACTGAGCGGTTTCCACACCATTCTAGAATTCAGAACTGTAAGCATTTGCATGCTCAAAGAAGAATCATCTACCTCTAGACACATAAATAGAAAAAGATAACTTCTTCCTTTCTTTCTCTAGATGTGTCGGGGGAAGATATGAAATTTACCATGGGAACATACAACACTCTCCTGAGTTAGATGGATTCAGTAGGTGTTTCCTACCTAAGATTTTAAGTTATATAGGTCTGGGAGGGTGCACATGCCTTTCCCCAATGAGATTTGTCCTTTATTAATTATTATTATTATTACTTTTGTAATAGATAAAAAGGCAACGTGGAATGTTAGAATAAGGAAAACCAATAAGGTTGGAACCCTGGCATGCTTTGTTTTAGTCTAAACTGTGTTTAACATCACATCTCTGGGATGTTGGCTTCCATTTGCAAACACAGAGGTCTGAAGTAAAGGTTAAGGTATAAGGTCCCAAAATTCCACTATGTAACTCAGTACCCTTCAACAATCATCCTGGACCATTTTGCTTTCCTTTGTTTCCCTAGGTATTTGTGTCTATTCGCTTGACGAAAAGGAAGCTTCTAAGACGAACATTCTGTAAAGAACAGGCACAAGTGATAAAACTGACTTTCACGATCCTTTGAACTTAACAAAAATCATGTCATCCATTTCCTCATCCGAATAACTACATTTCAGAGAACAGGTGTTACTGCTCATTCTCAATGAAGGGGCAATTTAAAATATTAACGTTCCCTGGTTTGCTCAGTGTTGCATAGTTACATGCTTATTAGCTAAGGAATAAAACCTGGAATTTATATATTAAAATATTTTTGTATTTTATTTATTATTTTATTTTATGTGTATGAGTGTATTGCCTGCATGTATTTGAGTGCACCTGTGTCGTACAATGCCACAGAGATCACAAGAGGGCTTTAGATTCCCCTGGAACTGGAGTTAAGGACAGTTCGTAGCGGCCATGTGGGTGCTGGGACTCGAACCTGAGTCCTCTGCAAAAGCAGTCAGTCCTCTTAACTGCTGAGCCATCTCTCTATCCCCTTAGATATTTTTTAAAGAAAAAAAATCTTGGAGCTTTGGGAGACTGGAGAGATGCCTTGGTGGTTAAGAGTGCCTGCTGCTCTCACAGAGAACCTGATGTCAGTTCCCAGCACACACATGGTAGCTAACAGCCATTCATAATTCCAGTTCTAGAATATCCATCACCCTCTTCTGGTGTCTGTGGACCTTGCAATCACAGGTGTACTTACAAACACACAGGCAAAACACTCATGCACATAAATATAAATAAATTAAATGATAGAAAGAAATTGGCACTCTAGTTAAAGTTGTATAACTGTCATTCAACTTAAAAAGTCTTCCCTAGGCCTTCTAGCTACTGATGCAAGGAGGACTGGGCTTGGGTCCTTCCTAGTTCATCTAGCTGATATTTAGTATACACAGTAAAATGAGACCAGAGACAAATGTATTCCAGATTTTCTTGATCACCCCTGTTGAATTAGATTTCTTCTCATGTGAATTTCTTTTACACAGTGAGGCATTTTTGTTATTCTAGATTTCTTTCTTTACACTCAATATTTAGCCAGAGAAATCACATGATTCTGAGACAGAAGTAAACTTCAGGAGTTAAATATTTACTAATTAAGACTTCAAGATGCATGTTGTATCATCTATAGTTTGAATTGTTTTCTTCTTTGCAACACATGGCACTGTTGTCTCCTGTCTTACACAGTTTCCTTACTCTCCATTGCCTTGGTGGTTAAAGTACTCTTTGTCTGATAAAACAAAATCATTCAAGAGCAGATGAAGCTATAATTATAATCAGAGTTCATACTTGCAGGAGAGGAAATAAAAATTAAAAGTACTAACTCTGTGACATTTTGATTATCTGGAAATTCTCCCAGTCTGACAGATGACTGCAGGGGCACATGGCTACATCTAAACGTAGACACTAAAGGCTCCTTGTAAATCAAACAAAATTGTTCCCGACTGGGATTCATAGATTTTTGCCAATTCTCCTGTTCTTGTGGAATTCTAGGTTTTTGATTAAAGATTTAGTTATGAATACTGGAGAATTTTTTCTTCAAATTGTAGTTTGATGAAGTAAAAAATGTTCATACTTTTTTTAAAAAGGAAAAAAGAAAGAACAAAGAAACAAGTCTTTTTTTTAAGGAGGAACTGGAGTGGAGCAAGCTTCCACATTAAAATGTGGCATGTTCTTACACTAAAGGATGAAGCTAATAACGAAGTCCATCTTCTGCTAGACAGGTGGCTCTCCAATTAGGACACCATTGTGTAGAGCAATAATCAGTATTCATGAGTCATATTCACTTGGTTCAAGTCCTCCAACTCTCCCAGCAGTAGCTTCTTGCATTTTTCAAACAGAAATGATACAGTCATTCAGTTCAATGACTCCAAGAACCACCAAGTCTCCAAACTTTTTAGAAAGTAATATAGGAGATTCTAATGCAGCTCGCCCTCCCAGGCTTCCCTTCCTCAGCTCAGTTCTTAGTGATGTTATTCTGCAAGGATTATTATCTGGAACATACAGCAGCCGATACCTGGGTTTTGCTCAAAGAAAAGAATTTACTGCATGAACAAGGAGTTAGGACACCAAGATCCATAAGCTCAAATCTCTTTCCCTGATTGGTTAGTAGTGGGGAATTTTTAGGAAGGCAGTCAGAAGAAACTGTTTCTTAGTTGGATAGGATGGGGTGGGCTCTTTGGCTTGCTTTATGCAGGATATAAATGATTATTGTGATCTGCAGAAATTATACATGTTCCCTGGCATTACTGAGTTTGTGACACGTGAAGGTCACTGACAAGAGCGCCTGGCTTCCACACATGTTCATGTTTGAAAAGTAAGTCCTTAACTATCCTTGGGTGCATTTAGAAAGCTTTTCTTGAGAGATTAATAAGAACTCTGTTGTTAAAGAGCTCATGTCTGGCCATATCAATGGTTTAGGCAAAGAAACCGTGGGGGGAATCTAAGAACTTGCTCTTAGCTGTACTACGGGAGGAGGATGGAGCAGTTTTAGTACTCATCTGTAGTTTCAGGCTTTTATCTTCTAAAACAATGAATTGTTTCCTGTTTAGTGATAGGAAGAAGAATCAAGTGGTAATTTGGTAATTTGGCAATTTGGCAATTTAAAACATTTAACCGTTTTGTACAACCTTAAAGCCGAAGCACTGACTTCACATCAGGGCAAATTCTACCTGCCTCCTCCCAAAAGACTTGAGTTGCATCTCTGTGACCCAAATGGTAGAGGGAGAGAACTGATTCCCACAGATGTGTCCAGGTGGACACTGTGGAACCTTCCTCACATTTCTCCACAGTTGCTCTATGAGAAGGTACTTTGGCCAGGAGAGGTTAAATTTTTTATGGGTGTTAATGTGTCTCATAATAATACCTGTCTTTCTCCAGACTCTGAAATCACTACAACAAACACCCTGAATGTGTTTGCCTGTTCCGTTCTAACTCTGAGGTGCATGATGTTTCTCAAGAGTTTCCCACAAGTCACTAAGTGGTGAGGGATTCTCCTTTCTCTCTGTAAGTCAACCAAGAGAAACGGCACATTTGTTTATGTCCACAAAGATCACCTGGAAATAAGACAACTAAAAGGAAGAAAACCATGTGCTTTTGTCAAATCTAATTCTATCCATCTTCCAATGGAGCTGGTGCACGACAGGCGTTGGCAGTGTTTCATGAGAGCAACTGGCGTGGGTGATACTTGCACAAATGGTTACAGGAGAAGAATGTTTTAAAAATAGAAGCAGAGGTAAGTGGCATCTCATTTCAAGAAGTGAATGCTTCTTACTCTGGTCTGTGCAATGTTTGGAGTTAATAAGTTTTTTTTATTAATTACTCTAAAAATTAGATGTGATTTCCAAATCTCACAGATATCTTTCTCATGAAGAAATTTCAGTGCCCTATATTGTATTTAAGTTCTGGATAACTTCTTTCTTTCTAAACTAAGTTCCTAGGAATATAATTTGTCTCCCATTTATGTAGGAAAACAAAGAAAGCTTTGAGAATGGTAATGTTTCAGAATTTGTGACGGAGTTGATGGATTGTGTTTAATTCGTTTACAGTGTACATTCATATCTGGGCTATGAAGACTGTAGTAAAGAATCTGAAAGCGAGATGAATAGCGAGAACCTGTCTGGCAGCAATATATATATGAATGAAAAACAAGGTATTTTTAAGAAAGAACTAGGGTTAACTTCTCTTGAAATGTCCTTATTGTTTCAAGTGCTTTGTCTCATAAACAAGGAATTTTACAATTTAATTCATTACTCAGGAAAAATCACATAATTCTTTGTGATTTCGACTTACTTTTTCATTTTAAGAATTTTGTTCTTGGCCTTTTTTGTTTGGCTGCTTTTGGTTTGTTGAGACAGGGTCTCACTATGTAGTGCTGACTGGCCTGGAACTCATCATGTAGAACAGGATGGCTTTAAACTCATAGAGTGCTTTCTGCCTCTGCCTCCTAAGTGTTGGGATTAGAACCACGCACCTCCGAGACTGGCCTTTGGTCTTTATTCATTTTTCTGAATCACTGTTTGTATACCCTCCTGATTAAGACTCACCACACGACTTTGTAGTCTTCTCTTTACGACAACAGATTCATGTTTCATCGTTTTCTTTTTTAATTATTAATTTAATTTTATTTTATGTGTATGAATGTACTGCCTACATATATGTAAGTGCACCTATGGCATGCAATTCCCACAGAGGTCAGAAGAGGGCTTCAGACCCCCCCAGAACTGGAATTATGGAAGGTTGTTAGCTGCCATATGGGTGCTGGGAATCAAACCCAGGTCCTCTGCAGGAACAATCAGTGCTCTTACCTGCTGAGCCATCTCTCCAGTCCCTGTTTTCATGGTTTTCTTACACACTCTTTCCTCTGTGTATGAAACAAACAGCAAAACCTCAATGTAGGCAGCACTGAAGTCATTGTACTTCATTTTCAGGTGTATGACAACGATGTCAACCAGCCACAGTTCCAGTCAATGCTCACAGCCAATCATTTTTTCACATCCTAACAAATGAGGGCTTTATGACCGTCCACTGTAAGCTCTCAAAGACTTTTGAGCTTGGTTCTGCTTAAAAAGTAGCTGAATATATTTTCTCGAGGCCAGGCTCTGCTCAGGTCTCTGCTAAACAAAATGAAAAAAAAAAATCACTCTTAGCACCAAATATTTTACCAGATAGTGGTGAAAAACCGCAGTCTGCGGTCTGCTGTAGTCTCTTGCTTGTCTTAGTCACCCTTCCCCTGTCCTCACCACATAGTCAGCAAGTGGAAGAACAGGTGTGCCACATTCTGCTGCAGCTAAAGAGGCTACGGCTGCAGGGGAGGGACTCCGCACACAGGAGTTAACACAGGTCCTTGGCCCAGCTCTGGCTTCAGTTGAAGCAGTGTCCCTTGCACACTGCGGAGAAACTGAACCATTATCAAATGTTTTGTTTAGATCATTGACATTGACTACTGTCACTTTCCTGCTCTGGTGTTGGTGGGAACTGGAATCTCGGTCAGGGCTAGGACTGCCGTAAGAAAGGTGGACATCACCCTTCCCACACCAGCTTGAACTCTTGTCTGAGGTGTGGCATGCCAAAGGAGGATTTGACCCTTTATTTCTCTTTTCAATGTGTTCACATTGAATAAATCTCTTCTGTGTTTCTCACCATTACTCATCTGTGTGTTTGGTAGATTACTGTTTCAGTTCTAGAATGTGGTCTGACAAAGAACTCTGTGTTCTTCCTAATCTGAGCCTGCAGAGTTTTCATAGAGCTGTGTCCCCTTTTCTTTTGTAAGTATGTGTTGTTTTGGGGACCTGGAAGCTGTCTGAGGGCAAAGACAAGGTATGACTTTGTTTTCATGGTCTCTCAAGTAGTCTAGGGTAGAGTCTCTTTTTAATGATTTATATTAAATTATGTATATACATTTGTGTCTATGTATGGGTAAGTGAAGGTGCCTAAGGCAGCCAGAGGCCTCGGATCTCCCTGGAGTTAGAGTTACAAGCAGTTGTGAGCCCCTCAGCATGGTTCAGGGAACCAAACTTGTGTCCTCTGCAAGAGCAGAACACTCTCTTCACCACTGAGCCACCTCACCAACCACTATAGCAGAGTCTTATGCTTAGTTGCCCTAGTCTATTGAGTGCTGCTGTGGGAGAGTACCACAGATTTAGCTCAAAGTACTAAAGCCTGAGAAGTCTAAGATTAAGATGTAGAGAAATGACTGTAACCACAGTTTTAGGACAAAAACCTAAGCTCTGGCAGCCCCAACAGGCTAGGCTTATCCTTCCAATTGTGACATGTTGGCTAAAACGATGAGGAATGCTGAAAGCAGAGTAGCCATTTATTCAATGTGACCACACTGGGAGGAAGAACAAATACAGATATTGAGTGACATGAAGTCCATCTTTGGAGAACTTACATTAAGATTAAATAGATAAATAATTGGGGCAAAACGTGAATAACTAAACAGTCCTGATCAAGTTGTTCTCTGGTTGATCATTATTGCAGTACTGTTTCTACAAGGAGGCCTGTGTTGTAGCCATCCCTTGAGTGAATCAATCTGGTCCCTAAAGAGGATCACTTCTGCTCCAAGGTAGTCTCACCATTATGGCTAATTGCCTTCATGGGATGCAGGGGGCAGTCAGTAGTGCGAAGGTTTTTTTCTTTAATCCCAGGAATCCAAAGTTTAGAAAAATGACTTAGCCCTGTGATTTTACCTAAAGTAAAGGAGACAGACAGACACAAAATGAGGGCAGAGATTTGGGGCTTTCATCTGCTGTGGGGTTAAGTGAGGGGTCAGTGCTTTGGGGGACTACTTTCAATTCCTCTTCACATTTAAACACTCTTCCATCTTGAGGAAATTAGGGTGTCAGTCAATTTGACTTTGCTAAGTTTCCTGGCCCAATGATATAGACTGTTTAGTACAGAGAGGACAGGCTACAGTGGTGGAAGCAAATAAGTGAGAGTCAGATCTTCAACCTGGAAATAGAAGTCACCAGTGAAAGGCAGAATTAGAGAATGGTCAGCAGCCCAAAAGCTTTTCATGAAATAAATACTAAACAGAGTTCTCTTTCCTGTTAAATAGGTCCATGACTGCCAAGAACGGCTTCTAGTGCAGGGACTTCATGCCAAGTAGCCATGCATAGGGCTTCTTAGGAAGAAATGGTCTCTGAGACCAAGTCTTGCTGTGTGAACATGGTGGCCTAGAACGCATAATCTTCCAGTCTCAGCTTCCTAAGTACAGTGACTAAGGGCTGTGCCATCAAGTGTTATTTCTGTCAGTTCTCACCACTTTCTCCCTTGTCTCTGAATAATTTCCTCTGAAGTCAACCATCTTTTGGTTTGCCCATAATTATTCCCCTTCATTGCGATGAAATCTATCATGCTTGGTCTGATTTGATTTCACTTTGGGGTGATATATGACAGATGTCAAGGAGTTGGTACCCATAACCACCTAGTGTCCCATTTTTGTCAAGTTTAAGCAACTAAGAGGTATAGAAAGAATATCTCTTAGGCTGTGCTTGCCTGTGTTCCATTCTTAAAGCTATTCTGTGTTATGTGGGTGGTGTTTTAGAGTCTCCAAGATGAAGAGGCATCTGATGTGATGCCTGGTAGACTGACCAGACTCCAGGGGATAGATCCAATAGCATTTAGAAAACACAGATTGGACTCAATAGGCCTGTAAAACAAAAACAAAAACCCAAACAATAATAGAGGACATGAAGTTGGGGGATTATTAAAATAGGGTGAGAGGGCAGAGGGGTCTGAACATGAACATAGTACATTGTATTAAATTCTCAAATCAATAAAAATATTTTTAAACTTCTTGTTTTATTACTAGTTATATTTCTGGAGAATGCTATATTTCTGCAGGAGGTCAACCTACAAGAGTGACATTATTTCACAGAAAAACACAAAACACAACAAATACGTTAAAAAACTAGCTTTAAAAAATAATTACTGCTGAGCATGGTGGTGCATGCCTTTAAACCCAGCACACTCCAGAGGCAGAGGCAGACAAACCTCTGTGAGTTTGAGGACGGTGTGGTCTACATAGGAATTTCCAGTCTGGTCATGGCTGCAGGCTGCATTTTGAGATACTGTAGATAGATGATAGATAGATAGATAGATAGATAGATAGATAGATAGATAGATAGATGATAGACAGATGATAGATAGATGATAGATACATAACATAAAATAAATACTCATCTTCCATGAGTTTTATTGTAAATGTTTATAAAATGGTCAAAATGTTGCTGAGAAGATTATAAGGACAGCTATGCTTACAGTTTTACAGCAAGTTTAGCAATTGACAAAACAGTCTAGTTACTTCCCCTGCATGTTGCATTCTGGAGAAATAATTACAATGAAAGCATTTTGTCCCAGAACCATCAAACCAATCTTATTTCCTTCTCTCAAATACAACTACATATGTTTTAGTTCAGAGAATGGCATACTCCATCAACAACAGGTTACTTTATATACAAATCCCCCACTTAGTTTTGTCACATAGAATATATTAGTTTTCAGACGTTACTTCTAGAGAACTAATCTAATACCTTTTAATTATTAGAAGGCATTGCTTGGAATACACACTATTCCACAGACACAGCATGTCTAATTACTTTTGCGTAAAGATGACTGTTACTATGCAATCAGGAGCACATGAATGCATGTCTTGAAAAGGTAGCACCACAAGCACTTAGTTTAGAGAGCAACATCTTGGTGAAGTGTCCTCTTAAGCTTTGAATTTTAGAAGACTTGTTTACCTGAGGAACATAAATATATTTAATGTACAAAGGAAACAGAAACAATTAGTATGTTTACATGGAAATCCATTATACTTAAGATTATATTTCTGAAGCAAAATTTAGAATCCTAGGCTACAGAGCTACAGCAGTGACAAAATTTAAAACTTCAAATCTCTGACCAATTTAAGGAACAATGTTAGTGACCACAAATAGACTCATTTTCCAATGATATTCTTTTTTGCATTTATTTATTTATTATTTATTTGTGTGTGTGTGTGTGTGTGTGTGTGTGTGTGTGTGTGTGTGTGTGTGTGTACACCATGGTGCATGTGTGGAGGTCAGAAGACAACTTGTGTGAGTTGGGAGTCAGTTTTCTCCTTCTACTATATGAGCTGTAGGGATGGAACTCATGTCATGAGGCTCAAAAGAGTCTCAAAACTGACATGGAAAAGGAAAGGCAAGGACCCTAGAGCACCAGTCAGGAGGAACTCTCCACAGGTCAGACGTCAGGGCCCAAAGCATTTAACCTTTCCTTCCTCTCCATCACTGACTGGTGGTAAGAGGTAGCCAATGCTGGCCAAAGTAGGAAAATAAGAATAAGGCTTTGAGACAGTTAAGAACTCATGTTGCTCTTGGGACAGACTTGAGTTTTATTCTCAGCACCCATCTTATGCAGCTCACAGACACCTCCATCTCCTCCCGTTGTGGGGGATCCAATGCCTTCTGGCTTCTGCAGGCATCGTACCCATGTGTACATACCCACACAGAGACATGCATGTATACATGTAATCAAAGATAAAAAGTAAAACACAGTCTCTGCAATAAAAGGGGTTTCCAGAAGCTAGCTGTGTGCTGCCTTTCCAACTCCTCTCCATCCAGGGTCAACTTGCTGTAAGTGGCTGATGCAAAAAATTCTTCTTTTCTATCTTAGTTCTCCAAAGTTCTACCCATAGTTTTTGGTCCCAGAGCATAGCTTACCACAGCCATAGTAGGCTAGTCTCAGCCACCTGTGCCCAATCTAACAATTTAAAGATACAAATATTGGTGAAAAGCCATATTTTCTCAATGTGACCGTATTGGGAAGAGTAACAAATAAGAGTCTGGTGACGTAAAGTACATCTTTGTGATACTTACATGAGCTTTGGGTTAAGCTGGAGGAAGAATTAAGGCAAAAGTTAATAAAAAGGTCAAGGTTGGTCTGGCTGATTATTACTCCAGGTCTGCTTCTAGAACCTGATCCAAATAAGTTCTTGTCTCTGCTGTCCATTAAGGGTATTGGTCTGGTTCTTACAGAATGGTCATTTCTGTTCAGTGGTATAGCCTTGACTTCATGGACAGTTACAGCATGTAAAGGCAGGGGATCTGTCCTAGAAATTGTGTTCTTCTACAAATCCAGGGGAACTGCATTTTGAGCACAATAATTTATTGCTGGGCCTTCAGCCAAACTAAAGGAGACAGGCATAGAATGAAGGGAGAGATGCAAGGCTTTGATTCTGCTGTTGGTTACCTTGTGGACTCAAGTGAAGAGTCAATACCTTCAAGCACTAGTAACTTCTAAGTGTCTGTTTCCGCCACCAGGTCTTTTCATAATGTGGAGAAAGGCATGTGAGGAAGAGAGAGAAAAGGATACTGAACTTGTCTTTTGATAAGGAACCAGCTTCCAGGATGGCAAATCTATTTCCATAACAAAGGCATGAGTTCCAGGGGTAGAAATTAAGAAAGGTGTGGGTCCTAGGGATGGAACTTTCAGGTCCACAGGCTCATCTTCTCTTCTTAGGCCCTACCTCCCAATAGTGTTCCATTGAGGTTTAAGCTCCAACACATGCATTTTACGAATACATTCAAACCAAAGCACTAATACATACTAAATATATTGACTGAACATATAATGGAAAGAATGTTGAGAAACCCTAGTAGTATGCATTTTTGAGGAGACTTGCAGAAACTCATTCCTTAGAAAAACATCCAACCTGTGACACTGTTCTTTATATATTGTGTGTATGTACTCTTTATATATTGTCTGTAGACTTTTGTTTAGAGAATCAAGAGGGTTTGTAGATGTTTCAGAGTTTTAAAAGTCCGATTTGTTTTCGTTCAAAAAACATTCTAAAACCAAACAGATTAAATTTATATATGTACTTCTGTTTTGATATTTCACAATCCCAAACAAGGACCATGAAAGTTGGTTAATATTAGAGTCAATAGAAAGATTTAAAATGATACTTTATATGTAACATTCTATTTGAAATAGCAATTGAAAGTGACAAAGTGGAAATCAGGGTCCCTTCTTGGGGATTTTAGTCTTATTAATAAAAGAATTTAATTATGAACTCAAACAGAAGCTTGAGGACAATTTTATCAGAGTTTAAAAGGCCCACCCCTCTCTCTCCCATAAGAGCAGCAGGCAAGCTATAAATCTCAGGAGCTGCCTAGAGAAGAACAGAGGAGAAAAGGGAAAAAGGTCAGAAGGGGGAAAAGTAGGCACAGAGGTCAGACACAAGGCAGACCAGTAGCTGCACGGTAGAGAGGAGGGGTTCAGAAAGAGTAAGAAAGACGAAATGTTGAGAAAGCTGGCAGGCTTAGAGGGAGCTTGCTTAGAAAAGAGACAGAAGAGAAGGAGAGGTCATGCTTTTCCGAAGAATGCTGCTGTGCTAGGAATGGGGATTCTGGGAAGGAAGACTACATTATCTCATTATAGAGCTAATTATTTTACTTTAATTATTTTAGCTTTAAGTTATTTTAATGTATTGTTTTAGCATGGATTAAGATTAGCCTGCCTTCTTAGGGGTGGCCCCTTGGCCAAGTGATTGACTGGGCCCAACCTGGGCTCTCCGCCCAGCTCAGAGATTCTATTCTCTTTACTAGAAGGAGTTATCCCTTAAGGGACCTTACTACTACACCAGTAAAAAAAAAAAAAAAAAAAAAAAAAAAAATGTGTTTAAGGAGAGCAACACTCTCTTTTAAGAATTTATTTTATTTATTAAATTGCAGCCAACTGGTTGACCTCTCTGCCTTATATTGGCTGAAGTAGACTGCACTCATTACATTGAATGGATCAGCCATGGCCTCAGAGTGTTCTATGGAATTGTTCCTTCCTTTTGACATTCCTGTACAATTCTTGTTACTTTATGTTTTAATCAATTCATGCTGAGCAAAACTGCAATTACGATTAATCAATGTTTATATTGACAGAAACAGAGCAATAATGAGAAACTGCTGATCAGTAATAAACATGTTGGGGCCACATTTTTATAAATAGCCAACAATAAGGGGAGGGCTGGTCTTATTGACTAACTCATAAATGACTTACAAACCATTTTCAAGCCTTAACCAGGCCAGGGAATCTCAAACAGAAAGTAGAGTAGTTGCATTCCTGATGAGAAAACCAAGCTTTCAAATTACAACTGAAAATGAGATTTATGTTTGGGTACAAGAGAGGTCCAGCAAGTGTGAGAAGAGGACAGGGATACTTCCACACTAAAGATCATTTCTTACTGAGATTGTAAACCGAAATCTCATCTAACACTAGTTTTATAATAATTATTCTTCATATATTTTTGGGGGTGGGGAGGAAAGGGTTTATTTGGCTTGCATTTCCTGGGTCACAGTTCATCACTGAGGGAAGCCAAGATAGGAACTCAGGGCAGGAACTTGGAGGCAGGAGCTGAAGCACAGGCCATGGAGGAGCACTGCTTATTGGCTTGCTCCCCTGGCCCGTGCTCAGCCTGTTTTCTTATTTTTTTTTTAACTTTTACAAAAACTTTATTGAGAATTTCATACATACATATAAGACATTTTCATCAAATCTTTGCCCACTCCCTCCCCTCCAACATTTCCCCGCTCTGAAGAGGTAACCCTAAAATCTTTTAAGGATTAGATACAAGCTCCCAAATACTTTTGACACTTTTGGCCTTCGGAACAGAGTATATTGCTAACAGGCCCAAGGACATTTTGCCTTTTAGCCCTGAAACTGGCTACATTTTTGGGGGTCTTTTTACCCTAACTGCCTAGCCAATTCCTACCTCCAATTCTTGCCACACCATCCTCTGAAGGGGTTACGCAAGTTGCCAATAGGGAATAGGGACTCTGACTGCTCTGGCTTCTTCCATGCTGAACAGGGCACAATTGGAGGACCCTTTCAGTGAATCTACCTAAAAGACTCCCAAATTGTACAACTCTTCTCTCTAAGGGGAAAAGACAGTCCTTGAATCATGAATAGGAGATGTGAAGGAGAAGTAAAGACAAGAGTAATTAGCATTACAAGAGCTAGACAGGGAACTAGAAAAAAGTCAGAACAGGGCAATTTTCAAACATTCATACCAAGAGCCCATTGACCCTCACCTGAGTATCCAACCACTCCTCCCAGCCAATAGTCCAGCCTTGGAAGACAAAAGAAAAATGAGGAAGAACCCAGTAGAGAGATACTTTTGGAAGCCCTTGTCAAGAAAGTCCTCCTATATTTTTAAACAGCCATTTTTATAAAAATTAACTGTTTAACTTTCACTTGACCATCCAATAATTTTTCCTTAAATATACAAATTTTCCCTAATGTGTTCTTGTTCTTTCTTACACATCAAGTCCAACAAAAATTCAACTATGTGTGCTCTCTGTTCACTGAATGAATTTACTGTGTCAACTGTAAATGCTTTCTACTTTTAAAACCTATACTAAATTGTTTTGGAAGAGCTACATAGAATTAAACAAATGTAAATGTTTTCCATTATGAATTCAGAGAAAATGCTTCCTGTTAAGTTATATAGGAAACTTAGAATTACAAATGTGTTCTTCCTATGTTTTACAACTACCCAGGTTCCAGACTTGAAACACTGTTCCAGGCATAATGAGTTGAGAGGAATGATGTAAAATGATAGGAGACATCAAAAGTGTCTTTAATGCCAGCATTTAGGAGGCAGAGGCAGGTAGAGGTCTGTGAGATGGAGGACAGTACAATCACCATAGCTAGTCCAGACCAGCTGGAGCTGCAGGGAGCCCTGTCTCAAAAAGACCAAAAAAATTATATGTCTGTATGTGTTTATGAAAGAGGGAGGCAATGGTGTTAGAGTGATAGCTCATAGGTTAAGAGGATTGAGTGCTCTTACAGAGGATCTAGGTTCAATTCCCAGCACCCACATGGTGGCTAACAACCATCTGTTACTCCAGTTCCAAGAGATCTGATGCCCACTTCTGCTCTCCATGGGCATTTCACGACACAGGTACACCTACCTGCATGCACACAATACACTCATATATGTAAAATGAAAATAAAAAATTTTAAAAAAGAAAAGGTGGACACTGAAAAGGAACAGTGAGTTGGATCTCCTGCTTTCCCATCAATTGTTTACCTGTAACAAAAAAATAAAAACAGACAAAAGTTGTCATTTCATACTTTACTCTAGTTGGAATATCTATAATCCAAAGGATAAAAATGACAAGTGTTGGTGAGGAGGCAGAGAAGATAGAGTCTGTCCACTATGGGGAAAAATGTAAATTTGTATCTTCACTGTGCAAAACAGTGTCATTCCCAAACGGTGGACTTAGCATAACCACATTATTTAGTAATGCCATCCTGGGTATATATCTGAAGGAAATTTAATCAGTGGCTTAAAGAGATATCTGCATTTGCACGCCCATTGCAGCACTGTAAACAATAGCTAACAAATTGTCCATTAATATGAATGGATACAAACTGTGGTACATATTCTGTATGGAATACTATGCAGCCATAAAAAGAATGAAATAATATAAATTGATATGGATGGACCTGGAAGGCATTAGGTAAAGTGAAATCATCCAGACACAGAAAGACAAATGACATATGACTTTATACTCATATGTGGGGAATAAGCAGTTGTTATAGCAACAGAGAATAGAATAGTTGTTATCAGAAGTTGGTGTGGGGAGGACAGAGAGTTAAGAGATTGTTTAGTGAGTACCAAATAACAGTTCAATAGCAGGCATAAGTTCAACTCTTCTATTTCACAATTAAGTGAGAATGGATAACAGTAATTTGTTGTGTTGTTCAAACTATTCATGAGAGAATATTTTCAATGGTCTCAGTACAAACATGTGATGAATGTTTGAGGCCAAAATTTGCTAACTATTCTGATTTAAACATTACACTATGCACATGAATCAAAACATCAAGTTGCACCTTATAAATACCTATAATTACTATGCATGAATCAACTCTAATGTAAGACTATAATAATGAGTAAAAATTAAGGTGAAATTCCTTGGAAGAAATAAAAGAAATTACAGCACAAATAATGCAGAGTTAATGTGTTAGCACTATTTAAGATCACAGACTTATTTTAACTTCCTCACATACCTTATTCTTGTTTGAGTATTCTTTGTTTAGAAAATGTTTCTAAAAACCAGCAAAAAAAGAGTGGAAACTCTTTTTTCCTATATCAGAAGAGCACACTTGAATGAATTAGATGGCAATAGGCGTATATTTCTCTTAATAAATGATACCTTTACTATGATATATGCCATATGGTGACCGACTATATTTACTTTAAATGAAATTCTTTGATGGAATATTGCTTTGATTTATTGGGTAGATTTTTGATTTAGTGGTAGACAGTTTTGAATCAGATGGTAGGGTTGATTTACTGCAGAAAGTATTTGATTTGATGGATGGTGTATCTTCTTCAATATTCAATAAGTAATGACTCAATAGCAAATGTCTGATTTTGTAAGTGAACTATTAGATTTGATTTTTATCTATTTCTCAGTAAGAGATACATTTATTTTAATAGTTGATATATCTATTTTAATGCAAAATGTGTCAAATTTATGATTCCATGTTCTTTTTTCTGCACTTGTGATTTATGAATTTTAGTATTAATATAAATTTTTCAATTAAATGTTATGTGAAACATTCATTACTTTCTACCATAGAGGTAAAGCATTCCAAAACATATCTGAAAGTTTTTCCATTTTATTGACATAATGTTTGCCATTAGTATGCAGATAAAATAAATCTCAGCTCATGGAAATAGAAACGCATCATTGATAGAGACACATGTGTGTGTGTGTGTGTGTGTGTGTGTGTGTGTTTTGAAATTAAAATATATCACACATTTAGATTAGCAAATGATCTTCCCCTTTTCCCTCTCTGTACCTCAGGAGTGGTTAGGCAAGTTCTTGTTTTCTTTAATAAAAGAACATGGTGACAGTGTTTAAATGTAGATTAGCTCAGTCACTGCTTTCAGTAGGATTTCCTCCCAGATTTTGTTTTCTCTGTGACTTCCTGGCCTGAATTTTATGGATTGATAAATGAATCACTGTGAAACACAGACAATAATTCTACTTGACATGTTTTGGAACCAACATCCACAATATTTGCTTAAGCTATAACTCATTGGTTCTGATCAGAAAAACTACACATGGTTACGCCATAAACTAAAACATAAAATGTGACTAAGGCTTGGAAGAAATAAAACACATGACAAGAGTCATCTTAAAGAATTTCACAGCATCTAAAAAACTAATAAAGAAATGTTGCAACATAAATTAAATTGTATGCTTTTTAATGATGTCATCTGTGCTTGATTTCATTTCTTATGTGTTTATGTGTGTGTGTGTGTGTGTGTGTGTGTCTGTGTGTCTGTGTGTCTGTGTTTGTGTTATGTGCATGTATGTGTACAGGTTTAGACCCACCCATGCAGGTGGAGGCCAAAGAAGAATGCCAGGTGTTCTGTTATGATCTCTCACTCTCTCTCTTACTCCCTTACAAAAGGGTCTCTCACTGAGCCTGGAGCTAGGTTGCCAGCCAGCAAATCCCAGCAATCTTCCTGTCTCTGTCCTGAGCAGCACTGGGGTTAACATGTACACAGCCACTCTTGGTTTCTTTTTTTCACATGATTGCTGGGGATTCTAACTTAGGCCCTCATGCTTCACAGTAAGTTTTCTTACTCACTGACCCATCTCCCCAGTCCTCATTTATTTCTTGATAAGTGAAATAAACGTGATGTTGCATGACATAGGAATTGTAGTGTAATCTCTTTGGCCATGAATCTTGTTCAAATCTGGGCTCTAGCTTCATAACTCTGTCCTCTTGGAGTGTCATTATATAATCTTTTGGTGTCATTTTGTTTATTTATGAGCATAGATAAAAGTTAGTATGGCTTTAGGAATAATATCTGTAAAAGACCTAGAATAGTGTCTGACACATAGTAGGAACTATATAAGTGTGTGTTAACTGAAGATTATATAAACCCAACGAGGGCTTACAGTAGGCTAGAAGGATGATGCTTATCATAGGAAATGAAAGTCAAATATTTTAGGACAGGTAGTCTCGTGAGCTCATGCTTTCATTGAAACATGCAACACCCTGATGCACATATCAGTCAGCTACTGTTTTAGGCATCACAGAGATACAGCTTGACTCTGATTGGAAAATTTGATCATCTTACTCTGAATGCCTATGATGAAGAAGATGAAAATAAATATAATTTTGGTAATTGCTGCCATAGATTGAAAAACAGCAGTTTAAAAAATAAATGAGCCCTGTAGTGTGAGCTGGATATATGTGTGTATATTTCTATAAATTTCCAAAATGAAAAGGTATAGAAATATATTAACTAATAAGAGAATCCTTTAAAAGATTTAATTATATCAAAATAGATAATTAAAGTCAAAGGACATTGTAGCTTTATTTGTAATGTTCTAACTTTTTGTTTTATAATCAAATATTCCAAGTTTTAGAATATATTAGTCTATTGCATTGACACTGAACATTAATTTTAAAATTGAATATCATACAATAAGATTATTTTTTATGTTTGCTTTGCATCATTATTTTTTATGTCATTCTGTGAAGCTGACCTAGACTAAGAAAAAAAAATCTTCATGTACTAATCCAGGCATTATGGTGCCCCACTATAATTTAACACAACAAAGACCGAAGTGAAAGGTTCATGGGTTTGAGACCACCATTTCAAAATTAAATAAATAAATAAATA
>NW_008347571.1:797514-814888 GCF_000622305.1 Nannospalax galili
AAATAATCGATCTAGATGACAATTCACATTCTTATTTTAAAACTACTTTAGTGCAGATTTTTCTTTTTTTAAATTTTTTTGTTTTTTATGAAGATTTATTTTTATTTTATGGGCATGAATGTTTTGCCTGAATGTTTGTATGAAGACCACAAGCACGTAGTAGTGCTGGTGGAGCCAGAAAGAGAATCAGATACCCTGGAACTGGAGTTATAGACAGCTGTGATCTGTCATGTGGGTGCCAGGAGCTGAACCCAGATCCTCTGTAAGAGCATCGAGTGCTCTTAAGAGGTAATCCATGTCTCCAGCACCTCCTTGAAGGTGATCTTTGTGAATTTGCTACCTAAGTGGCCATGTAGCTCAAAGTATTGTCAAGAAAATCAGTTTTCTGCTCCTTCCATTACGTGATCTCCCATAACACACATTGTTTTTGGAGATCTCTGGGGAACAGATTCTTTCCTGGGCATTATCACCCTTAAGGTTCAATATTTAATTGTTAGTAGGGGTTATAGTAGTGATGATAGCTTGGTGCTTTCTTGTTGTCTTCTTTATGTAGAAAGCATGGACATACATATAGCACATAGTTAAATGTACAGTACCTCTATGATGCTCATGTTGTATGGAAGAAAGTGGTGACTAGGAAAATGCCCAGAGAGGTAACTATGATGAAAAGGTGAACAAATAATGCCCTGTTTAAATATTTTTGGCTAATTTAGAATACTAAATTATGGCCCATAGCCTGGATGAGACATGGGGATCTCAAGAAGGTTTCTGATAGTTGTGACAGAAGAGGTTTCCATGCTGCTCACAGCTTCAGTTCTGTTGGGAGGTGAGCTGAACGCTAATGAAAATGCTATAGAGGAATGGATCAGCTTCCTTCCGGGAACTCAGGTGACCACACCTAGAGTGAGGGCAATGGGCTGTGGGAGGCTTGGGTGTGACTGAAGGAGTGTAGTTCACATGCCAGCAAGTGTTGCTGGCTCCAGCCAGGCATTCACATGAATGCATGAGAGAAACTAGCTGTATCTTGTACAGGCAACCCACATTTTCTGCTCAAAAACCAGAAACTTATTAGAAAAGTGTAACACATTCTATTCTCAAGGGTAAAACATTATCTTTTTAGAAAGAATGAAGTAAAACATATCCTTATCGAGTAAATAGTGGCATTAGTAACTGTCCATCAAAGTCTGAATTTAGCCAGGAACTTGCTACACATTTGAACCCATGCTTATTCCTACTTTAACCTGAAAAGTTAACAATCGCTGATTGATGGGAGAGAACACGTTTGACGGATGAAGAAAGGGTCACATGATCATTCTTCAGGAATGACACAGAATGTATTATTTATGGGAGCAAGATGGCGTTAAATGCTGTTAAAGACACCTTTTGACTTGGATTCCTGCATTTGTTTATTTCATTGTGATTGATAGTGCCGTCTTTGGTTATGTTTACCTGTGATCCTGTCCACAGTGATAGAAGTAGGAAGAGAGCAGTCATTTTACTTCCAGGCTTCCTAGATTCTACGACTAATCTCAGTGCTTAGAAGCTTTATATCACCCTTCCCTCCCCACCCCCTTTCCCAGTGTTCCATCTTTTCTGAAGCAGTCATAGTAGGAATAGAGAAGCGACAGTGTTAAATACCACTGTCACCTTGCTGTGCCACGTGTTTTTTCATTTAATTCTCTCAGCCACCTCACACAATAATCTATGAAAGACACACTATCATTATCTCCATTTTGTGGAGTAGTCAAGGGACTTGTTAAGTAATAGTTAAGATCTCACAGCTAGGAAGTGGTAAGGTTAGCGTTCCGGATGAGGGTAGCAATGGAGGGTTAGATGACAGAGCCGGCACAGTGAGGAGGCAGAGTGTTCACCCAGATTTCTTCAGAATGTACTTAATTATTTTAGTACTCCAAGAGTCATGGCGAGGACCAAAGCACCACTCAGCCCACATCTCCCCAGCTTCCTCCTTCTGCCTGCCAGATCTGTGTTTTTCCGTTTATTAAGTCTCTCTACATTCATCCCAGCATAATATTTATGGTTTGTCATTTGGTTTCATCCCATAGTGTGATAACCTCTGAATGGTAAAAGCAGAAAATAACATCTACCTAATAAGGCTAGATGATGCTCAAGTTCCGCATTCAAAATATACTCCCAATAACCATGACGTAGAGAAGAAGCCATGCATGCAATCTGTTATGCCACATGGTCACCAATGTGTCCTAAGTGTTCCGTAGCCCTTTTCTACAACCAATCACTCAGGCTGTCACCAAATCCCAAGAGAGAACATATACCAAATTTACCTGTACCTAAATCCTAGTCATCCATAGAGGACATCCCTAAGTTCCTTTTTCCACTAAGAATCCTACAGTGGTTTGCTGTCTAATTTGTTTCTCTGAGATCCTACTGCTTTTGCTTAGCACCAAATAGAATTAAATTCTCAACAGACTTTTTAATGTGTATTGGTTTTCATGCAACTTATAGAAATGGAGTATTTTTTAGAAAAAGAACATTTTATGTAAGAAGTTCATAAATGAAAGAAAATTAAAATATTAGGAGATCCTTTAGAAAAATACATTGCAGCCAAACATCTCCTGGATAATCTGGGAATGTAATGAAAGAAAACTGTGGAAAAGGGATTTTGATAAAAGAGCTATGTTTGAAATAGAGACGAGGTAAAAAGCAAGAACCATTAAAGCAAGAAAAGATGAAACTCAGATTAAATTACATACCATTGCTCCGGTTTTGACATCTTTAGTGCCCTTCCTTTTTAATAGTATGACAACTCATCCAGATCTCATAGTAGTATTAAAATGTACCTCTGAAATGCACCCACGAATGTGGACTAGATGTTGAAGAAATTTCTAATTGTCATACAGTACATGGGTCATTAACCATTTTCAGGAAGAAAGTGTCCTCAAATGGGTTCTGACATAAGTAAAGTTGAGAATACGATTCATGAGCTTGTTCCCAAAGACTCTTTCTGGTTATTTAAAGGACCTAGATGGAATAGATTTTACCAGTTCATCTTTCCAAGCAAATTCATAGTTCTTGAAAGACAGATTAGTAAGAGGTATGGGGCAGGGGTGAATTGCCAGTTTCATTTGGCAGTAAATTATTAAGAGATGTGATATTTTATGACTTATAATAATTTTTAAAAAGACTATTATGGCTGAATTGTATTCCTTTAAAATTCATATGTTGAGATGCTAAGCCCCTGTGCTATACAGTGACCATATCTGGAGATGGGTTTTAAAGAAAGAGGTGATTAAACGTACATGAGGTTGCTAACATGGAATGTAATCTAACCCAAGCAGTATCCTTATAAGAGGAGTAATTTGGAAGACACAAAGTGAGGACCCCTTGCAAAGGCACAGAGCAGCCCTGAGCAAGTTAAGGAGAAGGCTCCAAAATTCTAAACTGTTGGCCCCTTATCTCCGGATTATCTGACTCTAGCACTTGAGACAATAAACAGTTGTCATTTGCCCACACTGTCTGTAATGGTTTGTTACAGCATCACTAGCCAACTAATACAAAGATCCCGACAATTCTGTAACAATAAATACTATTGGAATTTTCTAAGCATAATTATTCTAGCATTAAGTTCTGTTACATAACAACCTAAAATGGTTGCTTGTTTCATACAGTTAAAAAATGAGTACTTAGATGTGCCTCCAATTTTCAAATATTTACTTTGAAATTGACTTAAACCGTGTAATTGAAATAGTTTTCTAACCAGCTCTACATCCTCACCAAAACTGGAATAATTGAAATACAAGGAAATACAACAATTGAGAAGTATTGTCTATATGTAGACATGTATTTTTTAGCTTATGACTAAAAATACTTTAATGTGTGAGCAGAACATTGGGTAGGAATCGGGGATATAAACTCAACTGTTTTTTCAAAGGTCCTTTTCTTCAGGAGGAAGTGAAATTAAATTGTAAACACAATTTAAAGAAATTACCTTTCATTGATTATCTTTTCAGGATCATTGGGCCACTTTGAGGACACATATACAATAAAGATAACTGTAAAATAATGCTAGCTAATGGACACTATGTACATTTTATGCATGGAATAGTTAACCAAGCAGTATGGTTCATATACCCATTTTGCATGTGGTAATTTATGTACACAAAATTGCTTATATCTAGGATTTGAGCATAAATAATACTTCAGAGAAAAATCTTATGTCATCTATAACTTATTAATGAAAATTAAATGTTTTCTATTCAACTGTTCTAGAAACCAATTGAAACAATTCAGTTACATAGAAACCAATTGAAATAATTCAGCTACATGCAGGCCTAGTTCTTCTTTAGCAACAAAATATTATAAAATCAGATCTGGCCATTCTAGAAGAATGAAATAAAGTACCTAATGAATATTTTTTTCTACAAATCATATTTACAGAAATAATTCTTTCTACGCATTTCTATCTATTTGTTGTCTATTTCTAGTGAATCTTTTTATATTTGGTAGCTTAAAAGTAAAATGTATGACTAGGGAGATGGTTTAGTTGTTAAAGTACTTGCAGGGAAAGCATTTGTCCTTGCATTCAGATCCCCAGAACTCACTGCAAATCTCTAGGGGCACTAGCATATGCCTCTTATCCCAAAGCAGGAAGATGCTTGGGACTTGCTGACCAGCCAGTCTAGCTGAATCACCAGGCTCAGTGAATGTCTCCAATGCCACTCCTTGTCTGCCTCACTTATACCAAATTTTAAGTTTGTTGAAGTTGCTTATACTTTCTATTACTTTAATTGGCTTTTCTCCTTTTTTTTTTTTTTTTTTTTTTTTTTTTTTTTCTTTTTTTTTAGACAGGGTTTTCCTGTAGCCCCACCTGTCCTGGAACTCACTACATAGACCAAGCTGGCCTTGAACTCACAGAGATCCACCTGCTTCTGCCTCCCAAGTGCTGGGATTAAAGGCATGCGCCACCACATCCGGCGCTTTCTCTTTTTTAACTTACAGTTCGGAACATTTTCTGATGGCTTTCCCTCAGTTTCACAGCTATTCTCTCCATTTTCCTGAGGTTCCATCAGAAACACATTTCCCTTCTGTGCTTCTGGTTTCCAGTCAGCACTTTGACCCTTCTCCAGTGTTCATGATGTAGTTTAAATGTTGATAATCTTCTCCACCAGTCTCCTTCAAGGGGTCATGTTTCAAATGACTTGGGTGGAATTCTTGTCTACAGAGACTTGGAGATGCAAAACCTACATTCTAGGTTGCTTAAAGGATGCCAAATGTCTCCCTAAGCACAACATTCTGCATTTTGAAAACATGCTATTACATAGGTCCTTCTAGAAAAATATGACTACTTCTTCATTTGAGCATTCATTTCTTCAAGAATATATTTTCAAATTTCATAGAGTATTGTGCTTAAAAATAGCACATGCTTAAGACAACTGTAACCTTCTAAAGTTTTTGTTGAGAAAATAAATAAGATCATTTTGTCATTAATGTGTATTTAGTTAATTTTATATTTGAAATATTTTGAAAGTTATTTTCTATGATAAAATGTGAACCATCAATAAACTTACAATTAAAAGGAATATTTATGTCAATGTTGTGATTAATTCCTGCCCTCTGAAAGTCAGAAAATTGTTCAGTACAAAATTATTATTTTGGAACAGGTGTCTAAACGACATATAGTTGTTTCTTTATGTTATTACCATAACTAGAATCATGGCATATTTAAATACTCCTTTGCAATAATTTTCTCGCCTTCTGCTTTCTGGTATAAAATAGTTGCATTAGTCATGAACTGGCTGATTTCAGTTACAAAGGAATGCCAGTATCTCATATAAGGTGCCGAAAAAGTTTCAGCTCATATCCACTCCCTCTAGTCCCACTAACTTATTAATGTTTTAGGAAAGCCTATTATGTGTCAGTCAGAAAAGCTCGTCATTAGATTTGGGGATCCAGCAATGAACACAACAGAACAAACATCAGCCATAGTGAAGTTTACCTTCTGATAAGGACAGAAAGATAATGGAAAATACACCCAAGGGACTAGGTATCCGGTTCAGTTGGTAAACTGCTTGCTAGCTGAGCATTAGGGCCTTAGTTTAGAGTGCCAGCACTCAGCTGGGTACAGTGGCAAGTAATTGTAATTTCAGTGCTAGAGAGGCAGAGACAGGAGGGTTACTTTCGTTGACAAGGAGAACTGGGAAACTCCTGAGAACATACTACAGCATTTTTGGAGTCCTGGTGATGGCTCACTGTGATGAAGTAGGTACTATCAGACTTACAGTGAAGGTGAAAGCAACATTGGTCAGTTAGGAGATATGTGCACCCAAACACACAAGAATGTAATAATCTTGTCTCTTCTCTTTCATTGTGACATTTCAATACCAGAATAAACATGCATTACCCAGTGCCCAGTTCTAGCAATGCTTAATATTTATTTTGTGAAATATTCAAAAATGGCAAGCACCATACCTGTTCCTCTTGCCCTACATCAGCATCTGAAAATAAGAAAGATATGATGCCTAGAAACAGCCAATGTGTTTTCAAGTGTTATGAATTATTCTACAAATGTCTTTTGCAGCATGCCCTGGGTTTGTGAATGGCACTCACTTCACAGTGGCCTGGTCATTAACCATAGTGCCAAGTAACAACTACATTTCCTATGAATTGTAATTTAAGTCTAACACCACACTTTGGATTCAGGTTAAAAATTAATGCTTATGTGGTGTGAAAACACAAAGGGAACTATAGTATTTAATAAGCCTACTGAAAAATAGGCATAAAATATAAATGTACGTTCATGTGGAAGACTGAAAGGCTCTATAACAAAAATCAAAGCACCAGGCAGGGGAAACCTCTTTGAGTTGCTGGTCAAAGTAGTCCAAGAGACTCCCAAAATAATACATGATATTGACACAGCCCTTGATCACCTCCCAGAATTTGAAGGTAAGACCCCATTGTTGAAGACACACTTCGGACACAGCACTTGGAGCAACTGAGCTGGAGCTGACCTGGAGGCCTCCTCCCTGTCTCAAAAAAAAAAAAAAAAAAATCAAAACTTTAACATGTATTCTTGTCATCCCTGTGTGTTCATCTATACCCACACACACTCACATATTCCTTCATGTTAATAGACTAGAGGGCCATAAAATATGTAGGAGTCCACAAAAAGTATGTGAAAACCTGTGCAAGTTATATGGTCTATGGGAACTACTTCACTGTGGTATAGAGAAATCAGCCATAGACAATACCACAGGAAATATGTAAGTTAAGTATGTGCAGATATGGAATATACAATATTGTATCCAATGCAGGCTGCTTTGGGTCTATGGAACATTGTTTGTCAGACACGTCTACACATAAACTCTTCAAAATTAGCTTCTTCATTGTTTTCCCTGAACTTTTATTTCCTAAAAGCACCATAACATATCCGCTTTAATAAATTTTTTCATTTGCTTTAAATCATACTTTTCCAAGAAAATGTACCCAAATACAATATTCATGCACAATATCTCCCCAATGCTCTTTCATAACCGTATCATACTTCATTATGAGGCTATACCACAGATTAGCCAAGCAATCTCATGTTGATGGGCATTTGATTCATCTTCAACTGAATAAGTTCTGTATCTGAGAATACACACTCAACATACACACACACGGATACACACTCACACACATGTATGTGCACAAGGCCTTCAGAAAGTGATGGTTTTACAAATAAAAAGTAATTGGAAATAGGAGTAAATATTCTTTGCACAGTATATATTTATATATATGTATATATATATATATATATGAATAGATATTTAGATGTAGAATTGTTGGACCAAAGAAGAAATTTATCTATACAATATATATGTTCAGTAGTACAAAGTTATTTTCCACATTTGCTATATAATCTTGCATTCCCAATTTCAGATATATGAGCTGGCTTTTCTACAGCCTTGCCAGCAGACTGTGCTGTCAGGCTTTTGACCTTTTGCCAACATCATATATGAGGAATAGTATCTCAGTGTAGTTTTAATTACCATTTATCTTATTATGAATGAAGCTGAATATCTTTTCATTCACTGAAGGGCCATCCGCTGTTCTGCTTCTGTAAACAATCCATTCTTTGTTCCCCTTTGTATTGGGTTGCAGGTTGTATTTTGAAATTAAGCTCAAGTAGGCTTCCTAACAGTGGATATGATGTATGAGAAAATAGATATATCAAGTATATCTCTAAGGTGTTTGTGTTCAGGAACTGTAAAGATAAAGTTGGCTTTTAGTGTGACAAGGAAAGTTATATTGAACACTATCTGGTTCATCAGTCAATGGACCATGATTCATTTTGGACAATGTTGAGTTAATGATATCCATTAGATCTTCACAAGGAGAAGCAGGAATGTGAACATGAGCATCAGTAATGGAGGGAAAAACATCTTATAGGTAGAAAGCAAGGAGTCAGTGGGGTAGATACATAAATTGCATTAGTTAGGAGGCCAATGAGGAAACAGTGAGAGTGAATGGACGAAGGACCAAGGACTAAATCCTAGATGGTTTGATACTGAAGGCAGGAGAAAAAAGGAATTATAGTGATACAGAGGAAAGCTGGAGAGATCAGACATGAAGTCAGATGAAGTATCTGTGTGGAGGAGCAATTAGTGACCATGCCTGATAATTGTTCCAGAAAGATGATGATAAAATTTGCATGCTCTTTAAAGTATGGTGATTTTTAATGACCTTGAAAGGACACTCTTGGTAGAGCACAGGGAGATAATAGTTGATTTAAATGACAGTCTTTCTAAAACTTGAGAGCATGATGGATATGACCAGAAGTTAGTCAGATTTTATATCAGGAGTAAATATTCTTGAATATAAGCAAAATATTTCCAAGTGAAAGTTAATGTGATGCACATTCCTCTTTCCCTTTCGGTTAAGGTCCAGGGTTTGCTACATATACACATTTCACAAATACAACAAGACAATGATCCCTTGTCCATAAAAAATAAGAACTACAATTAACATTTGTGAGAATGTTTAAAAGTACAAATCCGAAGAATCACCTCTTCAAGCACCTTTAAATACTTCAGTGGGAGAAGGTTAAAATTAACTAGAAAAAAATGTATAGATAATGACTATAATTTTGATGAAGTAATTAAAGAAAAGAGATTACTTCAGGATTAAGTATTTTCTGCTCCTTCAACAATAGTATTAATTTTCAAAATCAAGAGAACTGTTGTAAATCACTAAGGAAGTGAATGAATAGGAAGCTATTATTAGCTGTTGTGGTCACCATGAAGTTGTTCATCTTAGAATTTGAAAATTATGACAGTATCAAGAAATACTCCACCCTTAAAGAAATGATAGAGGGGTTTCTGTTCCTTGTGGCCAGTCAAAGCACTGATGAATGCTGTGCTGTGTCAGACATGCCATTTGATGCTGGGTGTGTGGTGACCTCTGCCAGCTGCAAGTTCTTGTACCACCAACGCTCACTCCAAAGCCTTCATTCGGTCCCTCTTTCCTTTAATCTCAGTTTTACCTGCCTGTCTCATGATTACAGCTAAAGTTTATTTGTGTAACAGAATCTTCTTCGGACTGTCAGACATGCACACACCCTGATCATTAGCATTTGCTGCCTGTGCATCAGAAGTTTACTGTACAGATTTTTTGTTCTCTCTTAATCACAGCCGCTTGTCAACCTCCCAAGCACAGGGACCATTTCTGTTTTCTTTCTTGCTGAATTTCATGGTCTCCTTGTAGCTAAAAAGTACTTAATAAGTATTTGCTAAACAATTAAAAGAACAGATATTGACATTTTATATGCCATTAAATGCACACCTCTTTGTGTGTCATTCATGTGTGGTGTGTTTCAAGTGTCCTTTCTTCTTTGCTCGTTTAGTATTTTCAAAGCTCCTTTTTTCCTAAATGAAATATATAAAACCCAGATATTTTAATATAGCAATATTATGACAAGTGGGAAATCCTGGTAGAAACATAGTGGACAGAAATTAATGGCTTTATGACTAAAAAGATATTGAGAAATAGGAATGAATATTCTATGCATAGTTTGTTAATAAGCATCTTTATAGTAAAAATCTTTCTTGAAAAATATCAAAATTATTTCATATTTTAAAATGGCTATTGGTGAAAGGACAAAAACATAGACTACTAATTAGGCTAGCGGTTTTACTAAAGCACTGACCTTTATTTTAACAAGAACAGTAATAGTATCAACATCCAGTGTAAAACATGACTACTCACTAGGATGGAGCACATCAATCTTTCACTTAAAAAGTTACAAAATCAGAAAATTTCCAATTTTGAGTGTAGGTGAAATAATATTCCAATATCCACTAGGGAAAATAAAGGCAGAATAACATGTGCAAGCAGGATATATAATGTAATAAAATGCCAGGAGGCATCATAGAAAGAGATATTGACATTGACTGGGTGGGAGAGAGGCTTTGTTCAGGAAACAGTGTTGCAAAGAGGCACAGAATCCACCCATGAAAAGATTCCAGTGTTCTGTTTACTGCTCTGTTTTTTTCCAGCCTGAAATTCATAAGGATACTTGAGAGTTATTATTTGCATTATTATAGTTTGCATTGCTATGCAACTTGAGGACAGACAGCTATGGTTGAAAGTATTGAAAGTTAACACAAAGGAAAACTTATTAGGGGCTGTGAGTTCAAATTTGTTATATTAAAAGGTCCATAGAGAGGCAAGGTGGCTTTGTTGTTCTCAAACCCCAGCAGCATGGTGTGACTCAGCTCTCTGCTCTCACCTGTCACCTGTCCTTTCAGCTGTTAACCCCTAATTTCCAAAATCATACTGAGCTCATGAAGCTGCAGTTTTTAACATCTGCAAAACCTTCTCTATAGGCATTTTAATCACTGGTTCTGATTTATACAGACTGATCATTGCTGCAGAGATAATGTCTTGAGAACTTAGGATTCATTTCATCATGAGCTAGTTATGCAAATGAAATCAAGTGACTCTGGAAGGGAGGAGAAGAAGCATTAACAAGACCCTACTCTCCTGCCTTGATTGCATACTGAGGCTTTCTTCTATTGTATGCTATCCAAACAACCTCCTGACATCTTGGTTCTCCCAGGCAATACCTTTGGTGTTATGAAACAAGTTTCATTAGTAATATGATGAGTGGCGATTACCTTACAGGAATATGCACTCTGATTTTGTTGATCTTACACAAATGTTGAATGGAGACCAAAAAATACTTGCTATCCTTGCTTAAAACCAGGAACCTTATTGCTCACTAAAAACCCACCTATCTGGGTCTCTCAGAGTCATTGTTCAATTACAGCTCATTTTTACATTTAAATGATTCCAGGGAGTTTGCATTAATTTTGAATATGTTTTCCCAGTGATATTACCACAGCACATGATCAGATAATTATTCACACAGTTGCATTTCTGTCATATAAGCGAAAACAAAATCATATCTAGCTAACTGAACTACTTGCTTTACTTAATGTTTTTGGTTTGCTTTTTTTTTTTTTTTTTTTTTTTTTTTTGTCTTTTTGAGACAGGTCTCCCAGTAGCCCCAGCTGTCCTGGAACTCACTATGTAGACCAGGCTGGCCTTGAACTCACAGATATCTGCCTGCCTCTGCCTCCTCAGTGCTGGGATTAAAGGTGTGCACCACCACATCCAGCCTTGGTTTGCTTTATTTTGAGTTATGATTGTTGCTACTGTTTTGTTTCCTGACACAGGGTCTCACTGAATAGTCTAAGTTGACCTTGAACACTCAGTGATTCTCCTGCCTCAGCCTCCTGAATGCTGGGATTTAAAGCATGCATCATCATGTCAATTAACCATTTGATCTTTGACAAACATAAAAGAACTGCTAGGAAAGAGGAAGCCCTATTAATATGCAGTTCCAGAAAAATCACATATTTACATATGAAAGGGAGGGAGGGATGAAGGGAGGGAGGAATGATGGGAGGGAGGGAGGCATGATGGGAGGGAGGGAGAGATGAAGGGACGGAGGCATGATGGGAGGGAGGGAGAGATGAAGGGAGGGAGGCATGATGGGAGGGAGGGAGAGATGAAGGGAGGGAGGTATGATGGGACAGAGGGATGAAGGGAGGGAGGCATGATGGGAGGGAGGGAGAGATGAAGGGAGGGAGACATGATGGGAGGGAGGGAGAGATGAAGGGAGGGAGGCATGATGGGAGGGAGGCATGAAGGGAGCAAGGGAGATATTATAAGAGGAATACGTGACCTTAGTTTGGAAATGATTCTTAGATATACCCTAGCAGGACAGTCTATGAGGAAAATGATTAATGAGGTGGTCTTCACTAAAATCAAAATTTTCTCCTTTGTAAAAGATACTGTTAGAAAAATGAAAAGAACAGACATATATGAGACAAAATATTTGCCAAACACATATCTGTTAAAGGTCTGTAATTCTTTTTGTCTGCTTAATTTTTGAGACAGGGTATGCTTGTAGCCCCGACTGTCCTGGAAGTTGCTATGGAGACCAGGCTGGACTTAATTTCACAGAGTTCTACCTGTTTCTGCCTCCTAAGTGCTGGGACTAAGGCATGCAAAAATCTGACTGATACCCAAATTCTACAGAGTTTTTAAAATTCAAGATTAGGAAATCAAATTTCAAACTAAAAAATCAACAAAAGATCTCATGAGCAGTCTCAACAAAGAATATACAGAGATTGCAAAGAAGCATGTAAATAGGAAATCAATACCATAAGTCTCTAGGGAACTACAAATCAAACTAATAAGATAACATGACACAACTGTTCTAATGGCTAAAATCCAAAGCACTGGGCCCCAAGTACTGGCATGAAGTATAGCAAAATGATTTTTTGGTCTTGGAATGAAAAATAAAAAGTGGTAAAGCCACTTTGCAAGACAGATTTAAAGTTTATTACCAATATAAACATTGTCTTCCTATATGATAATCACGCCTTATGTATTTACCGAGTAGAGCTGAGTTTATGCAATTGTAAAAATGTGTACATGCATGGTCATAATATTTTGATTTAGTATCGCCCCAAATTCAGAACCAAAAGATTTCCTTAAAATGGACTGCTGTAGTGATAGCCACAGAAAGGAAGAGAACAGGAGCTCAGTTAAATGCAGAATTTGAAAAACCATGAAAGAGGAAGAATGGTGGGTAGTTAGGAAGAGGAAGGGGATAATGGGGGGGGGGTTGGAGGGGGATAAGGGAGGGTAATGAGGGTGAGTACAACCATAGTATATTATATGCATATATGAGAATAAAATGAAACCCATTATTATGTATAACTAACATAGGGTCATAAAAACAAAAATAGCTAAATCTGTTGCAATTATAGAAACAAGCAATAAAATGATGGCAACTGAGGGCTGTCCTGGGGTTCTGGTAGTGGGCATGCTGGGCAGTGTTGTTTAAAGACTGAGCAGTGTTAGTAACCAAGAGGAGAACTTCAAGAAATCTATCAGACAGCATGGCAGCTATATTTAATAGTAATTGTATTAGGTACTTTTCTGTTACTGTGATAAAATGCTGTTATTGGAAGCAACTATGGAAGAGTTTCTTTTGACCTAAGGCTCTAGAGGGAGAGCCCATAATGGTGGGAGGTATGGAAGCAGGAGGCGGGGCAGGAAAGTGAGACAACACCTTCAACTGCAAACACAAAGGTAAGAGAGCAAACTGGAAGTAGCTCTGGAAGCTCACCCCAGTGACGTGGTTCCTCCAGGAAGATGCTGCACCCTAAAGGTCTCATTCCCTACACAAATGGGGTCACCAATGTGTCACATGACCCTGTGGAGGACATTTGCACCACTACACTAATATATTTATGAAGAATGGTAAGAGGGTAGATTTTAGTCTTTTTACCATACTACAAGCTTGGAGACATGACTCGGCATTAAGAGCTGTTACTGATCTTGTACAGGACCTGGGTTCAGTTTCCAGCACCTACATATGGCAGCTCATAACAGCCTGTAACTCCAATTCCAGGACATCTGATGCCCTCCATCCCCTGGCTTCTGCAAGCACTCGCATGCATGCGGTGCATATGAAGTCATGCAGGCACATCACATACACATTTTCTAAAAATGTTTTAAAAATATAAGTGCACTTGTGTTAATTAGTTCTGATTAGGTATTCTATATTCTATACACATTTCAAATAGGTTTATATAAACTTTGTCAATTCACAAAAAATGAGCCATGATTTCATGATACTCTGAGAAAAAGACAAAAAACAGAAAGCAAACAAACAAAAAAAGTGGATAAGCCTTAGTACATCTTACTAAGAGGCAAAAGTCAGGCTTTTTAAAGGGCCTTGTGCTGTGTGATTGTAACTATATAACATTTTGAAAAAGACAAAACCTAGGAAGAGTTAAAAGATGAATGGTTGTTAGCATTCAGGTAGGCGAAGGTAGGAGTTGAATGGGTACAGCCTAGACTCTTACGGAAATGACACCAGTTAGTACAATTTTCATGTGGAATCGTGATACGCATTTGTCAAAATTCATAGGATGGACAGACAATGCTGGCAACAAACCTTAATGCAGGCTTTAGTTCAAAATAATCTCATCATTGACTTGTCAAATGTAACAAACAGCCCATTAATGTAAGATATTAATAGCAAGTAAAGGTGTGAGGGGCAGGTAAAAGCCAGAGGGATGTATGGGAATTCTGTGGTGTCTACCCATTTTTCTGTAAACCTAAAACACCTCCAAAATAAACTCTATTAAAAATTTTAGTCATAATTGTCTTCTAAGAAGGGAGACGTGTCAGATAGATTATTTATAATAAGCATCATGAATTTTAGTGAACATGACATTACATTTAATTCTAAATATTATACCTTTAAGCACTGAAAACATCTTGCAAGGTCAGCAAAAAGAGGGAACAAATTAATCAATGACAGCACAGACTTTATTTGGAAAAAGGCCTGTGGATAGGGTCTCTAGTTTAAGAAGGAAAGAGAGTGATCGCTCTCGGGGTGGGGTACTTACATGGCAAAGAAAAAAAAAAGAGAAAAGGGGATGAAGGGGATAGGGAACTGTAAATTTTCCCTTTTTAAAAAATTTTGGCCCGCAATTGGCTGTTGCTGGGGATGGCTAGGAAGGAGTGGGTTAAAGAATTCTATGTGACCCTCAAGCATCCGTTGGGTCAGCCATTGCTGGTAGCCAGCAGGGAAGTGAGAAAAGAATCTGGAAAAACTTTAGTTTCCGAAATTGTCATTGATCAATCAAAATGGAAGAGCTTTATAGAATAGTGTAACCTTGGCTAAAGCACATGAAGAAGGATTGGGAAAAAAAAAGCTCAGGCACTGCTCTGTGGTGGAATGCCAGAGCCTGCAAAGTGGATTCTGGTTCTGTATCTAGAGCATCAACAGAAGTTGAGACTCATCATCTCCCTGAGCTTTAGTTTTAAATACGGTAATGTTTAAATACTGTAATGATGTTAAAGATGTACAAACTGCTATAGAAATTCAGTAGAAAATGAACTGCAGACAGCTTCAGAAGAATCTGTGTGGTGGGTCACCCAGTCTGGTAATTTACCTTATAGGTTCAGAAAGTAAAGGTGAGGACCTAGCTCCCCCGTGAGAGCAATTTACAAATGCCAAAAGCCTCCTGCCGGGCATGGTGGCTGGTGGCATAGGCCTTTAATGCCAGCACTCCAGAAGCAGAGGCAAGTGGATCTCTGTAAATTGAGGGCACTTTGGTCTCCCTAGTGAATCCAGCCCAGCTGGGGCTACAGGGAGACCCTGTCTTCAAACAAAACAAAACAAAACAAAAACAACAAAACAAAACACAAAATAAAACAAACATAAAAAAATGTAAACAGCCTTTTGATCCTTTAGAGAAGGAAATAACCATTTAGGATCTGGAATTCTGAAAGCCTTAGGTTGTTCCCTCTCTCCTTGTGGGTAGACCCGTACAAAGTAAGACCTTACCAGAAAATTCCTTGAAGAATATAAACTTAATCAGTTCAAAGTGAGGTCAAGGAACTGTAAGATCAGCAGTGTTACAAATTATGCCATCAGGGGTGTCCTTTCTCTGGGACTGATCGTCGAGGCTCATTAGCTGAAGGGAGGAGCCCATTGCTCTGTGGCCCTGTAAGTATTTTCTTTGGAGTTATTTATTCCCCCATTCCCAAAGCTCTAAAAAGCTTATTTTGAGTAATATCATAGTTTCTAGGGCTAGTGGCCATATCAATCAGGCTGAAAAGCTTGCCTCAAAGGAAGCCCTTCTGAGCCCAAGCGTGTAGACCCTGTTTGTAATTCTGCTTACCTCTGTGTTCTGTGTGCCTTCTTGGATTCAGCTCTTGACTCTATCGCTCCACTGCTTGGTTCTCTTTTGATGGGCAGTTTGCTCAAGCCTCTGTTTCCTTGACATTAAATGATGACAATGATAATGAATATTTTATATAGTCTGTTATATTATTGAATGAAATTATGCAAATAGAGCAGATAGCAGAGTTTCTAATATCAATTAAACACACAGTAATTTGATCTTCTTGTTTCTAGAATCAGCTTATTTCCAAGTGTTTGGAAATGCATTATGTTTTGTTTGGCAAGGAGCCAACATATGCTTGTACACCTCTACAGAAGAAAAGTGTTTGGACCACAATTTCTTCTTTGAAATGAGCCTTTAGAAACTAAGGATCTCTGACCCTCCCTCAGAGTTCAAGTGGGTTTTGAATATATTGCCTATTCCAACAAATAGGAATCAATCATTTACCAAAATGCCCTTGACTGCAGTGGATACATAATGCTGCAAGAAGCAAAGTTGGGCAGAGTAAACAGGTGATGGAGGATATCTGAGAATGAGACAGCTGGAGCGGAAGTGAGTGCTGACCAGTCTTCCAGCATCCTCCGCTGTCATTCCTGCTGGAAGGTGGGACTTCCACTTAGATTGTGGGAAATAGGCGCGGTCGAGCCGGCCAAGATGGCGCCCTGGCTGACTGCCAAGCTTCGTGCCCCTCACCTATTTACTCCAACCTGTGCAAGCACAATAAGCCCGATCATGTGCTGCCTGCTTGATCAGAGACATCATCGAGCATGATCCTGCTACGTGGCCCAATAAGCTGCTACTCTGCCTGCCCGCTACCTGTGTGTGTGCCCTGATTGGTCCTGGCTGGGGGGAGGGCTGTTGGGAATGCTATATGAAGAGCTGAATTGTGTAATAAAGAGAGAGAGAGTGAGAAGAAGAATCCTGAACCTCACCTTGGTGTCTGTGTCATCTTTTCTCGGCTCTGCTGGACGGAGTCGTGGTTCACGGCAAGTGGTGGCCCGTACGGGGAACCCTGATGCTCCGGAGTTGTAAGTAAAAGACAAAACAATAGTGCTAGCAAAAGTTACCCCTAAGAGGGAACGAAGGGAAAGTTTCCACAAGGTGGAATGGAGACTAAAGATCCCTAGGAAAAGGGACGGAGA
>NW_008347571.1:815336-832619 GCF_000622305.1 Nannospalax galili
GCAAGCACAATAAGCCCGATCATGTGCTGCCTGCTTGATCAGAGACATCATCGAGCATGATCCTGCTACGTGGCCCAATAAGCTGCTACTCTGCCTGCCCGCTACCTGTGTGTGTGCCCTGATTGGTCCTGGCTGGGGGGAGGGCTGTTGGGAATGCTATATGAAGAGCTGAAGTGTGTAATAAACAGAGAGAGTGAGTGAGAAAGAAGCTTGAACCTCACCTTGGTGTTTGTGTCATCTTTCCTCGGCTCTGCTGGACGGAGTCGCGGTTCGCGGCATTAGATGAACCAGCTGTTTTGTTTTTTCTTACAAATTTGACATAAGTTTCTTTGACTTGGAAATTAAAGCTCCATCTGTTTTTAAAACAAAGATTTCTTTTTAAGTATATGGGCATTTGCCTGTTTGTTGTGTGTACCTGATACATGCAGTGCCCATGGGGTCCAGAATAAGGTACTTGATCCCTGGAACTAAACTTACAAATGGTTATGAACTATCATGTGGCTGCTGGGAACTGAACATGTGTCTGCTACTAGAGCATCCAGTGCTCTTAACTGCTGAACCATCTCTCCAGCCTTAATTAATTAAATCTTCTTTACTGAAACTGTATATCGCAGAGCTGTGTTGACATCCAAATGAGAAAACATGTCACATCATGTAGTGAACTGGTAAAGATGGGATGAGATACAAAATATGCCCATATTTTTTTCTGTTTTAAACTGTAATTCTTTCTATAGGTGTTTAAAGTTAGTTCTCTGGCAATTTCATACATGTATATGATGCCTTGTGATTATTCTTTTCCCCCACATCATCTATTCCCTCCTTCTCCCCAACCAGTTTCTTTGCCAGATTTGTGGTTTTGATATTGTTTTGTAAGCCACTTAGTTTAATCAGGACTGTTTTAGGACTTAATTCCTTGCACACAGAAAATTATTAAATGGAAAGACAAGTGATTGATGTTACTATTTTTCACAAAGCAGCCGCCAGGTTCTTGTTCCTCATGCTCATATCGCTGTAGAGCTGAAAGTGTAGTCGATGCTTGTCTGATGTGGACAGTCCCAGGTTGGTTGTGAAAAGGTCTCCTAATGGTAGGAAGAGGGGAGGAAGCAGGACCACAAGGCAGTAAGAGTTCTGTTGCTGAGACCCTTGAGGTCCTGCTTCCTGATGCTGCTCTCTATTTGTGTATATCTATCGCATGCAGAAATAACAGGCACACAGATCATTTCCAGCATTCAAGGATTGATACCTACTCTTGAGCAACTCAACTTATGAAGCACCCCTATTCTTTGAATATTTTAATTAACAGTATCTCTTTCCTTCCCTATGGGAGTGAATGTGTTTATATTTAATTAAGTAAGCTTTAGCCAATATTTCTTTTCATCCTACATAACTCAAGATTGTTCTGCAGTTTTGACCAAATACTGGTGAGGTTTTCAAATAATCTGTAATAATACTTGTAAATACTTATTAAAATTTTCACTTCAGCCATGCCTACTGGCTGGCATGCATGTTTGCATCTTAGTTGAGGTACTTGAGTTCAGGAGTTCAGGAGCATTCTGGGCAACATAGAGAGCCCATTTTATTTTATATTTACAAATATTTTATGTGTTATTTTTATTTTGTATGTGTAAGTGTATTACCTGCATGTATGTAAGTGCACCTGTGTTGCACAATGCTGATGGAGGTCAAAGAGTGGGTCAGATTCCCTGGAACTAGAGTAAAGGATGATTGTTAGCCACCACCTGGGTTCTGGGGACTGAACCTGGGTCCTCTGCAGGAACAGTCATTTCTCTTAACTGCTGAATCATCTTTCCAGCCCTCAGTAGCCCATTTTCAAAAAAGTATATATTTACATGATATTTGTAGGAATACTCACTTTTAGTCTTGTTATTTTTAATGATTTTTCTATTAGTAAATAAAAAACATTTTTTGTAAGTTGAAGAGCACGTCTTAATTACAGTGCTGTCTTTAAGGAAGCGCTGTCATCATGACTCTGAGCAGTGAGGTTCCAAGGAGTCCTTTCCCTCTGCAGTTTTAAACTCTTACTTGCAATTACTGGGTCTGGCCTGGTGGCAAGGCCTGTGATCTCAGTAGTTGGGAGGCAGAGGTAGGAGGATCTAGAGTTCATGGTCAATCTTGACTATATATCAGGTTCAAGGTCAGTCTAGATCATGTGAGACCCAGTTTAAAAAAAATAAACAAAAAATTACAATTTTGGATCAGGATAATGGTTTAAACCTAATAGATTTTTTAAACAGACACAGATATATAGTTTTCATATCATGTCTATGAACAATTTTATGATTGTACCTGAACTCACTGTGGTTAGAAAAGTTACTTTGTCTAGTTTCACTCCTGTTTAATTTTGTTCACATAGACACTGCAGCTTAAGAAAAAAAATGCACTCTAGAACACCAGTACATTTACATAAAATTGGCCTCAAAAATGCTCAGAGTAGAAACCTATTCTAGTATTCATGTAGAATAGGTATTTAAAACTGACAGAATGGGGCCAGCAAAAAGGCTCAGCAGGTAAAGGCTCTTGCTGCCAAGGCTGATGACCTGAGTTCAATCTCTAGGACCCGTATACTAGGAGGAGAGATCTAACTTTAGGAAGTTGTTTATCTGACCTTCACATGTGCATGATGGGACACACATGCACACACACACACACACACACACACACACACACACACACACACACACACCAAAAAACAAACAAACATATAATGTCATTTAGAAAGCTGATACAGTAGACTTCAAATGGGGCATCTTCCCAGGATTTTCTTCCTTCCCTGTGTGAAAGAGACCATACTGAACCTGAACTTAATAGGGACCCAACTGTAGCATCTCACAAATCAGTCCTAAGCATGTCTTTCCTATTACAGCCTAGTTAGCTTTTTCCTGGTAGTCATTCTAACTGAAGAGAAGTGATATCTTATTGATACTTTGATGTATTGGTGATTAGTGATGTTGAGCACTTTTATATGTACATATATATATATATATATATACTCTTCGAAACCTATCTACTGAATACCATATGAAAAACAGCATGAAGGATAATAAAAATAAAAGTAGAACAGTAATTTGTTCTAACAATTCCCCATCCTGGATATATATCTAAAGGAAATAATATCAGTTTGTTGAAGATACTACTACGTTTTCATGTTTATTGTAGAAATATTCCCAACATTCAATACATGAATTCAACTTAAGTGTCCACCAGTGTATGAACAGATAAAGAAAATATGCTCTAAAGCCGGGCATGGTGGCGCACGCCTTTAATCCCAGCACTGGGGAGGCAGGGGCAGGTGGATCTCTGTGATTTTGAGGCCAGCCTGGTCTATATAACACATTCCAGGACAGCTGCGGCTACAGGGAGACCCCGTCTCAAAAAAAGACCAAAAAAAAAAAAGAAAGAAAGAAAAAGAAAATATGCTCTATATACATGGTGGAATGGTATTTAGCTATAAAAAGGATGAGCCTTTGTCATTTGCATCAGCACAGATGAACCTGAAGATATGATAAATGATGTCAGACACAGAAAGAAAAATACTGAATGAGCTCACTTATGTGTGGAATCAGGAAAGCTCATCTCCTAGACGTGGATCAGTGCTTACCATTAGAACTGGGAGGTGGAGGTATGCAGCACAGGAATAAAGCTGGGCATAGGGACAAGGCTGCGATATGACTGAGAGCCAAAGCATTCTGTTAGACATTAGGGTTGGTTCAGTTAATGATGTACCACATATCTAAAAATAACTAAAAGAGCAGTTCCTACAGCTAAGGAATTGTACTACAAAGAATTGATAAATATATAAGGTTACAGAGATGATATTTATCTTGATTCAATCATTTTACAATGCACATGTATGAAAACAATCAATGTATTACATAGATTCTCACTTGAAATATAACTTGCAAAAAGTTATCTTTTTTCCTTTGCTAGATCCTTGCAAACAAAAGTGTGGCAGCACTTTTAAGTAATTATTTGTATGAATGTATTAATGACTAATGATTTTGTCTCCTCATTTTTCTTACATGTTTAAAACTGTCTCTGACAGTAATTGTGTTTCAAAAGAAGACTTCTAGAGACTGAAGAGCAATAGGATAGATTAAATAAGGATAGAAATTTTTAGAGCAATCAGATATTTGAACATACTATGAAATAGGTGCCTATTACATTTCCCAAGTTGCTGCCCTTCTGTTCAATAGTAATATAGATACTAAGTCAAAACCAGTAATATTTTTGATGATATCATCACATTATAAGGTCTTTGCAGAGTTGTTGTAAAGAAGACAAATAAAAGGATACAAGGCAGTATCAAAGATGAGTAATATTCCATCTTTTCTTGGAAATTTATGATTTATATATGAGGTCACTGAGATTTCAAAACTGGCACATCAGTAACAGGACAAAATGAATGAAATATGAAATGGACATGACAAATCAGATTTATTCTAGGCAGAGACTCATCAACTGAGAAGTGTCTATTGTTTTATGAAATTATAAATGTTATGGTCACATATGGGCAAAGAAAATCAATTATTACATTGATTCCCCCCATGGCTAAATTTAAACTGGATAAATGCTTTTCATTTAATGTGCATTTTAAGGTTAAGTCCTATGACCAAATAAAAATAAGCATACACACACACATGTGAGAGAGAGAGAGAGACAGAGAGAGAGAGAGAAAGAGAGAGAGAGAGAGAGAGAGAGAATGGAATTAAGTATTGCTACTTAACTCCTCCTTCTATTCCACTAGAAGTGATTCATGGTTAGTTGCAAGTAAAGGCACTTGTTCATTACCTATTTACTTACTTACTTATGTACTTTTTGATTAAAGTGCTCTTTGCCTCATGCAAATTCAGGCTGTCTGAGGTCAAGGTTTTAAAGAATTCCTGCACGTTAACCCATTTTTATCCTCTAGGTGCAGCCTTTGTAGAAAACTCTGCACCTTCTCCGAGGGAACAGGCAGAGGAAGACTCACTTAAAGGTCAGTGACTGAACCAATAGTTGAATTATCTTCAAATATTTAGTAGTGCTCTAAGGCATTAAAGCTCTGCATGGATCTGTTAGAGTGTTCTTATCAACTTTTGGTAGCTAATTTTCTTCAAAATGAAAGGAAGCCTCTTCTGACCTGTCCAAAATACTCTTAACATTTATTACTGGGGGAGTAATCAGTGCAATTATCAGGATACTCTGGATACTGCTCAATGGAATTAAAGTTTGTAAAATGGTATTTTCTTTAAAAGCTAAAAACTGAAATTGTGTAATTAAAATTAATTAATCTCAATTAATTATATAATATCACACACATTTATATGGTACTGCAAGAAGAGACTCAAGTAAATATTTTGTTCTAGGCATTGAGTATCAATAATAAACACCTCATTAGTGTATATGTTTTCATCATAAAATATACCCATATATACATATATATGCACACACATACACACACATATATATACATGTATATATATATATCCTTTTCTATTGGGAAATTAGATTAGGTATTGTATTAGGATCTTTCTTATGCTCAAAATAATAAGGAACCAAACCACAACTAATGTAAAAGCAGCAAGTGAAATTAGTGAATAAAGTCTAAGAAGTTAAACCTTGAGTCAAGGAAGGAAAATGGGTATACTTCTTGGAGTGGGATGCATTGAGTCCAGGAAACCAGGAAGGTGCTGGTGCACTTTCAGTCTCTTCTCTCTCCTCCTCCCTTACTACAAGTCCTTTTGTCCAAAGGACATTGTTAGAAAAGAATCTCCTTTACTCTCCTTTAGCTAGTTTCATGAGAAAGAGATTTATTACATCTATTAAATAGCTTATGAATTATTGGGAAGATGAAAAGATAGAACCTAGGCTCAGCTTCCAGGAGCAATTTTAAAAGTCACATTTCAGAACTGTGCTACCATGAAAACTGCTGTCTCTGCCCTGAATGCAAAATGACATTGTTTTGAGAGGCCCGCACTAGAGCTCGCATCTTTGCCCCACTTTGCACTAGTAAAACCACCAACCTCCTTCCCCTTCTGAATTCTTGTCTTACCCAAGTATATTTGATTAGCAGCGTCCAAAGCTCACCCAGAACTTAAGTTAAAAAGAAGTCTGGAGGAGACAACTTAGCCCATCAACTTTGACACAGTAAGGAGGTACTACGGAAAGAAGCTGAAAGGATATAGAGCACTGAGTGGATGAACCATAGACTAGATCGTCTTGAAATAATGCTTAAGACGCCCCCAGTTTGCAGTTCAGGGATTCAGCCCTTGGAAAGAGATTATCTGAATGTGGTTCCAGGTCTTAAAATTGCCAAAGCAGGGCTGAGAATTTACCTCTTTTAGGTTGCCTCTGGCCAGTAGCAAGGACCACCTTCAATTAAATGCTCATTCTTAGGATGCTGATGCTGATGGGGCAACAGAAGCTGGAGGAGCTCTGGTTCAACAATTCCAGATGTTGCCAGAAATTTTGGGGAGTCCCTGTGTGCTACATGCTACCAGGGAAACTAGGTTCCTCTTGGGGTTCATAGTGTCATTGATAAAAGATATATGAACAGGTTCAAAAGAAAGGTCAAGGACAATTTCATTAGAAGGGTTTTGTTGTTTGTTTTATTATTTTGAGACAGGGTCTCATTGTGTAGCCATGGTTGTCTTGGTACATACCTATACACCAGGTTGGTCTTGAGCTTACAAAGATCTGCCTGCCTCTACAGCCTATGCTGGGATTAAAGACCCTTGCTGAACAAATTTCATTATAGTTTCAAAGAAAAACCCCAGTACAGACAAGCTGTAAATCTCAGCAGCTGCCAGAAGGAGGAAAGTAGAGAAGGGAAAAATCCATGCTGGCATGGAGATCATCCTGATGATGGACACACCGCGTGGCAGGGTTGGGAGCTCCAGAAAAAGGGTGAATCCCAAAGTGTTAGAGAGAGCACACTTAGAGCAGAGATTAAAAAAAAAAAGGAAAAGGTGTACCTTTCTCAATAATTCAGAAAAGCAGGCAGACTTATGAAACTGCAAGATTGCGACTGCACTGGGAAAGGAATTTTGGGAAGGAAAAGTACGTTACCTCAGTAAAGGGAGTAAATATTTCTCCAGTAGTTTCAGTGAGACTTAAGGTAGTTTTGCTTTCCTGAAGGGTGGCCGTTTGGCCAGGTGATTGGCATGCCCAACTGGATTAATTCTAAGGGAGGCACCAATGTTATATCACCACCTGAAGGTAGATTGCATTCTTTATAGTAACATATAGATGATTATAATTTTGTGTTTATATGGGTATATGTGTATAAATGAAAGGATATTTCATTTAGATGCATATGTGACTAATCCTTTACTGTGCCTCTCATATGTGACTATTTAGATATTCAGAAATCTAAGTTCAGATATACTGTAGTGGATAGTAAGCTTCAAGCAAGTGATGGTGTTGTTATAGAAATTTAGAGTTAGTACAGAAGTTATGTGAACGAGTTGTCTGTGGTTACACTTCCATATGCCTGTTTCTCAGGCAAAGGTTCTACTTTAAATAAAGTTGCAATGTAGGATAACAACTGGTATTTCTTAGGGGTGCAGAAGTATGGGAAAATTTTTGGAAACCAGATGCAAGATTTCATTAGCTTTGAATTACTAGGAAAGTAAATTGTTGTGCTCTTCCAAGAAAGGTATTGTTCATGAAATCATTAAACACAGTTTTTGAAGTTTTATTTGAGGTGTTCTGCTTTCAGAATAAGTGCAGGAGAAAAAGTTCCAAAAGGAGAAGATGGGAACACAGTCGCCATTACAGGGGACATGATGCAACTAGACTGTGGTGGAGGAAGGAAATGAAAATGAAGCAACTGGGGAAGTGCAGGCTTTATTCTAGGTTTATGCTTATAATATTTCTTATGTATTTCACATTTTTTAGGGAATATGTAAAACTGCTTTGAAACTGCTTTGGATAAAAGGGTAAACAAATGAATGTAAAACTTTTAAAAAATATTTAATTATTTTTATTTTATTTGTATAAGTGTATTGCTTGCATGTATGTGAGTGCACCTGTGTCGTACAGTGCTGCGGAGGTTAGAAGAGGGCGTCGGATTCCCCTGGAACTGGAGTTAAGGACGGTTTGTAGCCGCCATGTGGGTACTGGGAATCAAACTCAGGTCCTCTGCAAGAGCAGTCGGTGCTCTTAACTGCTGAGCATATTGCTAGCTATATTAAACAAAGTGATTTAAATTTGGAAAGCCATTAAAAATTAAAGAAGCCCATTTGCTAAAACAAAATTATGGAGGTTACACTTATACCAGTGCTAACACACCTTCCAATTAAAGAAAGGAGAAATTACAGCTCCTAGAAATTGATTAGGTAGTCCGTATTCCAAGTTTCCATTTTCTGGGAAAGCAGGCTGAATAAAAAAAGGGAAGGGCTTTTCCAGTTCGTGGCTTAAAATATTTTGCTTCATGCTGCAAGGAAGATTTGAAAGGCTCAGTTTCCTTGGGATACAAAAGCTAAGCTAATTAGATAAGAAAAACAAGGAAGTAAATAGCAATGTAGAAAAAACTCTTGGCAACCACTAAAATTATTTGCTTTCACTTTCAGAGATAAACAGACCCCGTTTCCATATGGTTTTGTCCTCATGTAGCTTTGGAGCAGTTTTCTCTGCACCTTGAGCCCTTGCTATCCTATCATTCAAACGGTGGCGTGTGCCCTAGAGAGCTAGGTGGGCCAGAGCCTGTGTCGAAAGGCAGGGAGATGATTATGCTGTCTTGCTTGGCTACCTTATGTTTACCTGGCTGATTATGGCAATTAGAATTCAGCATATTTTATTTAACAGTCCTTTTAACCGCATTTCATTATTCTGTGCTTGTAAAGAAGAGTGTCAATCTGAAGTAAGAGGATTTGTAACAGTCATGTCGCCTGGCTTTCTTAGAAAGATCTACATGATCAGTCACTATCAGCAATGAGATGGAACCCTAGTGTCCTGAAGTTTGTGGATTCAAATTTCACTGGGAGTAAATATAAGAGGAGTTTCCAAGTTTGGTGTATAAATAGATATGGTCGTATCCTGCCTAGTGATCTTTCTTAATTCCCATGGTGAGACTTCCATTATACAATGTACTGCCCTTCAACTCAATTCTATAGCTCTTTATCTGGGTCATTTATTTGAGCTTCATTAACACACCAAGTTTGAAATATTCCCATTTTAATTTTAAGAACTTAGAAATTAACTCTATTGTCATGATCCTGTATTGCTCTTCTAAGAAAGGGTGACTGAAAACATGTCAGTGAAGAAATAACTCACCTTTCCATGAAATATTAAGTAGTGCTTTTAAGGTCTCTTACCCTTTGTTTAGGATTTTCTTCTTTCACACATTCATGATAATGGATAGACCTATCTTCTGAATGCTGTTCTTTTTCATTTTGTTCCTCAAAAACAAAAATAAAACACTGAAAAAAAAACAATCCAGATGGCCTTCAATACTAAATGTAATTAAACAAAAGAAAGGATAATTGTAATTACTTTCCTTTATTTGGATTTGTTCAGAATATGAATGAGAAAAGGCTTGGAACCTCCATTTCAACTGCCTTTGCTTATTCTCAATGCAACCTTGAAATATATTTATTGTTTTTTACTTATATTTACAGTCAGAAGAAAGATAAGTTAGGATCTAATGTACTTCATTGTAACAGTGAATAAAGTATCTCTGTGGGCTGGGGAATGTGTACTACCTAATCAGGAAGAATGTGAAGCTTAATCTGTTTCAGAGGTCCCCATTTTACACGACATGCACACTCCATGTAAGAGGGTATCTTAGAATCTGTTTAGCTGAAGTTCATAAGGTAAAAAAGTAGCATAATAAACACTTATGAATGCTATCAACTGAGCTGCTGGATTTCAATTTCATGAAAAAACACTCATTAAAAATATTTATATTGGCGGCTAGAGAGTTGGCTCATTGGTTAAGAGCACTGGCTGCTCATGGAGAGGACTAGGGTTCAATTCCCACATCCACATGGTACCTAACAACTGTCCAGAGCTCTAGTTCCTGGGGAATCCAACATTCTATTCTGACCTCCATAGGCATTGTATGACACAGGTACACTTACATAAATGCATGCAATATACTCATACACATAAAATAAAAGAATAAAAATATTTATAGCAAATTAAAAAGTATAAGAGGACACATACACTTTTTTCATTTATAATATATACATATATAAAATAGTTTGCATCTAATTGTCAAAAATAAATAAAGGAAAATCCATGGCTGGGTGCTTCCTCTCATATTATGTCGATATTGCTCAGTAGCAGAGGGATCATTTAGTAATTAAATCCAAATAATCACCATTAGAAAAATGCCTAACCTCAAAGTAATATTGTCACATATGATTTACATATAAATTTTTAAGTTCTAAGGATCCACTTTCATATATTTTAATAAATATATAATGCAATGCTCTTACCCTCACCAAAATGATGGCATGGAACACTTTCCTTGCCCGGATATGACCCTGTGGCCTCTGAGAGTCTTTTGTATTTGATAAACAAAATATCACTACAAATTTAGTTACAGACTATTACAGACCTAATTTTGTTAAAAATTTTTTTCATGGCTGTGTTTATGTGTACATGTGCGTATGTGTGTCTGTTTATGTGTATGTTTGTGTTTGTGTGTAGATGTTTCTGTGTTTGTGTATACGTATTTGTCTTTGTGGGTTTGTTATGCATGTTTGTGTGTGTGTGTGAATTTGTACACATGTTTGAGTGTGTATATTCATTTATATGTTTTATTTGTGCTTGATTGTGTGTGTGTGTGTGTGTGTGTGTGTGTGTGTGTGTGTACAGTCTCTCGCATGCCACTCCACCCCTGAAGAAGTTAGAGGGCAACTGTCAGGAGTGAATTCTTTTCCTGCTGCCTTGTATAATCTGAGGATGGAACTCAGGTTTTCTGGTCTACGTTGCAAATGCTTCTACCTGCTGAGCCATGTCTCTAGCTCTCTGTGCTCTGACCCTCGAATTGCCTTTTATTCAAGATGACAAATTCAGACAACGCCATACTTCCAAATCAAATAACATCTCCCATTGGACACAATAGTGGGTTTCATAAGAGAGGTGTAAGAAGACAAAACAGAAGTAAAGCTGATGGGTTATTGCATATTTGTGTGCATAAGGATCAAAACAGAGTATACGTAGTTAATTAACTAATTAGTTAGTGAGGTAGGGTCTCCCTGTAGTCCCAACTGTCCTGGAACTCTATGTAGACCAGGCTGACCTACATCTTAGTATCCACTGGCCTCTGCAGCCTCCCCCTCCCCACCAGTACAGGGATTAAAGGTGTATACCACCACACCAAGCTGTAGAGTGTATTTTCTTATTAAGTTGATTCAGGTAACCTGAGAAATATCTGTGTAGGCATTAATTTGCATCCTTTAATTTTCAGTGTGATTGTGTAGCCTTAGAACAAACAGGTGATTCCATTTTGGTTTGGTCTGGCCTGCTGGGAGTTGTGCTCAACTCACACCTGTGTCTTCTCATAGACTAACAATAGTTAGTCATGGACTCTCATTCTCTCTCCCTCATGCCTCCTTTAGTTTCTGGAGGTTTACGTTTCTTAGAAGGTCATGCATAAATAGCATCATCCATATGCAGACTTTGTTTCTGGCTTCTGTTAGTTAACATATGCTTTTCATGTTCCTGTGTTTGTTAGTTTGTTTGTTTGTTTTTCCTGAGTGTTATCCTGTATGATTTCAGTTTCATGCTAAGTACAAGTGAGGTCAGGGAGCATTTTTTCTTGTTTTGCTCCTGTTCTTAGCATGATGCTAGCTATAGGTTTTGAGATGTCCTTTATTGGATGGAGAAATCCCTAGTACCCCAAGAGTCTTTATTATGAGCGGATGTTGCCCTTTGATGATTTTTCTGCAAATATTCAGTTGTTCATGATATTCCTTCTTTTGGTATTTTGATTATATATTATACTTGTTTTGATGATGAGTCTCACTTGGTTATAGTTGCTTCTTTTCTTTTTATAGGCTCAGTTTGCTATGATATTGTTAAAGATTTTTATATCTGTGCTTATGAAAGATATATATATATATATAAAGTTTTCCTTTATTATAACATTTTTGGTTTGCTTATTAGAGTAATAATGATCATTAAAATATCATGTCACATTGGCCCTAAGTTTTTTAAATGCAGTAAAAGAATTGCTATGAGAAGTATAAAATACTTTTTTAAAATTAGCTTCGGCCAGCCATGGTGGCACACCCCTTTAGTCCCAGCACTCGGGAGGCAGAGGCAGGCAGATCTCTGTGAGTTCAAGGCCAGCCTGGTCTACATAGTGAGTTCCAGGACAGCTGGGGCTACAGGGAGACCCTGTCTCAACAAAACCAATAAAGTGAAATGAAATAAAATATAAAATAAAACAAAATTAGTTTCCAGTGTAACGTGTTTCCAATATGACATTTTCATGCTGCTTTACTTTGGTTGATTACCCATCCCACCTTCATGTTCTCGTTTCCTGCTGTACCCCTTTATATCCAGGACCCCCTGCCACTTTGATCTGTTCTGTTCTTCAGCCTGTCCTTTAAAGCATCTTTTATTTTTCCAGTCTCATGGATCTCTTTCTACTCTGGTCTTTACCCACATTTACTCCTACCTGGATTCACATACATAACAGTTAGTGGCTAAGATCCCCTTCCTTATAAGAGAGAACATGTGGGATTCACCTTTCTGATCCTGGGTTATCTCACTTAATATAATTTTTTCCAGTTCCACCCATTGTCTTGTAAGTTTCATAGTTTATGACTGAGTAGAATTCCACTGTGTAAATGTCACTCATTATCCATCTGTTGATGGACGCCCAAGCTGATTGCATTCTCTTGCAATTGTAAAAAGAGCAGTCTACTACCAGAATTTTTTGAGATTCCACTTTTTATTTCCAACTTGAAAATATATAGAATAGAAAAAAAAGAGTTTATAACCAACTATATATATATATATATACAATTCTAAATATTTTAGGGAGTTCTTAAATTATAATTTTAATTTCTTGAATAAAATCTATAGTTTGTACTCGCAAAGAATTTGTCCATTTTATCTAAAGGTTTCAAATCCATTGGCAGAAATCTGGGTATACATTCCTTAATTAACCTTGACACATCTGTAGACTTTGTCTCCGTCTCTGTTCCATCCTCTAACACTGACAGTGTGGACCTTCTCACTTTCTTCTGTCAGCTGGTCTACTTGTTTCATGTTGTTGCTCTTTCAGTGAGCCACTGGATTCTGCCATGTTCCTGACCTCGTGGATTTTCTCTTCTGTCCATACTGGTATTTTGTTTCATTTATTTTTCTGTTTCCTGTGGTTTTGTTCATGCTCCTTCATCTAACCTTTCTACTTACTGAATTTAATTTGCTCTTTCACCTAGGTTAAGTTTTACCTTTTGCCTTAAGTCTTGTCATTTGCGACTTCCATCACTGATGGAGCATTTGCCTGTTCTAACATAATGATTTAACGGCATGCTTCACCTTCTGTGAACTGCTTTTCCTGTGCTCTGCAAATTCTAACATGCTGTGTCCTGGTTTTGTACATTTCAAAATATTTTTTCTACCCATAATTTATTTGCTGTTAATATATTTTAAAAAATTTGAGCAATGTTACAAATATCTTTCTGTTGTTATGTTCTAAGTTCACCTCAGTGTGGTTAAAGACCACATTTATTTTCTATGATTTCAGTTGTCTTTAATGTAATGAACTATCTTATAAGCAAAAGTGTGATTTATCTTGATGAATATTCTGTTCAAACTTGAAAAGCATCTATATTCTGCTAATGTTGGTGGAATATTCATTTTATGTTGATGGCAATTCCAATTCTTTAATTCTTTTGTGTACTCACTGATTTTCTGATTGATTTCCCATTAATTGCCAAGAAAAATATTGAAATTCTCAATAGTAATTCCCAAGTAAGGAAGCCTTCACAGTTGACATCACAGACAAGAAGACTGAGTATTTCAAGACCTGAATAAAAATTCAACAATATGTTAATTTCAGAAAGGAATTCTAGAGTAAAATATATGCATACTATTAAATGTTGATTTTAAACTACAAACGTTACTCATTTTCTAACTACAACTACCTTTAGAAAATGCTATATTAATACATGAGAATAAGAAAATATTTAAAAATTGAGACTGGGATATATTTAAGATTTACTTATTTTTATTTTATATGTGTGTGTGTATTGCGTGGATGTGTGTTAAGTGCACCCATGTTGTGAAACACCTGCAGATGCCAGAAGAGGGTACCAGATCCCTGGAATTGGAGTTATGGTTTGTTAGCTTCCATGTGGGTGCTGAGAACTGAACCTGGGTCCTCTGTAAGAGCAGACAGTGCTGAGCCATCTCTCTAGTCCTGAGATTGAGATATTTATGTAAAATTGATATATTTGTATGTGTGTGTGCAGGATGCTATGGGTGGGACCCAGGGCCTTCCACCATCTAGGCACAGCAAGTACTTTACGCTGAGCTTAATCTCAAACCACTATGTAAATTTCTCACTTTACTGCTTCTTTGTTTTATAAGATCTGTGTAATGGGTCAGAACCTTATTTGCCTGGATGGCTACACTTTGCTGCTCTACCTAAGTGATAGAAGAAAAATTAAGATTATTTTGATTTGCTTTGAAGTGAGGTAATGACAAGTATCTTGAAATATTAGAATGCTTTTATAAAAAAGGAAAGTCTAACACCTTTTTGTGAGGGAAAGTGGACTGAAGGAGAAATCTGGAAGGGCTGATAGTTTAAAAAGATATCCGACTCACCTAAGTGCCTGGAGTTGTTCTGTGTGTTTGATATTTTGTTTTGATGGTGAGGAGAGTCATTTGAGGGAGTGAATAACTTGGGGATGATACATGGGATATATCAAGAATATTTTGGCAGGAATGTGGAGGGATTGAATCAAAGAAGGAAGAAGCTACTAAACCTTTAGAAGATAATTTAACTGAATACCAAAGAAAGGGCAAGTACATATAGGGCAGTATCTGAATCTGGGGGAATTATCTCTTCAGCAAAGATACCATGCCAACAATTACTGAACTTTTTACTTTTTAAATGTGTAGATAGAGAAGAGATTCCAGTATAGTTATGCTTGGTCAAAAGATGTACCACAAATTAAGCTAAAAATATAAAAGGATCTTTATTGGAGGGCAAGTTGATTCTAAATATACATCATTTGAGAATCTCTAAGTAGAATGTGGTAGGCATCTTGAAAGAAAACTTTGAGACTTAGCATTGAATGTCAAACATGGATGAAATTGTCCAAAAGGGAGGCAAAAGTAAGGATGGATAGTAATCTAGACAGCAAGATGGGGACAGAAGTGACCCCCATGTGGATTAGATGAAAGACACAAACTTGGCCACACCAGGACATTCATTTTAGAAGAGGAAAACTGTATTTCTGTTTAGTGAGAAGGAAGACATTACCTATTTCCTGCTGTCGACCACAGTGACACAAAATGAAATAACCTAGGATCACACCTGGAATCATTTTGCATTTCACAGGGTTTAGCTTATATTTTTTTATGGTAGGTTCAAATTTTAATTTAAAAAAAATTTTAATAACTACATGATTAGAAGAAGCATTTCATTACAGCTTTAACGTATTCGGTAACACACTCCGGAGCAAGAGTACATCTTTTTCACAAGTGGCTGTAAGTTTCTAGGTTCACAGTTGAATTAATATCATTTCTATAAGACTCTTGGTTGTTTCTTTCCCCCTTTTAATTATAGAATGCGGCATAATTTTCTCTAACTAATATTAATTTTTATGTAATGAGTCTTATTCTATACTTTTAATTCCTCAATCAAAGTTGGCTTGAACCTACGGGTTTTTTTCTCTTTGGGGAACTGGATAAGCATCATTAACTTCAAGAATGCATAATTATTGTGTTTTTCTCTGCTGAGTAACTTTCTTTTTTGCAAAGCCTGTTAGGGAACAAAATTGTTCTCCTTTCCCCTGATCTCCATTGCACAGCACACAGATAAGAATTGTAGAATGCTGGAGTCAAGAGCACATTGATCTCTCAGAGTGGAAGCAATTTCCTCTTTTCAAAAACTTGTAATGAGATTTAAGAAATGCAAACAAATCTAATATATCCACAAGAGAGATTACAGAGTTAGATAAACAGACACAAACTGATGTTTAAACTTTTGTAACCTTCTCTAAAATTGTATTGTTAATTTGCCAGCAGGGTCCTTGGCTCAGAGGCTGTAAATATCTGGGGACAAATATGCACAAAATATATGTCCTAAAGCTTAAATTTATAAAATTTATACTCATTTCTGAAGGAAAACCCCTATTTTTTAAAAAGACTCTTTAAATATTTGGAGGCTTAATTTTGATTTCAAAATATTTGAAAGAGAAATGTACAATGTCTATGGGACTGATTTTCTAGAATGATAGCCTATATTATGGAGATTTAGTTTGGGGTAAATTAAATTTTTCCAAAATTGAAAACATGTTATATTTAATTATTAAAAGACTTTTGGTACATTAAATGTATAAGGAAAAAAATATTGGTTCAGTGTTGAAGATTTCCATTCAACAATTCATCAGTCTTACTTAATTCTACAATAATTCAGCTATAACTACATCAGCTGTTGTCCTGGTTAGTCTTAACTATCAACTTAACATAACCTACAGTTACCTGAGCAGAGTGAACCTCAATTGAAGAGTTTCCCAGACAAAGAATTAACTGTGGGCATGCCTGTGTGATACTGTCTGGACTGCTAGCTGATGTAGGTCCTGTGCCCTCCTGAGGGTTGTCCTGGCTCTAGCCAGGAGGTCCTGGGCTGTATAAGAAAGCAAGCTAGGTGAGCCTCAAGCCAGCAACAGCATTCCTCCATGGCTTCTGCCTCCAAGATCCTCCTTTTGAGTTCCTGTCCTGACTTCCTTCAATGATGAATTGTGACCTGGAAGAGTAAATCAAATAATCTTTTTCCTCCCTTAAGTTGCTTTTGGTCAATTTGTTTGGTTGGCAACAGAAATGAAACTAAGACAGATGTAAAACATGCTAGGCTTTGGGTGTTATGTGTTTTCAATAAGAGAAAATGAGGAATCTATTCCTGCTAGGTGTGAACAGCATGAGACTATGTCTCCCCAAACACACACACACACACACACACACACACACACACACACACAAACACACACACACAAACACACACACACACAAACACACACAAACAAACAGCAGTCGCTCACTAACGCTCTCTATCTTTCCCAACCACGCCCTCCGGGCCAGTGCATGCTT
>NW_008347571.1:832688-840926 GCF_000622305.1 Nannospalax galili
ACACACACACACACACACACACACACACACACACACACAGACACACACACATGAATGCACACACACACACGCACACACACACAAACACATTTATTTTATTTGCAGTCGTTCCCTAAGGTTTGCTATCTTTCCCACCCAAGTCCTGGGGTCATGACACTGATTCCTTGGGGTCCTGCCTTTTCCCGCCAGCCTTTTCACTCTAACTATCCGCTGCATGGCTTTATCAAAGAAAGTGGATGGTGTGCCTTGCGTGAGCTTTATTTCTAGAATTTAGGGGTCATAATATACATCCTAAGTGACAGATAAGGAATTCAACTAGCCCAGGACGTAAGCATTATAGGGATGATTATTGTCAGTACAAGGGGACATCTTTCCTTGGTTGACCCTTCATGTTATCTTTTAACATATTGAACTTCTCCAAAACTGAAACATAAGGGTTTTTTTTTTTCAGTTTTGGAAAAAACAAAATCAGGGTCTGTGCAAGATAGATAAATTAGAGGTAAGCACTCACACACCGAACTACGTATTTCAAGGATCATATTTCAGAGAGCTTTGGCTGCTCAGCAGTGACCATTTATTTCTTCAGCTGTACCCACTCCTTCCCTGTTCACTTTGTAGTGAGCCTTGCATCATGTCTTGCAGCTATCCAAACACAGAGTGTACTTTTACCACTTTGGTCTTTTGCTCATGAACTGGTGGTGTTATGTCTCATTTTACAAAAGTTTATATGTCGGAAAGAATAGACTCAAATATAACCTGCCTGCTTGCAAGAGGTGTCAGACAGACAAACCCACAAATTTCTTTTTATGCTTTACTCATAATATCATCAATTTTTATAAATCCATAAACCACAGAAAACTTTAGGGAAGCAAACAGGATACAGTAGAATTTTGACCATTATTATATTTATTATTCAAAAATTTTACTCAAGGCTTAACGTCTTTGAGGAACTGTAGTATCTGTAGATGTGAACAAGCTCTTAGTTTCTCTAAGGCACAGTACTCAGAGCTTGACACGTATCATAACATGTCCACTAATTCTCAAAATCATTTCAGTGATAAACATGATGAATTCCAGCACAAGATGGAGAATGGAGGTGTATACAGACTAAAAAGTTTGTCAGTGTCACCTGACAAGGAATGACAGTATGATTTTCATTTGTAAATATACTGTAATGGCTGATCTTGGTTGTCAACCTGACTGAGTCTGCAGTTAACTGAAATGTGGGACTTTCTTGAGCAGGTTTTTTGAAACCAGAATACCCACCTTAAATTAGGGCAGTATTTTCTGATGACTGCCATTATAAAAGGACATGGCAAAGGGGAGGTTTTGCTTATGTTCATTCTCCCTAGCAAGGTTAGCCACCATGTTGCTGTGGAATTAATGCTGGTATTAGAATGGACAGCTTCAGGTTCCAGTATAACTAAAGATGGGCAGATTGCCAGGAAATTTCCAGGTCTTTAGCACCAGATTGGGACTGCTGAGACATCCAGTCTGCTGGAGTGCGCAACTACCCGATTCGCAGTCTTTCCAGTGTGGTGCAGCCATTATTGGACTAGCAAGATTCTATCCTGGAAGCCAATCTAATAAATCCCCATATGTTTTCATATTATCAGTTCTGCTCCTTCAGAGAACCTGACAAATACGTACATGTTTCTATATCTTCTTGAGTTTGTGGTAGGAAGGGATGCTGAAACCATTTGTAGGTTCCTACGGTTAAAGTTCAGTGGAGGTAAGATAACTCTTGAGGCTAAACAACTGTAATCATTGGGTAACATCTCACTGTCTCACAGTAACATTGCTGTGGTTTGGATCTGGAATGTCTCCCTAAAGTCCATGTGTTGAAGTCCTGATCCCTAGCTTGGAGCCTTTGGGAGCTGGTAGAATCTTTAACAACTGGGCCACAGTGAGAGGAGGAGAAGGAGAGGCCACACCTTCAAAGCCGAATCTGAGAACCTGGTCTCTTTCTTTTCTTCCTTTTCCTTCCCAGCATGAGCTGAATGGTTTTGCTCTGTGTCATGCCTTGTCCTTGATATGCTGGTTCACCATGAGCTCAAATCAGGAGGTCAGAGAGACACAACGGCAGCCTAAACATCCATTTATCCTTAAAAGTTGATTTATCTCAGATACTTGTTACAATAATGGAAATCTAACTAATGCAAGTATCCTTCACTGATAGTGAATTCTCAGCAGGTTTCAGGAAAAAAAAACCAGCCTGTGACACTTGCATATTTTAAAACACAAAACTCTTTTAATTTCATGATTTTGTCCAATGTTCTGCACTTCAATTTGCACATTACAAGTTAAGAAAAATTAAGCATTCATAAAAACTCAAATAAGTTTGTAATGCCACATTGCAGAAGTCTGGGTCCATAACTTCATTTGCTCAAAGGAGATGCCTTTGTTTCAGCTTTATTATGTGTTACAAAGCTAAATGAAATACTGAAAGCAGTGATTTAGTATGCAGCATGGATTTGCCAACACTAGTTCAAATTAGACCTGCCAGCTAACCCCTATTTCTCACTTGTGAGTCCAAAAAATAAATTATAAATGTTGGCACAATATTTATACTATTATTTTTATAGCCTACAATTTACAACCCTGGCCATCCTTGAGAGGCTCCTGTATTTGTTACAGTCCCCTCCAGGGAGGACTCATCGAATGACGGCTCAACATCTGTGCTCAGGGAAAATTTGGGCTCATTGTAGTATGTTCCATTTCCCAAGAAACATGACTACTCCTCATTGATTGTGTAACGGAGGATTAATTATGCTGTCATGTAGTGTATTTATGTCCTTCGTGGTTGTATTGGATTGCTGATTTTAGAATGGCCAGTATCCATCCTGCAGTGGGACATACTTGTTTTATAAGCTGCCTCCCTGCTGCATGTTGCAAGCAAACAGGTGCTGGGTCTGTGCTTCAGAATGACTAGTGGGGTAGGAAATGGCTTCATCAACTCAAAACTTGTTCACTCTTCAAGACAATACAAATTGGTGTGTTTTTCACCAAATTAGCCACTAGTGCACACTGATTTACAGCCAAACTGCCTAGGTTTGAATCCAATTTTAACAATTATGGGCAGTGTGACTTAAGATGAAAATATATATATATGTATTTGTCTATAGCCTGCCAACAGCCTACTTGGTGTTTCTTAAACTATAAATGAAGCCATAACATAATTCTACTCACTACCTTTCTTTATTTGGCATTAAGACCAAGCTCCTTACTTTATACCTGTCCTTATACAAAGAACACCTGACTTTCTTTCTCTCTGATCTTGTTTTTCATTCTTCCTTACATAATGGAAGAACCCACTAAATTATTTCCTGATTGGAAATTTGTTGTTCATTCCTTCCACAAGGCTGTGATTTTGTTTGTTTGCTTGATGGTCATCAAGGGCCTTGCAAAGTCATTTCTTGTAGGTCTCTGAAGATAGCATGTGTGGGATGGCTCTTCCTAACCCCCTTTCCCAGAGTGGGTCTGGTCTTTCTTTCCTATCTCCTCATACCCTGTTTCTTGTCTTCTTGATGTTTAGCATTATTTATAATTTTAACAGTGTATGGATTTATTCACCTATTACCCATCTCTGCCACTAGAGCTTAGACTAAAGAAAGGCAAGGACTTTCAGCACTTTATTTGCGGCTCTATCTCCAAGACTAGATCACAGCATAGTGTTGGAGAGTTTTCCATTGCTATAACAAAGTAACATATTTTCTTCTCATAGTTTTGGAGTTTTCAGTCCATGATTGGTTGACCTAATGGCCTTTAGGCCTGTGATGCAGCAGCCCAAGATGACAGGAATATAGAGCAGAAGAAAATTGCAAAACTGATAGCCAGGGGGGCAAAAAATAGAAAGAGCAAGACACAAGGGTTTCATAGGCCACACTTCCCTTCATGAGCATGTGTCTAGTGATGTGAAGACCTCCCACTAGGTCCCATTTCATAAAGAACCTTTCATTTCTCAACAGAACCATGTTAGACACCATGGCTATTTCACATGGGCTGGAAAAGACAGTCAAGATCTGAACTGTGGCAAGCAGTGACCAGATATAGATAACAGAAAGTAGGTAGTCAAGAATGGATGGACTGAATTACTACACTATAAGTCATACACACCATTTAAACTGAGATAACAGTAAATCCAAGAGTTAGAAAACAGTTTTTGTCCTGTAGTTATCTTGCTTTCACTTGCAAGAGAATACATCTCTATTATTTAGCCTAACTTACCATTTAATCATGCAAATACTGCTAAAGTGAAGAAGCTATCACTATAAAATATTTATCTTCTCATGTAAGACTAAGAAGCTATTGAAGGAAAAATTAAGTCATTCCCCATTTACATATTTCAAAGGTTATGCTGTTCTCCTATATGACACAACACGTGCCCTACCGTTTCAGTAAGTCAATACATTCCTCACACCCTGTCTTTTTACTCTATCTCTGGGGATATTTTTTCAAAAACTATACTAGTGAGAATGTGAATTATTTTGGCTAGCATATCTTATTGGTTTGATCCAGTTTTTTAAAATAATTTACTTATTAGTTTTAATTTTATGCATATGAGTATATAGCCTGCATGTAGGTAGTGCACCCACGTCATGGAGTGCCCATGGAGGTCAGAAGAGGGCACCAGATCCCCTAGAACTGGAGTTACAGATGGTTGTTATCTGCCAAGTGGTCGTGGGGAACTAAACCTGAGGGCTCTGCAAGAGCAGCCAGTGCACATAACAGCTGAACCATCTCTCCATCCCTGGTTTGGCTCAGTTTTAATCAGAACTTGAATTTGTGTGGGGCAAAACACCCAGTTTCTCTCTGAATTATCACAGCAGAGGTGCATATAATTAGATCATAGACCTGAATTTGGAAGTTCAGTTTGTGAGAACCTAAAACAGTTCTGATAATAAACTCTTAAAAAAAAAATGAAATTTGGACTGACTTGCAACATTAAGCTATTAGAACCATTACTTTGTGTTGGCCCACTTATGTAATCAGCACTAAACATAGAACAACTCAGTATTCCTTCCAGAAGTTACTTTCCTCCAAGATTAAATTATAGGTCTGTCCCTTTATCATATATTCATAACACATTTCAACAAAAAACAATGAAGTCTCTAATAAAACCCAAAAGAAGAAGCTCCTTTTATTAAAGAAGAATTTGTATGATATCCCTAGTAATCTAGGAGAGTGTAGAGGCAGATTTGTTAGTATATGAATCGATTCTTACAGAAATGACAAATTTGTAGAAATAATTACAGTCTGCTTAAAAATAGGAACCACTTCCTCATGGCAGCTCTCCTCATTCTGTGAAAAGTGGATGGAAAGAATGAGTCATGCCTTCATCCTGTAATTCTTTATTGATTCTATTATTTGTCCCCAAGTCCCAGAGAAGGTGTTGGCAATCAAAGATAGGCACTCCTAGGAGGTTTCTGGTGTTTACCAGGTTAGTCAGGCATAGGCCTATGCAGAGCAGGTATCTGTTGCTAAATTTGGAAGAGCTGAGCCTCCAGCTCCTGTTAGCAGTTTTCTAATTCCCCAAAAGAGTTTATAGGGGTCTATATTATACAGTGTAGCTGGTAAAGAAACATGTCGTCCATGTCTTCAGATACATTGTTCTTAATGCTAAAACCAGATAAATCCATAGTTTGCAATGTTGAGCTGTGATTTATTAGTGATTTATATATATTCAGAAAGCCCAGCATAATCAAGGACAGAGTAGACAGGAATCACCAAATAAAGTTCTGACTGTATTCAACCAAGGTCATTGTACAACTGAGTCTATTATGAGCTTTATAGTAGAATTCCAAAAAAGAAATCTAAATCACCTGTATAAAATCATGGATTTCTGAATTATGTCTTTCTTCCTTTAAAAGTACGTTTTTCAGGACTAGAGATGGCTCAGCTGTTAAGAGCACCACACTAGCTGCTCTTACAGAAGACCCGGGATCGGTTCCCAGCACCCACATGGTGGCTAACAACTATCTGTAATTCTATTTCCAGGGGATCCAACTCCCTCTTCTGTCCTTCATGGGCATTGCATGACACAGGTGCACTTACATGCATGCAGGCAGAACACTCAAAAAAATAAAATTGAATAAAACAATAAAAATACACTTCTCCATATTGTTATTTATAGCAAATAACTTATATTTTATTTATCCATTTTATTTATCAAACACCTACCCTTGCTAGGTGTGGTGGCACATGCCATTAGCCTTTAGTCCCAACACTTGGGAGGTAGAGGCAGGTAGACTTCTGTGAGATCCAGTCCAGCCTGGTCTCCATACAGAGTTCTACACCAGCAGAGGCTACAGGGAGACCCTGTCTCAAAGAAACAACCAAACAAACTAACTAACTAACAAACAAATCTTGACTAGAGAATGGAATGTCAATGGGTCAAGGGTTTATATATCTTTAATTATTTCATTGGGGGGTAGTGCCTGGAGAGGTATGGTTAAAAGCACTTACCACTCTTGCAGAGGGCCCAGGTTCTGTCTCCAGCACCCACATGACTGCTCTCAACCATCTCTCACTCCAGTTCCAGGGGTTCCAATGCCTTCTTCTGGTTCCACAGGCATGCACAGGTACAAACATATATACATTTAACACATACATATAAACACAAAATAAAGTAAATGAATCTTTAAACATGTTAGAAACACTTCTAAAGGATTTATTATTTTTTGAAGTCAAGCCGCTAAAATAATGACTGACATGTAAAAAGTGTGAAAAAAATCCTCAAAGAATGAAAGAAGGAATGATATCATGTTTAAAAATACTATCAGTGCAGTTCACATCATATAAAGAAATAGTTGAGAAACAAAGTTATGTATATCCCTGTAAATAAAGAAGTTAATGAATAAGACTTTTTTGTTAATTATTTATTTAATAACCACATACTTAAAAGAAGCATTTCCTTATAATAGCACTGACATATTCAATAATAATTTTCTGAGCTAAGATGCATCTTTTTCAGAATTGGCTGTAAATTTTTAGGTTTACAGTTGAATTATTACAGTTATATATATGGTACTCAGTATAAACCCTATAAGACATAAAGTTAAATGAGCTTTTAACCTTTAAAAAAGATCTCCATTTCATTATTAAAATACACAGGTTCACACAGAAAAATTCATTTTCAATGCAATTGACATTAAGATGTTTGCAAATGCATTTCTAATCTCTGTATATCTGATTATTACTAGTGATAGTCGGTTACTTTCTGAGCTCCTTGGCATCTGAGCATGGATATAAAGTCATCAGGTAGATTTCAACGGTAATGTTTTTCACATATACTAATTTTTTATCATTATTTTTTAATTTTTAATAACTACATGATTAGAAGAAGCATTTCAGTACAGATTTAACATATTCAGTAACACACTCCAGAGCAAGAATGCATCTCTTTCACAAGTGGGTCCAAGTTTCTAGGTTCACAGTTAATACAGTTATACAATATTGAGCTCAGTATAAGCCCTGTAAGACATAAAATTGAATGAGTTTTTTAACCTTTAAAAAAAGATCTCCATTTCATTTTACAATATATTGTTCTTTGCAGAAAGACTTATCGTTTTTGCTACTAACACTGAGATGTTGGTGCATGCATCTCTAATCTGTATGCATCTGATTATTACTAGTCATAATCGGTTACACTTGGATCCTTGGCGCCTGTATATGTCTATGATGTCATCGAGTAGATTTCAGTGGTAATGTTTATCATCTCTACTAATAAGCATGACATAACTTTCCATGCTTCCTCCTCAACTATAATATATTTTTAAAAATTTGGCAAAACTGGATCTCCACCTGTAGAAGAATGAAACTAAACCCATATCTTTCACCCTGCACAAAAGTCAATTCCAAACAGATCAAAGACTTCAATGTAAAGCCTGAAACTCTGAAACTGTTAGAAGAAAACACTGGGAAAAACCTACAAGAAATAGGTGTAGGAAAGGTTTTCTAAACCAGACATCAATTGCTAGGAAACAAGGGCAACAATTAACAAATGGGACCTCATTAAACTAAAGGCTTCTGTACATCAAAGGAGGCAACCAGGGAAGTGATCAGAAAACCCACAGAATGGGAGAAAATCTTTACCAGTGACACATCTAACAGAGGTTTAACATTCAGAATATATAATTAACTCAAAAAACTGAGAATCAAGACAAGAAGCAGCCCAATTAAAAGATGGGCTAAGAAGCTGAACAGAGAGTTCTCAAAAGAAGAAGTAAAGATGGCTAT
>NW_008347571.1:841324-880393 GCF_000622305.1 Nannospalax galili
GATGAAATCATGAAATTTTCAGGTAAATGGATGGAACTAGAAACTGTTATACTAAGTGAAGTAACACAGACTCAGAAAAAAATCGACATATGTTCTCCCTCATATGTGGATCCTAGAACCAAACCCTGATGAGTATGTATCCAGACATAACTACAGGAACCAGGATAATAGAAAGGAAACGAGGTAAAGGAAAAGAAAGAACCTGAAAGAGAAGAACAGTAGGAGACAGGCCTTAATAATGGAGATATGGATAAAAATTGGTTTAGTTTAAGGGAGGGGGGAGGGAAAAGTATACAAGGAACCTAGGGGATAAGTGGAAAGAAGGAGCTCAGGAGAGATAGGAGCATAGGAGAAGGGTATTATTAAGGGAGAAAGGGGGGAAATGGGGGCACCTCAAGTGGGAAAACTATGGTGGAGGGCTGAGACAATACGAGAGGTAAATAATGCCTAGCTGGTTTTGAAAACCAGAGGGAACCATAGTACTCCAGCAACCTACTGACGAATTATAAATAGCAGATCAAGAAATATATGTCTAGGTAAGGTTTATCTGAGAACAATAACAGACCTACTTTGAGGCCTATAATAATTTGGTCAGAGGGACATAAAGGACACTTTTTGCTCCTTGTCCTCCTAGGTCAACTAGTTCCAGGGATCTATGAGACATCTCCAAAGTGTCCTGTAATTGTGGTGGGTCACCTGTCCTCTTGATCAAGGAGGCCAAGGAGACCTCACCAGATGGACTTGAACCAGTGTCCGGTCTACAAAGAGGAGGGTCAACACAGAGGAATCACTTCCTCCATGCTTCCAAGCGAAGCCAACCATGGTCAAAGAGGACCTTTGGCTTATCTTCACATAGGCAGAACTGGTAAAAGAAAGGAGCCAGGGCCTTCTCCCAAGCCTATGTGACCACTGAGGAACAGATCCTCAAATGTCCTTAAGAGTAAAAATAAATTGACTTATCAGGGCCAACTGTATGGCCTTAAAGATCCAAAAGGAAAGTATAACCAAAGATTAAAGGGGTCAATATAATTTCTTAAGAATCCATATGCATAGCTAAAGGCTACATAACAAGCAACAATGCCAGGTAGGAGATACCTTCTTTTGAGCTTTTGGCCAGGGCGACCAAAGGGACTCCCAGATAGTAACCCAGCATAGAACTGGGAAAATGAACAGCAGACCCTAATCTTATCTAAAGGTGTATTGACAGCTGATTGCATCTAGAAGAGGAACAGCTGACCCTCCTAAAACAAAGATCTCTAGATAGGCTGACTAGATTCACCAGATGGACAAGCAGTCGGGAATGGCTGGGGTTGCTGACATCACAGAGGACAGTATCAGGGATATCAGAGTATCAGGGCTCTAGTGGGGGAAGGGAGGCTATGGGAGGTTGCCATATGGGAAATAGGTGTATAGTCAAATAAGATGGTTTGGGATGTTCTGTGTGATATACAAACACATTAAAAAAATACTTTTTAATAAGATCATAAGGACACTAAAGTGTTCTAACATACCTCAGGACTAACATACATATAAAATTGATTAATATATTGGAAATAGGACTGCATCTTAAAAATTCATTATTACATATGATGTGATGGTGTTTTAATTATTTTCTCTTCATCTAAAGGCTTGTAATCCATTTATGGCCTGTGTGTTATAATTGATGCCTTACTAACATTGAGGTAGTGTGGTCATTTTCTGTGTATTGATGGTTAGTCTCGGGTCATAACTCTGGCTATAATCGTGGTTACTGATAATTTTATTGGGCAACCCTCACATCGATAATGAGAAATAGATTTGATATAGGTACAAGGAAGCACATTTCCTTTCTGGTATTTTCACAATAATTCAGCTAGTTGCTCCTGTGTTGTCACTATACAATGCTGTGTAATATCATCCTGGGGTGCAGTTATTTTTTACATGATGCTAGTTAAATAGGAAGAGTTAGCTAAGCTTTTATTAATTCTATACCAATCTATAAAAAGTTTAAAACATACAGACATTGTAATTCTTTTTATATGCCACACTAAGCTTAAATACAATAAAAATAACCTCCTGCCAAAGTCTCACATATTTATTATGCCAGAGATCCCCACCTGACTCCAGCCCTTACCTTGGGTTTACTAGATTGCAGCTGGATGTGCACCAAAGACTGTCCAGTCACCCCATGTGGCCTGGAATCCCAGTTAGGCAGCATCTGCCACCACCACCCCCACGCCATAACCCCAAAGCACCAATGTCCTTGCCAGGAGAACATGAGTAACTTTCTGTTACCTCCAACCCCCAATAGGCACTCCCAGAAACCTTCCCCCTACCAGATAGCAAGCACCCAGAGCCTGTCTCCCCTACCATCAATTACCCCACTCCTCATGTCACCCAGAGGCTCAGGGGTTCTGAGACCTTGAATCCATCTAGGGAAATCCAACGCAGTCTCTACCCTATCTACCTCCTATTAATGTGACATCCTTATCCTGTCCCCCAATGAGCACTACTCTGACTCCAACTCTTCCCACCAAAACGCCACTGGTAGAACCATGTCAGACTTGCACAGACTTCTGAAGATTAGCATTGAGGAACTACTAACTCTACAGAAGATTCGTTCAGGCATAGACAATATGTAAAGCCAAAATCATAGAAGAAAACGTCCTAAATCTCAGGAGTGAGGTATCTATCAAAGTCCAATCAGCATACAGAACACAAAACAGATAGCACCAAGAAAGAAACTCCCCATGTTGTATAATAAACACTAGATATACAGAACAAAGAAAGGATACTGAGAGCTGCAAGAGAGAAAGAACAAAACACATTTTAAGGCAAGCCTATCAGAATAACATATGACTTCAATGGAGACCCTGAATGTCAAGAGAGCACAGGCTGATGTTCTCCATGTTCTTAAAGACCAGAGATACCAATCCAGGTATTACACCCAGCAAAAGCACTAGTCTTTATAAAAAGAGAAAGGAAAATCCTCCAAGATAAAAGCACTTTTAAGGAATTTGTGTCCACTAAAGCACCTCCACAGAGGATATTGAAAGGAATACTTTCCTCTGAAAAGATTAAGCATACTCAAGAGGACATAAAGAGTAAACAAACAATTTCAGAACAGTTAACAAAAAGATGGCAAAGAAAAAAATACCAGAACAAAATAACATGTATCAAGAAACACTGGTCAATAACAGCTCTGTATATTAATGGTCTTAATTCCCCATTAAAAAGATACAGAAAACTGATTGGACTGTCACCAGGATCCATCTTTTGCTGCCTCCAAGAAACACGCCATCAGTGATCTAAATTGTCATAGAATTAAAGGATAAAATATTCCAGATAAATAGAACTAAGACACAAGCTGGAATAGTTATTCTAATATTTGACAAAATACACTTCAAACTTAAACTGGACTGAAGAGATCAGGAAAGACATGTCATACTCATTAAATGGAAAATCCATCTAGTGGATATTATGCTCCTAAACATATGCACCAAACACAGAGGGACCCAATTTCATAAAAGAAACACTACTAGATCTAAAAATTGAAGATTGACTTTAGCACAGTCATAGTGGATGACTTCAGTACTCCATTCTCACCATGAGATAGATCATCCAGAAAAAAACAGGGAAAAAGTTAAATGACATCATAAGTCAAATGGACCTAACAGACACTTACAGAACATTCTGCTCAAATATCAAAGAATATACTTTTTATTCAGCAGCTCATGAAATGTTGTCCAAAATTGACCACATCTTAGGACACAAAGAAAGTCTCAACATACTTCAGAAAATTGAAATAACGTCCTGTCTGACCACAAAGAAAGTAAACTGGATATCAACAATAGAAATGGAGAAAAGTACATAAACTCATGGAAACTAAACAACACACTATTGAATGAAAATTGGGTCAAGGAAGAAATCAAGAAATGAATTTAAAAATTCTTATAATTGAATGAAAATGAAAGCACAGCATGACAAAACCTATGGGGCAGATTGAAGGCACCTCTAAAAGAAAAGTTTATAGCGGTAAGAGTCCACATTAAAACAACAACAGCAACAACAACAAAAAAAAAACCTAGAGAGATCTCATAATGCTAACTTAATAATCCTGTCTTAGAAAAATCACAAACAACACCTAAAAAGGGTAAATGGGAAAATATAATCAAAACCAGTGCTAAAATAAATAAATTAGAAATAAAATAGAAATAAAAAGAATCAATGAAATAAAAATGGGTACTTTAAAAATATTAACAAGATTGATAAACCCTTAGCCAAATTTACCAATAAAGAGGACCCACCCAAATTTCTTTTAGATTATATTTTTAATTTAAAAAGATTTTGAGAAATACTTAAATGAGTACAATATTTTATTTATTTCCAACCCCCTTCAACTCCTTCCCCAACTTTGAACCCTGTGAGCTCCAATAACAACCATCCTGGCAAGGTATGCCCACTGATGCAATAGTGGCACAAATGTTACATGAGTAACCAATCACTTTATGCTAAGATGGAGCCTGAATATGATACTAATAGGCCTAGGAACCTATGGATAGACAGTTCACATTGCATATTGGAGAATTCACTACTGTTATTCTGCTAAATGGACATGGAATTAAACCCATTCCTAATGACATTGTTATACTCATAGATAAATGCATCTCTCAACTTTCATCAGAAAAGCTGCTTTTACTTGCAACAAATGTTGATTATGACAGAAATTCACAATGGGTCAACGTGTAGAGAATCAGACTACAGAGTGCCTAGCTCCAATTGGGATACCTATATCAAGTCCTTTCCTCCAAAGTTTGAGGAATCATTGTGGAAGAGGGGCAGATGGATTTTAAGAGCTAGAGGTGGTGAATGATTACAAAGACACAGTGTTTTCCAGACAGCAGAGAAGTTACTCATATGAACTCACAACTGTGATGGCATGCCCAAGACCTGTATGAACTCAAGCCAAAAAAATTCCCAGCATGGAGGAGGAAATGTGGATAAGCAACCACAATCCTACCTTAGAAACTATTTCAACTGTTATTTTCTAGGAGAGGGAGAGTCAGTTTTCTTTAAGAGTGTGAGACCAGTTAGGTTGACTAGGTTCCAGGGGTTGGACCCATACTGAAAGGCATTTGGGGACACAAATTAGACTCAGTAGTTCTTTATTTTATATTTTTATTATATTATTATATTATAAAAATATAATAGAGGATGTGAAATTGGGTGGGAGAGTTGGAACGGGATGTAGATAGGGGAGAAAATCTGAATATGATCAAAACATATTGTACAAAATTCTCAAAAATTCTATAAAATATTTTTAAAATACAGAAACAATAATCTCAAGAAAAAATGTACCCTTAAAAGAAATGTAGAGGGAAGTCTTGATTGGTAGCACATACCTGTAAAGTCATCTCCCCAGGAGGCAGAGGCAGGAGTGTTGCTGACAGTTTGAGGTCAGTCTGCTGGTCTGCATAGAGTGCTCTGGGCCAGCCTGGGCTACATAGTAAGACCTTATAAAAATACAGAAAAAGAAAAAGGAAAGTCAAAGAAAAAGAGAAACGAATTTCCAGGCAGAATTTGCTGTTTGGCTAGCTCCTATGTATGAAGTTCTGCTGCTGAGGTGGACACAGCATTCGCAGCTTCCGGACCATGTGGTCATACAAGGCAAGGTGCGACCCTCACCCTGTAGCCTCCTCCGTGTGCGTGAGGAGACTGAGGCACGAAGGTCAGTCATCTGTCCAAGGTCACACACCAGCTTGCAATCAGGGTTAGAATCCACACTCGCCTCCTCTCCGCCTCAGTATTTTTGCCCTCTTGCTTACAAGCTTAACCAGCCTCCTGCCATTCTTGGAGCTGCATTCAGAGGCAAGACCAAATTCACAGTCATGAAATTTTTGCTACTTATGTAAGTGCCTAACTTAGAAGTTTCTTCTCTTTCTTGTACAATCCCCTCCTACTTAATAAAAGTCTCTTTTGTCATAATTTTGAAACTTTTAATTTTGAACAAGCACCCTAACATTTTTTGCTTTGAGCACAGCTCTCTAAATTAAAGCAGCAGCCCTATTCAGTCACTACCTTCAGCATGCGATGCTGCAGAGTTCCACTTTGGCTATCGCTTAGTCAGTATTCTTTCTTTGGAAAAACCATCCAAGATAAATACTTCTTCCCAAGATGGATATTATGTCATCCATCTCTTCCTATACTGTGACTTAATGTGGACCCGATACTACTCACAGTACCAAGCCAAGCCTCTTGGGGTCTTCAGGAGTTTCAGTTTGTCGATGTCTCCATCCCACTTAATATCAGCCTGTAGATTAATTCTTCATTATTTTGTTCCTTTTCAGGACAAAAAAGGAAATCCATCAGTCGCTTTCTTCCTTCACTTTATGACCAAGGCTGTTAACTCGATTACTTATTCAAATAGGAATGAAAACTTTCGCAAAAGTCACCTGAGCCACCTGTTGTGCATTTCAGTTTACTTTTCAGGGGCAGGTTGCTCTTTAACACTGAACAAAACAATCCAACAAGTGGATGCACCCTTGGTCCTCAGCTGTCCATCCCTGCTATTGTTTATCCCACTCCCTTTGTTTTTAAACCAGAGTTGCTATATGCTTCAAGTTGCTAAAGGGACCTTTACAAAATCTGAAAAAATATCCATTTATAGTCAATGAAGACTGAATGCTAATTACTAACGTGACATGATGTAATAACAACACGAAAGCATCACTGAAGAAAACAAGGGAAAAGAATGTGCAATCATTTTAGGAAAGAGTTTTGCTTCTTTGGAGAGAAATCTGCAAGCCTACCATGTGCACCAAAAAACATGTTGAATATGTAAGAGTTACACTAGCTCTGTGTGCACATGTACATGGGATGGGAAGCCCTTAAGTGGCATTAAGTCATTTTGTCATGTCCAGAAATGGAAAACAAAGAACTTTAAAAGTCATGACCAATGCGATCAACTCCAAATATGCATTCTGAAAGCTTTTATTTTTTCCAAGGGCTGTAGTAATTCATCCAAGACATCAAATATTCTACAAAGTAATACAAATTTTCCCAGATTAAAAAATTATGTTGTGTAAAGCTTTCATTATTCTCCATAACACATGTGTGCTGAACATTCACAATAAGTAAAGGAACCAGTACATTAAATCTTAGCCTAAGAGAAGATCAGTTACTAATAGTAGATTTACCCCAGAAGATAATGTGGAATAAAGGGCTCTTGTTAACAATAAAGGACTCTTACCATGATCACAGAATGTTAGAGTTCTCATGTGAAAATTATTAAATTAAAAATAGTTACCCTACCCCACAGTTGCTATGTTAATAGAGTACAGAAACTTATCTCCAATAATACAATCTAATATTTCCTTATATTTAGAAATGGTTTTCTTTTTTTTTCTTGTTGTTTATATTCAGGATGTTTATGTTCCCCTGTGGATATTCTTTTAAAGTGAGAGAGACTGCACTCCTGGAGATATGGAAGCATGGATTTATATTACTCTCAACTGGCTTGTGAATTCTAATACCTCATGACAGGATTATGTCTCCCTATCACTATTGAAGGGACACACACACACACACACACACACACACACACACACACATCTCACCACCATCTGCTTATGGTCTTGGTTAGGTTAAAACTTACTTTACCATAACAGGGGGAGAGTGTAATATAAACTTTGCATGGACTAGGTGCCCTTATAAAAATGAGGACCCAGATAAGTAGAGTAAGTTTCCTTCTGTCCTGAGTTGCATAAAAAGTAGTAAGTTGTGAAGAAGCAACTAACTTATGAGTGACAACATCAAAGTTTTGTTTTATTACTATTTATCAGTTTTAGAAAACGATGGGTTTAGGACTCTGTCAGCGTAAGTGAAAAGTATGTTAACATTCTGTAAAGAATTCTTACCATTCCCATCCTTGTGGGTAATCTTCTGGCCTTTTTCTAGTTTAGGGAAAGTGTCATTCCCATAGGATTTTTTTTCTTCTGCTTTTAATAAACAAAGTTATTTTTGCATAAGCTGTTTTCCAACTGATTTGACTTAAATAATCAATATGCTACAACTGCATATTTTAGCTCCTTCACCATCAGTCTGGAACTCTCAGATAATTGCAAAGAACTATTCACAACATTATGCTTTAGACTGGGATGAATGATAAACAATGAGAAAAGAGGAACCTTTTAAATCCTCCTAGCTGTTTTTCCCTTTCCGCTTTCTCCTGAGGTGATGCCTGCTTTAGAAAGAACTAGCTGCTCAATTCTCACTTATTTTTGTTTCTAATCAAATGAAAATTCTAAGTTTAAGCTAAACATTAGTGACGTTGGGTAGATTGTTCTGAACACTTTTGTGAATGCTTTGTTTTTGGTTCATCCAAGAGGAGTATCCTTCTTCCTTTACTAACAGTGTAGAAATGGTATCAGTTTGCAAGTAGAACCCAAGGATATTAGCACTATCTCCCTCTGATTGTCAGTACTTGGAAGATGAGATCCAGTCTGATCAAGTAGCTTAATGACAGGGACAGAACATTGCTTATTAATCACATGCTGATATGAAGAAGGTTAAATATTTGTCTTATGGTATTAATTCTGTGGTCTTAATGTGAGCAGATTACATATGCACTAGGAGGCAGTTGGAGAGTGCTCCACAGATATGAACCTTTACAGAGCTAGAGAATTTTTGCTTGGTGTATGGGTCTTCTTTCATTTTGGGTCTAGTTATTTAAAATTTCTCTAATAGTGCACTTAAGAATAACTGTATTTACTTTTGTTCTCCCTGCCTAGATTATAGGAAATAATAAAAAGAGGCAAGTTTGAGTCTAATTTTAGTACTGTTCTATTGACAGCACTTTAATTTTGGCCAAAGTTATTTTTGTTAAGACAAGATACCCAAGTGGGTATCTTGGGGTTGGAGAGATAGCTCAGTGGTTAAGAGCACTGGCTGTCCTTGCAGAGGACCCAAGTTTGGTTCTCAGCACCCACATGGCAACTAACAACCATCTGTAACTCTAGTTCCAGGGGATCCAACGCCCTTTATGGCCTCCTTGGGAATTTCACAACATGGGTGCACTTCCATATATGCAGAGAATACACTCACACTCATAAAATAAATAAATAATTGTTTCTAAGAAACATGGGTCATCTCAAATGGACATTCAGGAGTCATCCCTACTCCAAAAATAAAGTGGGAGATGACTAAGTATTAGTAATATCATTTGTTCATTATCTTCTACAGTAATTCTTAATCTCCTCTGGTATTTTTGGTGCCCCAAACAACAACCAAAACACTTTCCTTGTAGGGATGACATAATTTACTTTCTGAACTTATGTACTGAAGATTGTCATCCCAACAGGGGCATCTATACTGTTTGAGTCCCTTGAATATTCACAATAGCAACGTCTCTAGGGTTAACTCCTCACACGATAAAGGCTGTTGTTAGGCTCCAGTTTGATCACACCTTATTCTTGGGATGGTTTTCCATGGGAATATTTCAAGGATATTCCTTATTATGTCAGTAATCATGTCTCTACTCCATCATTCCTTCAATCAAAAGCTATTGTTAAAGATCCATAAAAGCTTGATTAAAACTGGGCATGGTGGTGCACTAATCCCAGCATTCAGGATGATGTGGCAGAGGAATGTCAAGACTGAAGCCATTATTGGCTAGAGAACAAGACCTTGTCCCTAAGAAGATTGATTTAATTCTTTTATTATTATACTTATTTTGGAAATAGTGCCACTAAAATCTGAGAAGTAACTTTATTTCTTGTACAGTTAACATTTTATTTATAACTATCTTTGACTATAATATTCATTCCTGCAGTAATTACTCAATTATTAGCATAATCAAGTCAGCTGCTATGAACAATGGCATACAAAATTTTTGTTATATGACCTAATATGCTATAGGCAAATTCATTTACAGAGTAAGAGGATTCTAGTTGCCATGTCTTAATAGAGGACAAAAAGTAGCTAATTACTGATTTCCTTAAAAATTCATTATGTGAAAATTTAGTGTCTTTATAGATTCAGAAATTATCTTCTTTCTTAAGCTTTGGAGGAATTCTACAATATGTTGAGTAGAAAGCAAAATATTTAACAAGATTGTTGGTTGTAAATTGAGCAATCCACTCTGAAAACCAAAAATCAACAGATTTCTACCTGCATTATTTCATTTGAGTCACTTTGGAATTCCATGACAGGCATACCATTGATTCATTTTACAGAAATACAGGAAATATTATAGATGGCGAAAGCTAGTGCTGAATCCAAAGTGTGTTTGTCTATGGTAGTTTGATCAGTAAGGGGTGATGTAATTATTGATGTATAACTTAGTTATGGCATTTTTGTTACTAAATGCAATTGAAGAAATAATATTCGTAAAGTCACCTCTGGTAAATCTTTGTTTCTTGGAACATTTTCTTTCTCTCCGTCTTTTCTATTCAATTTCTTTGGAGTCTTTTTGCTTAAGATAGGGTCTCATGTATCCCAGTCTGGCCTTGAAGTCCTGATTTTCCTGCCTCCACCTCCCTAGTTCTGGGATTACATGTATGCATCACCATACTCAGCTGGTCTATTGGCTCTTTAACAAATTTTCTATTTGTTCAACCCTATCTTAGAGTTCATTTTCACAGGGCCACTTGAAATCTGTTCATGCTTTAGTCATTCAGGTTCCTAGGAGAAGTTATAATTCACATTTGGGCATGATATCACTCCTGTCTATTATTTATTTGCAGCTGAGTCATAGTTAAAATGGTTCCAGTGGACTTGGGCTGAATAAGGAGGGTTAGAAGCCAACATTTCCTGCCCTATATAACTACTTCTTTGGGAGTGACTGATTGCTCAGTGGGTACACTGCTTGTCCTGAAAGTGTGAGAACTTCAGTTTGAATCTCAGAACCCACATAAGGGCCAGACCAGTAGCATCTGTGATCCTCGTGCTTTTATAGCCAGATGGGAGGTAGAGGCAGGAAGTCCCCTGCTATATGCAGTAGCAAAGAAGAGACCCTATCTCAAACAAAATATGGTGGAAGACAAGCACTAACACCAAGGTTGTCCTCTGACTTCCACCTATTCCCCCTGATATACCTGGGCCTTCATTTACTCAGAGATCTCCCTCTGTCTGTCTTTGTCTCTGTCTTTCTGTGTCTCTGTCTTTTTCCTCTCTCTCTCTCTCTCTCTCTCTCTCTCTCTCTCTCTCTCTCTCTGAAACACACAAACACACATACATACACACAGAGGGAGGGAAGGAGGGAGGGAGGGAGAAATAAAAGAAAGTTACTTTTCATCAGGGATGATGATAGACACCTGGACTGGGAAGTAGGTGAAAGGGTGTGGGAACCTAATGAGTGTATGCTTTCCTTGATATTCATAATGATAAGATTTAGAATAGTCAGAGATGTCATACGTAAAAATGATAAACTGCATTCAAAGACATAGTGCTGTTGGGAATGACAAACGGCATATGTTCCATTCAGTGCTCTGTTTTCATTTGGTGCTGAGAGCCTGCACTGCCACTCAGATAAGCTTAGTACAAGAACATGCTCAGAATGCAATCCTTTGTAATCCTTGAAAATTCCCCAGGAGCATCTATGGATGAGAATACTTGACTCTTACCTAAGCCTTCACCCATCTCTACAATTTATATTCTCAGTTGACTTTCTTCAATAATTTGCACTAGAAAACACTTTAAAATATAACCCCAGCATGTGCTGTCCTAGTTCATTCCTGACTTTTTCATGTATAGAGTCTTGGAATATAATCAATTTAAAAAGGATCATCTAACGTGTTGGAGCTAAAAATTCAAATACTTAGATGATCTGCTCTCTTACTATAACTTAAGCCATGCTGTTTTGATCTAAAGCTAAATTTTAAAATATTTTGAGTCGTACAGACATATTTGAAAATAAGAGGATCTAATATTTGAAGAGACTCTATATATTTCTGCTTAGAAATTTAAGTGTTAATATTAAGAAAAAAGAAAGCTATGTTACAGTACAAACTAAAACTTATCTGACACTTTTTTTATATGGAAAGAAGCCCACTGACACCTTCTTAAACAACTTTGCTTTGCTTCAAGTGCTCGTCCCCCTGAAATTCATAAAATGAACTTTTAATTCCCATTGTTAGAGTACTAAAAGGTAGTGCCTTTAAGGGATGATTAGTGCCCTTAAAAAGAGGTTGGGTACATTATTTTTCTATTTTCCCCATGACAGCCTGGCTGGCAGGTGCTGTCTGTGAAAACCTGGTCATTGCTACACAGCAAACTTACTACAATCTTGAGCCCTTGATTTCCCATTTTCGGTGAGCAATCCATTTCTGCTTTTTGTAATCACCTAATGGGAAGATCTTAAAAAGTTTGGAGTCACACTCCTAGAAGTCTTCATCACCCCAAATGGAACACAGGATGATGTTAGAAAACCTAGAAGAGATCTGTAATGACTACAGCTTGGTATTCTTATTTATGGTCCTGATCAGAATGGGTAGACACGCAATGAGCACTATTCTGATGAGCATCACACAGAAATGAGGAACATACTATTGGAAGTTGTAGGAACACCTTCATTTAGATGGACTGTAATTGCATTCTAGTGATTTTTATGGAAGAAAGAATTTATGAGTGATGCAATAGGACATTTGTCAGAAGAAATTTTTAAAAAGAATATTGAGGTTGTAATAACAACTAAACAAAGATTAAAATTTATAATTAAAATGGAAGGAGTATTCAAAGAGTTATAAAATTTATTTTTTAAGGATTTTGCTTTTATTTTAAATTATATGTATTGTATATATGTGTGTCTTTGTGGGGGTTTGTCCACCTGAGTACAGAGCCCATGGAGGCCTGAAGAGGGCATTGGAGCCAGTGGAGATGGAGTTACTGAGGCACCCAGTGGGGGTGCTAATTGGCAAACTTCTGCAAGAGCAAACTTTTAACTGCTGAGCTATCTCTTCAGCTCCAATATTTTAGAAAATCCTTAGTCTCGCTATGATGTGAAAGACAAAAATTGTGATGTTGAAAACGAAAGTTTGGCCCAGTCAAGCTTACATATGCAAATTGGTATAGATAGAAGGGTACTGGATTACATTGTATAGTCAACAGAAAAATAACCATAAGGCATTTTAGAGGCTACCCAATGATTATATCTACCCTCCCTAGTGTTGCACTGCTTGGCAACCTCAGCTCAGCTCAAGCAGGTCTATGTGGCTAGAATACAGATATCAAATCTTGGCAGTGTCCAAAGATGCCCTTTGTGCCTGCATTTGAAGTGCATAGGTGGGATGAGATGGAGTCGTGGCTATCTCCACTTAGATTATAAAGAATCCTTCAGAGAGTTAGAGTCTTATGCTTCACAGAGATAATTAGCACAGAGGCAGATCCATTACTAAGACAATGTCTAACAGAGCTTTGAGAGTAGAGACATCCCTAGGATAATAGGCAAGTAGAGCCATCTGTGTACAATTCCAGTACAGGACAGTATCAGCACATGATTCCTCTAATGTATGATGTCTACTGCACAAGATATTCCCATCACAGCTAAGGAGGCCAAATTGTCATCCTTAAGACCCAGTTCCAAACACCACAGAATGTTTCACTTTCATGGAACTAAAGACAGTACTCAAACTTTAAGACACCATGTTTGCCTATATGTGTTTGGAGTTACTTGGGAACTTTCTCTCTCTTTTTTTTCTTTTAAGACAGGGTTTCCCTGTAGCCCAATCTTACCTTGAATTCTCTATGTAGACTAGGCTGGTCTCAGTCTCACAAAGATCCACCAGACTCTGCCTCCTGAGTGCTAGGGTTAAAGGTGTGGGTCACCATGCCTGGCAGGGAGCTGTTATTCCTTTATTCCTTATTCATTTGGAAAGAGAATGCTTATCCCTTTCCTGTCCCAATATTATGAGATAGAGGCAAATAACTTGTGCTTCTTTGATCACTCAGGGTCAGAGCTGGAAAGAAATTTATGTCAACAGAACCATACTTTGAGTTTCATACTTATAGATTGTAACCTGACAAGACTTAAGGTTGATACTGAGACAAAATTTAAGGGGTACTAGAATAGGATGAAGTAGTTTTGTGAGGAAAATGAAAATGGGGTAGGGGTGGCATGCTGTGTTCTAGATACTCTGTCTCAAAGTCATAATTTTAAACCTCTTTCTCATTGTGGGAGAATGAAGAGGTAGTTCTCAAGAGAGTCTACTCACATAAAGGAGATCAATACCCTTGGAAACCTTTTCCCTTCTGCCATGTGATGCCATAGTTAGAGGGTTTTCCAATGAAAATATGAATATTGCCAGGAACTGAATCACCTTGAGGCATATCAAGAACTTCTGAATACCCAGAATCAAGAGGAAACAGTTTCTATCTTTTTAAGCTTAAAAAAAAATCATTATTGTTGTTGTATGTTTGGGTGTGCCATGTGTGTGGAGGCCAGAGACCAATTTTTCAGAATTAGATTTCCTTGTTCCAACTTTGCAAAAGTTCAGGGGCCCAAAGTCTGTTCCCAATGCTGTGTTGTTAAGAACCTTCCAAATTTCCATTTTTAATAGAATAGCCAATCTATGGTATTTTTATGGTTTTTTGAATAACTAAGACAATCTTTGAATCCACAGGCAGAGAACTGGATTCACTATGTCCATAACTTAGAAGCAATTTGGATTTTTTTATGTTGAATCATATTTATTTCAAAGAATTTTGTTACCAAGAAAAGAACATATAATTATTTTTCATTGTTTGAGTGGTATTATGATCTTTTAAAAAAACAGTACAATTACTGATTATATTTTATTCAAAAGAATAAAACCATGTTGTATGTTAATTTGAAAGTAAAGGAGATTTTTTATTTTTTATTATTAATACATTATTTCATTTATTTATTTCTATTTTATATGCATGAGTGTTTTGCCTGAATGTAAGAGCACAACATGCATATAATGACCACAAAAGCCAGAAGAGGCCATTACATCCCCTGAATCAGAAGTTATGGACAGTTTGACACCATGTAGGTACTGGGAACCAAACATGGGTCCTCTGGAAGAATAGCCAGTGCTCTTAACCACTTAGCCATCTCCCCAACCCCAATATGAAAGATCTTTAAAAAAAATCTTTTTGTATACAAAAAGCTGTAACATTTTAAATATAATTGTCTTTAAGATTAAAGGAGTTGTATCACATGTTGACCATATTTTCAAAGCAAATCTAGAAACAAAGACCACACTGATGTTACTCATTAGTTTACATATAGAATATGAAGAAAAGGCTAGTGTGCTTATTATGTCAATTTTTTTTTGATCTTTTTGAGACAGGGTCTCCCTGTTGCCCCAGCTGGCCTGGGACTCATTGGAACTGCTATGTAAACCAGGCTGGCCTTGATCTCATAGACACAGAGCTCCACCTGCCTCTGCCTCCTGAGTGCTGTTATTAAAGGTGTGTATGTGGCCATGCAGTTTGAGTTTTTAATGTTTTATTTATTGTTTGTTTGCTTTTGGAGATAGAATTTTACTATGTAGTCCAGGCTATCTTCAATCTCTTTATGTAACTCAGGCTGACCTCTAATGTCTCATCCTCCTAAGTGCTGGGATTACAGGAGTAATCTGGTTTTGTCTTTCATCTTTCTTCCATAAAAATGAAGTTCAGAGGTTTCCACTGGCATTGCCTGTTTACCGTTGTCTAGCTGGCTCTTCAAGATCACCTGGGGACCACACAATGGTCACATAAGGAAGGAAATGAAGGACATGGCAGTGTATTCCATCTACTGTGTGGACTTCTACCTTCCTTGTTTGAGATCCACAGTGAGCCCTACAGGTAATGGAAAAGGTGGTTTGCATAGCCACAGCTAATCATGTAGCTGCTTCTTTTTAAAAGACAAAGGATATGTTAATAAATATAAACAAAACCAATATAAACAATATCATATTAGCATTACCCAAAATTAATATGATTCACAAATACACCTTTCAACTTGCTAGAAGTCATATTACAAAAGTAAAGAGAAACAGGTTAAACAGATTTCAATAATATACTGTCTTGCCCAATGTATCAACATGTCTTTACTCCAACATAAAATCAGTATAACAGTATTAATGAGATATTTCATTCTGCTAAATCATTGAAGCACAGTGTTTCTTACAATAGTTCTCAATTGATATTAACCTCATTCCAAATGCCTCAGAACCACAGATGACTCCTGGTTATTCTATTGGACAGTGTGGGCCTAAATGCTGATTTTCAATTATTTCTTGAGGTAGGGCAGTAGGCATGACTTTGTCATGATCAATTAGTACATCATAGCAAAATGTACTATGATCATTTCACACAGGAAGATTATGTACCAGCCCTTTATTCTAGGATATCAGTAAATTTTCAGTTTATGCATGTACACTGGGAAATTATTTTAGAAAACTCAGTACCTTGACAGTAGAGGATTTACATCAGTGGGCAACAATCATGACATAGCATCAATAATACTTAGTTTAATAGTGTAATTGTAAGTTCACAGAAATATATAAAAACACTCCTTAATTATTAATTGAAAAAAAAAAAAAGATTGAACCTGAACTTTCCATGGTAAATGTTTCTGAGAAGAAATAAAATAATTTTATCTTAAAAGAATTTGTAAAACAGTTTTAAATGGTAATTGCATAAGTGAGTGGGTATTTCTACATATGTCTTCTAATTCTACAATAAAAATGTGCTGCTTCTTGATTCATATTTTTTAAAAAAACTATTTAACGTATTTACTATGTGTCCTAGTTTCCTTTTTGGTTGCTGTGACAAAATACCCTGACAAAACAGCTTATGGAAAAAAAGAATCTATTTTAACTCACAATTCTAGTTATAATCCATCACTATGGGGAGGGCCAGGCATCTGGAACTTGAAGGGATTATTCACATTCACAGTCAAGACCAGAGAGAGGATGAATGCATAATCCTCATACTAAGTTTACTTCTTCTACACTTAGACAGTCCAGGACCCAAAGCCAGGGGAATGATGTCACCCACAGTGGGCTGAGTCATCCCACAGCAATGAACATAATTACAACCATCCCCCATAGACATGGTCATAGTCCAACCCAATATTCACCATCCCTCCCTGAGACTCTCTTCCTGAGTGATTCTAGATTACATTAAGTTGGCAATTAGAAATAACCAGCACACTATGATGATTACTTGAGGTGAAAAAACAAGGAATTAAAGATAGCACAATGTGACCTCAATTTTATTAAAAGTATATGTAAACATACATAAAGGAATACAGAAAGACTATAAAGTTACTAGCAAGCATTTCATCTTAGCTCTGGTGAGCAAGCAAGGAAATAAACAGACGTCTCTTATTTCTGTTTAAAAACATTCGTAGTGGGAAAATTTTGGAATGTTTTTATATTCGTGTTTTGAGATCTTTGAAATTAAATGAAAATTGGAAAAAAAAAAAGCTTCCAAAGTAGGTAATACATGTTTCACTCTCTCGTTTCATTTATTTGTGCTGCTATCCTGCATTCTGTCACTGTGTTGTTCTTAGCTGTATTTCTAGAGCTCTCAGAAATTCAGGCTGATGGTAGAGTGTTCCAGTCTATTCTGATGGTCCAAACAGTAGAAGAAATCTCACTGCAGAGTATCCATTTACTCAAACCATGTACAAATAATGCCATCGCCACACAGCATTTTCACGTCTCCAGCTTCTAAAGGGTTGGGCAGCCTTAAAGTCGTAATTAAAAGGAAAATAATTTATGAAGCAAGACATCCTATTCAGTAGTTATGTTCAACTAAAGTGTAGTCTCCTCTGGCCCCCGAAACTAAAAGAGCCCCGATTTCCTGGAAAAACAAAGAATTGATAGGTGTTCACAAATATCAGGAGTATATTACTTTAATGATAAATGATGCTTATAGAGTTTTCCGCTCCTCCAAAGGCAAGTTTAGTTACCAAGTACACAGAGGCCCCTGTATTTAATAATTTTAAAAGTAAAACTCCAAAAAGGGGAGAAAAAAGCATTAAGAGGCCCAGTGACAAGATTAGTGGTGACAACAAGACTATAAATTATGAGTCTGGGACTCAGAAGGAGATGGGGATCTCAGGAGCACTTGATGATGTTCTCCCTGAGGCTTGTGTTAATCTCAAGAAACTGAGCTTGTAGTTAGGCCCCCTACTAGAAAAGGGAGGGAAAACATTCTATGTCTGTCTTCTGCGGCTGAGGGTACCATGGGAAACCAAACCTATATTGAACAGGAATTATAAGTGCCCATCATTCTTAGCACCACCCATTGGAAATGGCTTGCAGGGCAGGAAAAGTCTGTCTATTGTCTACAGCATTGTAAACAGAAAAGACATAAAACAGCTGGGTGTGGAGGTTCTCAGTTGAAACCCCAGTCCTCCAATGGCTAAGTCAGGAAAATCAGGAATTCAGTCGGGGTTAGCTTCAGCTACTTAGCAAGATCAAGGCCAGCCTTGGTTACATGAGATCCTATCAAAAAAGACAAAGAAGAGGCAGGGAGGGAGAGGAAAGGAAGGGAGAGAGAGAAAGGAAGGGAGGGAGGGAAGGAGAGAAAGAGAGGGGTGGGTGGGAGGGAGAAGATAAGGAAACAAATAGTGGGGGACAGAGAGGAAGGGAGGAGGAAAGAGAGGGAGTTCTGTTAAGAATACAGCTTGTAAATTATGCTCCTTGCCCTTTAGGCAGCCTAAATTCAAGAACCTTATAGGATTCACAGCAGAAATGTGATAGGATATGAATTCAGTTTTAAGAGGCTCCTTGGAGCTACTGTGTGGAAGGCAACCTGGAGGAGAAAGAGTGGATGCAGGAAGCCAAATAGTTGACTGCTGCAGAAGCATAAAGAAATGAAATCTAGAGCACAGTGATGTTATGGAAGTGGTGAAAAAAGTCAAATCTAAACCTCAGTTGTAGGCACTAGGTTGGGGATTTTTGAATGTATGCATAAGGATAGTTAACAGTGCAGGTACTCTTTAACACTGCTGGAATGCCTCTGTCTTTAGAAATGGTCTTGCCTACAGCAATACGAACACATGATCCCACATTTTATTATTGTTGTTTCATTTATACTACCAGGAGAAGAGAAAGGCAGAATCATATCACACCACACAACCTTAAAGAGAACTAGATCCATGTGTGTTAACAAGTTGTCTCTAAAATAAAGTTGAGTGAAAAAGGAAAAGTAAAGCTATGTTGTAAAGTGATATAAATCATGAGCACACAACTCAGTATTATATATTGAGTTTATATCTTAGAAGCATAAACTTTCCTTGAATAAGCATAAAGTGATAGGTTTTTGAGAGTGAATGGAATTAAGAAAATTGGAGCTGGGCTCACAGGCATTAGTTACCATACTCTGTATTTCTTTGTATTTTCCAAAATTTCCTTAGACTTATCCAAGGATTGAGGCCAAAACAGGTCTAAAAAATCATTTTAGAGCTCATAAATGGAAAAGTGCTTGCTACAAAGCCTGACAACCTGAGTTCAAACTCTGGGACCTACATAGCAGATTGAATTGACTCCCACAAGCAGTCATCAGACCTCCATACATGTACATGGCATGTGCACAACCACACGTGTGCATATGTATACAAACACACAAATGAATGGAAAAAAATTAAGAAAACATTTTAACGAATACAATGCTGAGTCTCTTAATGACATGAATATTGAATTCTGTGCTTAGCTTTTAGGCTTATATGTACTCAAATACTGTTCAATGATTTCAACAAAATCTGAGAATGTACCGTGGACAAGGTCATTTTCCAGACATTGACAGCCTGCCCTCAAAAAGTCATCGCTGTGTTCTGCGTTTCCTAGTCCAGAGAGCTTTTCAAACGAGGTGAAGCAGGTACAGTGTGGGGGTTCTGCATCCATTCTAATAGTGAGACACTCCATATAGACAAAAAATGCATTGAAATTACATCACAAATATATTTAGACGTGTGAACAAAAACAAAACTTGCTAATTTCACAGAATCATAGAAAGAAAACCTAAAGAGTAAATAGCCAAATACGCAGCTAGAGAGATGCTCAGTGGTTAAGAGCACTGGCTGCTCTTGCAGAGGACCTGCATTTGGTTCCCAGCACCAACTGGCCTGATAGCTACCAACAATCCCAAACTCTACTTCCAGGGGATCCAGTGGCCTCTTTTGGCCTCCATTGACATTGCATGACCAGTGTACTTACATACCTGCATGCAAAACACTCATAAAATAAAACTAAATAGAACAAAAAAATTTAAAAAGAGAAAAACAATTAGAATGGAATTTAAACCAAACAAGACTAGAAAAGAGAGAATTTTGTAATTTATTTCTGTTTCCAAAAGCAGGCTATGTTTCAGCACTTGAAATTTGTATGTCATTTCTACACCTAAAATAGCAGGTGTTAAGCCTATCCAATTAAATTTTTTAAAGAACAATCAAGTGTTAAATAACATGTTTGAGCAGGTTACATATAAAAATACTTTGAAAGCTTGACTGTGCTATGCCAATAAAAGATGTCCAGTTATTTAAATGGATGTAGAATAGCAATGAAGGCTCAGCTGAGGAAGTTTACATACAAGCCTGGAGAATTTGAATCCAGTCCCTGGAACCTTCAAATTGGAAGGAGAAAACCAATGGCTCCATACCTTTTTTCTCTCACCACCACAAGTAGCCTGTGTCACACACAGCTCTCTCTCTCTCTCTCTCTCTCTCTCTCTCTCTCTCTCTCTCCCTCACCCCCTCTTTTTCTCTCATACTATAATAATTATCAACTTTTTTTCAAAAAATATCAATGGAAAGTTTTATTTTCTCTTCCCAGGATCAAACTCAGGGAGTCTTACATGCTTGGCAGGCAGTCTACCATCAAACCATATTCTCTAGCCCTGAAATTGCTTTTTAATGCACATTTGTTCTGGGTCATGCATAATATAAAATAGAGTATTAAACTATCTCTATGTACTTTTTTATTGAGTTATTAGCTCAGCTCTAAGAGGTTGTTGGTACTAATATAAGTATTCTATTACAGATAAATAACATGTATTTTAGACAGAATAAATGAACAGCTCAGCTGGTGAATGGATCTCAAAGGTTCTGTATGGACCTTCTACAGCAATAGGGTCCTTCCTATGAATAACAATTGGACTTAGTGGTTAATTGTAAATTTGTAATCAGAGTAATCTTGACTCAAATTCTACTTCAACATCTTCCCATCTCAGTTTTTATGAACATTCTGAGTTCTCTATGCTTTACGGTTCTTATTTATATTATGGCTACTATCATTATATTAGAGAAGGTGTAAGGATGTGGAAAAGATTAAAGAAATAATGACCTAGTTTAAAATAGCCCTTCCTGTCTAATGAACATTTGTTCAGTTTTGTTATTGCATATTTTCAAGAATTATTATAGATAAAGGTGAAGGTACTAATTTCAGATAGAAATTAATTGAATCACAGTTAAAAGACAAGAACACATTAAAAACATCCCTTAATCTCAAACTATTCTGTCATTAGAATCTTGTTACTAATTGTGACAAAGTTCAAACTTCAAACTTTTACCATATTAAACATATTTAAAATCTAAGTACTGGTGATATTCAGGTATTAGGTATAGATTAAGTTTTGACTGGTATATCTATCCGTTACTGGTGTGAAAATTGAGACATGAACTTAACTGTTTTGTTTGCGACTTTATCATTTATGACATTCTATTTAAAACTGTTTAGTACTAGAGAGTCTACTGATGGCTGAATGTTTATGCAATTAGACCACATTCTTTTCTTTCTTTGATACCTTATGCTGCATACCTGAACCCAGCACTTCTCATCATACCTCATGGAAGTTAAGAGAATGTTTGTTGAATGACCCTGTTGTGTGGTTTTATTTTTTCCCCCTGAGGAGACATGAACACAAGTCTAGTTACACCAGATAGGGGACAGAGCATAGACGTAATTCCTCTCAAATTTACCCTAGTGAACCAATGATTTTATAAGAGTTAGTTACACATGTGTGAGGGATTAGTTACAGGAATATCAGTGACTTTCAGTGAGCTGCATCACTAAAAAGTTCCACGGAAGCATGGTGACAACTCATAAATGCTCTGTCGTTGGAATTTCCCGTACCAGTTGCAGAAGACACAGCTGAAGGTGGTCCTCTCCTGACAGCAGGTCTGTAATGCTTATATAACATTAGAGAGGAACCTCCTGGGTCTTATACTATTTTTATATTCCTGAGTGTTATAAGTTTCATTAACTTTCTATGAACCTCCCTTGAATTTCCCCAGAAGAAAAAAATTTGGAGGAAATATCACACAGCAGAAATCTATCTGATATATAACAAAGAAGAAAATAACGTACTTTAAAATACACCATTCAAATACTTTATTGAATTGAAAGTGAGTTCGGTTTTCACAGATATCATTGTCAGTGTATGCAGAAATGACTTTTGTAAAGCATCGTCTTTTCTGTTGCTCTCCCTGCTTACACTGTGCACTGAAATACCGATTTCCAAATATCCTTTCACAAACCTAAACCAATAGCAAGTTTATGGGGAAGATGCACAAACTCCTCATTCCCTACTCAGTTCTCGTTCATTCCCTGTTGTCTTAACCCATCAATTAAGCACACAAAGGACCTTAATTTACTTTCCTAAACCAATTTATCTCTCACTGTTGCTTAATTGAACTCTCCGTGAAACCAGACTGTATATAAGTACTTTCTCACTAGAAAGGGACAGATTTGAAAAACTGTAATCTAGACACTTTGACAGCTATATGAAAATCATCTAAGTGATCTAAAATCACCACTGTCTCATATAAAATATTCCTGGTTGAGGTAAAGACTAAATCACTTCTAAGTTCAAGCACAAGTGTGTATTTCCATGGCTTGAACCCACTTTTCTCTTGAAACTGACATAAAGGCAAGCAAGCTAAATCATGACAAGATGATAGGAGTAAAATCCTAATGTTCCTTTGGAAAAACACTCACATGAAAATCAGAAAATAAGGCAGGAGAGAATGAAAGTAGTTAAACCAAGAAAACAGTGCTGTGTATTCATACCAAATCTCCATCCATGCCCCAGTGTCCTATTCCTTACCACTAATTTATTTTGTCTTTTCTTTTTTCTTTTTCCTTTTTTGGAGCTGAGGCCCGAACCCAGGGCCTTGCGCTTCCTAGGCATATTTAAAGTGACACTCATAAAAAAACTAACAATAAAAGCATATAGTGTTAATTAAATGAATTTTAAGAAATCTCATGATACTAAAAGCAATATTAGAGAAAAAATACAGCAAACTAGATAGAAATATAAACTTTGAATTCTCGGCTTCAAATCTGGCTCATTTAACAATTCTTATGTGTCTCTGGTCAGTCCAATTCAAGATCTGACTACAATGATTTTTTATCCATCAAAGTTTCCACACCAAACACCACAAATAACTGTATTCTGATCCTAACATTTTTTTAACTCATATTTTTTAAATATATAATATGAATCTTTATAGGAAGTGTACGCATTTGTGTGCGCGCACCCACACATATGAAATTTAACTTTCATCTTCCCAACCAACTATGAACTGCTTAAAGAAAATAGGATCATTTCCCTACAGTGTTACCTTGAATAATACATTGTAAAAAAATGGTATCTGATAAATATTTGCTTTGTGTGTTGATGGAGGCAGTTGCTTAGGTTCAAGGTAAATGTTAAAACCTTGACCTGAGTAAGTCTAAGGCTAGCATATAAAATGTCATTTTGAATTAAAAGTAATTGTAACTATTATTGTGATTGCTAAAATTGGCATTTAAATTACATCCCCAAATAAACAATTTATGAAGATGAACATTTATAAAGGAAAGAAGAAATGAGATTTTGACTTACGTGTCATATTAATAAAGTGGTTATTTGATTTATTTTTGTTTATTTTTAGAATATCTTTTATTTTGTCTTTTTTTTTTTTTCAGGTCTTTTTGGGACAGGGTCTCCCAGTAGCCCCAGCTGTCCTGGAACTCATTATGTAGACCAGGCTGGCCTTGAACTCACAGAGATCCTCCTGCCTCTGCCTCCCGAGTGCTGGGATTAAAGGCATATTGAACATATCCTCCAAGCTCTCCTTTCTTGCTCCCCATGGAGACCCCAGTATATCACCCTTACACCTTGATATCCTCTCTCGCCCTCTTTCTTTTTTTTTTTTTTTCCTGCAATCCACTAAGTCCAGTTAGTGTTCTCTGGTGAAATGCTGACATTCGGTTGGCTGGATTCTGTGCAGGCTTTGTGCAGATACCCACAGCTGCAGTGAGTTCATGAGTGCAGTGGCCATGCCATGTCTAAAAGTCATCATTTCACAGCACTCCTCCCTGTCCTCCAGCTCTTACATTCTTCTGCCTCCTCATCTGAGATTCTCACTAAGTTTTCGAGGGCTGATGCCAATGTCCCATCTAGAGCTGAACACTCCTTGATCACTTACCCTTAGCTGCTGAGTTCCCTGTTTCCCACAACAAAAAGAAGCTTCTCTGTCCAAGGCTGAGAGCAGCACTATCTATGGGTATAAATATAAATATTTATGAGGCAGTTTGACAACATGTCCATTTAGCAAAGTAACTGGGGCAGATTCTCCCCTAGGGCCTATGACCTCCTGAATCATGAGCTCTTGAGAGTGTTTCCAGCACCAGACATGAATTCACCTCTGTGGAGCAGGCCTCAAGGCCAATCACAACACAGTTGGTTACTCCACTATTTATTCAGAGAACACCTCTTTCCTGTCAAGTTGGGATGTTGTGGCCTTCTGGGTCCAGTGCTAGCTCCCCCTGGCAGCAGGTTATTTAGTTTATATCAAAGATGTCCACTGTGTTCACCTCTTAATGCTCAGTCTGTTGCAGCCTATGACTTGAGAATTATAATTGTGTTTCCCCTTGTCTCTTGGTGGTTAATAAAAAAAAAAATTAAGTGCTGTTTTGGGGCAAAGAAACATATATTTAAAAACTAGACCAACATTTCCAAATTATGTTTCCTTACTAGGTATTCAGATTTTATAATAGACTAACAAAGAAAACCATGGAATTTTTCGTTGTAAATATGAAATTTTACTTCAATACTAGAAAATTGAAACTATACTCATTCCAAACATATCTACACTTTTCAAATAAAATTCACACATAAGTCTAGAATATTCTGTCCACCTTCCCTTCTGTTCTGTTTACTTTATTTACCTTCTTTGGGGCCTACAAAACACTTTTATTTTATAGCTCCATTGTAGGAGATAAACTTTTCCCAGCCCCCTTTAAGCACAAAGCAGCTTCTTTTGTGATAAACTATCTTAAATTCATGACTCTGATTTGGAATTCTTAACTAGTCGTTGAAGGTGTGGTTGTTTGCATGGTAATTTCTTTTCTATCTTGCCTCCACCATTATACTGGAAAACTAGGGAGGTATTGATGAACCATAGGTGTTTTTATTTTCACAGTGTTGGATCTATGGTAAAAGTAGCTGCTTGTATTAAATAAAAATTGAAGCAATTTACCTTAATATATGAACTCATTTTTAAAGTACTGCAGGCTTTTGATTTCCATGTGTTATATATTCTGTAAAATTTTCCAGTTATTTGGGGGTAATGAGTCATTTATTAAAATGGATATTTCTTCACTTTTTTTAAACTTAGGTTATGTTATACAGCCATGCTGTAATTAGGAAAGGGAATACATTCTGAAAAATGTGTTATTAGGTGGCCATGTTAAAGAGAAAATCTGCTTGGCTTTGTAAGCTATGATTTCTGTCCCAGCTACTCAAATCTGTCATCATCACTCAAAAGTAATCATAGACAGCAAACAAAGGAACATAGTGGTGTCTCAAAATTTTGTTTACAAAACAGGTTATGGGTCAAATTTGTAAACCATTGTACTTTATGGATAAACATGTCTTTGTTGATAATTGTACAACATAATAATTTCACCTTTCTATACTACAAAAATGATGCCAAAACGTAACAGAACAAGAATGCTTAAAAGATAACCATTAAAAAACTATTTATATGGTCAGCAAGATGGCTCAGTGGTTAAAAACATTTGTTGTACAAACCTGAAAACTTAAATTCAATACCCTGAAACTATGGTTGAGAGGACACACACACACACACACACACACACACACACAAACACACAAACACACATGCACATACTATGTGTATTTTAACTTTTATGTGCATTTGAATACAGATAATATTTAACCTTACTTGTAAATAAACTGTTAATCATTAATAAGTTTTATGTTCTTCAGGAGCTGTGGGTATAACTTTTCATCTTGGCATAGTACTTTGCATATAACTAATAAAATCTTCATGTGTAATGACAATCACAACTTAGAGGAATTACCAATTAGTACAAAGATCATGGGCTTCTGATCCAAACAGCCTACCTCTGTTCAAAATGGTCATCTTGCTGTATGTTTGTTCTGTGTAAGTTCTATAAGAAGGAAGAGGATTACTCCTGAGGTAGAAGCTGGTCCTTTCCCCCAAGACATTATCCAGCTGAGAATGTGCCACAGTGCAGGCACCCTGCTCTGAAGGTTTTTGTTAGGATTATTTCACATAGTACTGTAAAGGTTCTGCAGAATACCCAGCTCCATAAATCTGAACTGTTAAAAAGAACACTGAATTCTACTGGCAAATTGAATATAACTTTTGAATGGTTGCATACATTTATAAAAGAAATTTAACTAGTCACTCTTTATACAACATAGTATGTATATTTAAATTAAATGATAAAATTAATGCCAATATATATGTAATGACATCTGGATATTATATACCTTTTCTGAGTGTGTTCATTTGTGATGGAGAAGGTTTAATCCTGATGTTAAAATCTGACTTATTTTAATTCATGTGGGAAATTTGAAAGTTCTATTTCCTATCTTAAAAATCAATGACAACTTAATCAATGCTCCTAAAAGCAAGCCCCAGTACTTCTGTAGCAGAAAAGTAAACAAGCTGGAGAATTAAAACTGACAGATTCTGCACGTCAAGGACAGAGTGCATCCTTCCAGCTAGTTCCCCTGAGCTTACAGCTTGAAAGGTTCCATCTGCTTGGTTCTGTCCTCAGGGACTTGAAGCACCTTGAAAAGGATAAGAAAACTTTAGCACTGCAGCAATGTTTCATATCATTAGGTTTAAATTAAGTAAATAAGAGAGTATTTAAGCTGGTGACATGTTCTGAGCTTGTCCCATCATTGTTTGTGAGCTCCATCACTGTCTTTGCTAGCAACAGCTCTGTGGCTGAGTATGTCACCACCCTCTGGTCTCAACTGAAGGTAGAGGCAGTCAAGAGGAAAAACAGAAGTGTCTCTTAAACGATCATTACCAAACAACCACCATGAAAAAGCGTATGCGGGAATCTGTATCTCATGTTCTCATGCAAATGTAGATAGATGCAGTGGTCCAGTTTCAGCAAATGAAAATGAGAAGATACAAACACAGGTACATGATTGGCATCAGTAGTTCCTAAATGGGTGAGCTGAGTAGGTGTGATGGGAGGAGCTTAAGGAGACCCTGCTTTCCGAAAGAGTTAGTGGATATTCTAGTTATTTTTAACCAGTTGGGTGCTGTGCGGTCAAATCATCCAACAACTTTTTATTTATAAGAAAGAAAGAAATCTGAATTTTTTAAAGGCTGACATCAATTCAATAATCAATGGACTGAACTTAGCAGTAGTATAAAAGGAAAGGGTTGCCTTGGGGAAGTAGCAGTTTCTGCTGAATATACACCTGTTGTATGTCAACTCTACTCAGAGATACTGACTCTAAAGAAATAGAAACTTATGCTTCAGAAGAAAATTTGTATAGAAAATACCCCCCCATTTCTTTTGTTTTCTCTAATAACACTGGATTCAAGATAACTCAACTGATGCTCCTCAAAACTTAGCCCAGATGACATACCTTCTTAGCTTTGATCGCTTTCCTCTGAAGATGCTTTTGTGTCTGCTCTCCATTCAGAATGGATCTCAAAATCATCTACAAGATTTTCATTGTTCTTAGACCATAGAGAATGCAATGAAGACTGATTTGAATTATACTGCTTTCTATACCTTCACATATGTAAAGTAGATGGTGGATAATTCATTATCTTTGTATATGTGTTGATCTATTTCTTACCCACTACTTAATATCAAATAAAATATCTCGAAGAGTTCAAATACTTTTATTCTTGCCTTTAATAATCTGTGACTTTTTAAATCCTATCTCCGAACAAAAACATGTCACACTTTGATTTGTTCCAATGGTACAATGTTTATTTTAGTCATATTTAGTTTAACTCCTCTGTTTCTGTAGCTATTTAACCATAGAGATGATCTCTTTTGTTAAGGAGATATGATCAAAAGCATCAACAATGTAATTATCTCCATCATAGGGACCTGTATCATTTGCCAAGTGAGTTTATGCTAGTTATCTCATAAAATCTATATAATGGGTTTCTGATCTTTCTCAAATTACAGGTTTATAGATGAGAAAATTGAGGTTCCAAATGGCTCACATAATTGCCTAGTGAGAAACTACTAATAAACGGTAGAATCAGGACCCTATTCAAATCTGCCATTGTGAAATTACTTAGTGTTTCTTTCTTTTAGACAGACTCTCACTATGCAGCCTTGGCTGGCCTGTATGTAGATCAGGATGCCCTCAAACTCACAGAGACCCTTGTGCCTCTGCCTCTTGAGTGCTGGGATGAAAGGTGTGAGCTACCACATCCAGCCTCATTTTGTCATATTTCTTATGTTATACTTTATCTAAAACATATATGTATATATGTATGTATATGTATATGATGCAAGGGCATTTCAAAGAGTACAGTTATACTATGACATCTCATTGGGAATCAGCCAGAATACTACCAGTTTATCTGAGAGATACAAGTTCAAGGGTTGGTGGGAGGGAGTCACAGCTTCCATCAGGAGAGTGATCAGTGTCTTGAAGGACCTATATTCTTTGCTCCTGGTCAGAAAGATCACAGTTCTCTATCAAAATGCATTAACCTCTTCCTTATAGTACGATTTTCCTAGTTACACATATGGAATTCATCTGGACACCATATGTGATAGGAAGAATAATGTCACGCTCCTCATCAAGGTACATGTGCTGATCCCTGGGACCTGCTAATTATGTTAGGTTAAGAGGCAAAGGACAATTAAGGTTTCAGATGGATTTAGGGCTCTAATTAGCTGACTAAAAATGGGAAGATGATCCAGGATTACCTCAGTGAGCCCAATGTAATCATAAAAGTCTTTGAAGTAGTTGGAGAAAGATCTATCTAGGGAATCCAGAAAGATGGCACTATGAGATCATGTGGTTTGAAGATACTGCCTATGAACATAGAGGAGAGTCTGGGGACCACGAAATAGGTGGCTTCTAGCAACAGAAACTGGCAAAGGCTAGGCAGTGAATTCTCCCCAGAACTCCAGAAAGAAATCCACCCCATCCACATCTCAGTGTTAGTCTGTGAGGGACAGGATTGACTTTTCACCTGCAGAAAATAGCTGCTGATTTCCAGCTACTCTGGTTATCTGTTATAGCAGTGAGAAGAGACTTGTATTCCATGCTCTCTGATGTCGGAGAACAGATGAACACTAACATTGAAATTACCTCAAGAGGACCAGTCTGGCGATGTATAAAATTTCTAAATTTGATAAAGCCCAGGGATGGGGGTGATACCCATTTTTAATAGATCAAGCCTCAAATGAAATGTTAGTAAGCAACTAAAGGAGCAATCAGTAAGGAGGAGTTCTGTGAGCAATGAGGGTGTCTCAGTTTGGGGTGCTGTACCACCCAAAAATTTGGGAAGGGGGAGAGAAGTTGGCAGGGGTATGCAAAGCATTCTAGGGGCAGAGCCTCATGTACATTTATTTAGGTACAAGAAAATAATTTCAGTCTCAGGGCACTTTCAAGATATAGCAACAAAGACTGATAACAAAAGCAAGATTCTCAGCCCCTGCTCTTGCCTTGGTAACATTCATGAATCCTGATGCTGTCCCTTTTGCTGTTCTTTTCTGCACCACACAGCCCTGACTCACTGTGGAGATGTCGCCTATGTAAAGGTGACATCTTGTGTTGCTTTGATGCATTACATTGCTAATTCTCGATTCTTCTGCTTTGGAAATGCCTTTGCCTTTGCCGTCAGTTCCTTTATCAAACAGGAAAAAAAAAAAAGGATTACACTAAAACCATTACAATATAAAAGGATATGACTCACACTATAGAAGTCTTTAGTCTGTTTTCCATGTTGTTTTTACAAGTTATCAGACAGTGAGAAGGGAATCATCCTACAGAGTCTATCTGATACTGGGCTGAATTGTGAACTTAGAAGAGTTTCGTTTTTAAAAATTAGATTTAGTACATTTTTTTTGAGCATTCCTTAAAGTTGAAATTCCTCAGATTTGAAGTGGCTGGAGATTAGCCTGTTTTCTAAAAGGTAATTTTGAGAAATGTTGATTTTTGTTGTTGAAGCACTTAACAGTTCCAGGTGTGATTCTATTTTCCTGTCTCTTCATGAAAACCCACCTCACTGTGAAGTTTGGGCTCCAGTGCATTTGTATCAATAATTGCAGATTCGTTTTAGCTAAGCCACATGTATGGTACGCTTATGAGTAAATAAGACATGATACAAAGTCCTGGCACAATAACTGCGCAGCGAACAGAAGTAATAATAAGTATGTGAGCATTTCCTTCTTCCTCGTGGATGAAAGAACGCCATTAGAAACAATAAAGAGGAAATATCTCTCCAGCAGTTCATAAGGACTAAGGTGCTATGGTGAAATCTAGAATAGGGAACAGAAAAGAATGTATGATTGGAAATGAAAGGGAAGATCAAATGAAAGGACCAGCAGGAGCATATGACCACCACAAACGAAGAATGAGAGAAAAGCCCGAGCGTAAAGTTAAAAAGGAAAAGAAAGTCCAAAATCTCACATAATAAAACTGGGGGACTGCTGGGAAGAAGCACTCTGGAGAATAAAGAAAACCTGCCTTGATCAAAGACAGATGATACAGAATCTTACACGAAGAGGAAAAAATGGCCTCAAAAGAGAGGAAGACCATAGACACCAGAAGTCTAGGGAGAAGGTGATTGCAGCTTCTGTCCACCCTCAGAAGGGAAGGAGACTGAAGGACACATGTGAAGAACATGGTTTCTATGTGTAATGAACCATGGCATGGACAGACACATCATTCACACAGGTTACAACTCCTGCACAGAAGGACAGGAGCCATGGAAGCCTCACTTCCACTTGTAGTTTGATCTTGGCAATCATCCTAACTGTCCACCTTGTCTCCTCACTTGTAAAGAGAGGACAGTTTCTCCTTTTTCCTAGCCATTCACAGGAGAAGCAGCATGAGAAAAAGCTTTTTTGCGTACTTTAGCGAAAGTGTTAGAAAACTTCAGATAACGATTGGTTTCAGGAGGATGGGCACTGACTTCAGTTCTGTCTGGCTTAAGTAAAGCAAACTGAAAGAAGGAACCAATGAAATGGAATGCTAAATTTGCATACGTGGAGGAAAGGAAAACTCTTATATTCCTTTTTTTTTTTTTTTTTGACAAATATGGATCAGTCAAGACCACTATAGAAGGGAGTATGGCATAGGACACCTTGCAAAAGGAAAAAAAAATGTTTTAATCTTAATGTGTCATTTCACATCTTATTGCATAGGTGTTGTGGTAGAAAAACTGTTGGAGACTTAGTATCTTTTCTAATTTAACCCCATAAAACCAGGAACAATTTGTGTGGGCTGAGTATGGTTTGTATGCTACAGGATCAAAGTCAAAGCATTGGAATACTGTCTAGGCTTCCTGAAATATATCACAAATCTTTAGGTGTGGGGTCAATGGTCCAGTGAGTTGATTTTGTGGTTGGTATTTTAGAAACATCCTGGGCTAAGTCTAGAGCAGCTTAAAGTATGAGACCTTTTAGTTCAGAGATCTCGGACAATGTTGTGTTTACATCGACATCACCATCTCTGAGTAATGAACCAAATACCTTCCAGTTAATGAAAACTAACTCATGTTCCTTAAAAACTTACTAGCATTCGTTTGATTGGCTGGTATGTACTTTCTCTGATTACCATGAGAATGTTTGTTCTTCGAATTTAAGTTTATCATAATGAATTCTTAGGCTTTTATACCACATAATAGCTTAGGAGGAGTGGGAATTAACAGCCATTGAAGGATATTTTGTAAAGTGGTATTTTTGTAGGTAGAATTGGCTTAGACCTCTTCTTGACAGTTTCTTGCTTGAAATACTTCTGCCTGGACTTAGAGAGTTGTTTTAAACAGTCCCAACTCCATATAATAACCCAATGGTTTAAGTTCTGGCCAATTTCCTCAACCTGTGCAGTTGAATAAAATGATAGATAAGGATCTGTTCCAGCAATCCAAATAGCTTTTTTGTTTTGTTTTGTTGCTTTTTGTTGTTTCTGGTTTTGCTTTTGACAGGGTTCCAGCCCACCTGGAAGTCATTATGTAGACCAGGCTTGCCTCGATCTCACAGAGATCCACCTGCCTCTACCTCCTTAGGACTGGGATTAAAAGTGCATGCCACCACCCCCAGGTTCCAAATATCTTAAGATATGACTTATTATAGTGCATTCTGTTGGAAATAACTTTACAGCCAAGGTGGGTTCACAGAACACTTCACTGGTCAGGCCAAGAAATTCATGGACTGGGATGCAGGGAACTGCAGTCTAGAAAAACAGATGATGGGAAAATCAGTGTGGGATCCATGTAGATCTTATGCTGCAGAAATCCAGAAAACATGAGAGAAGAAAACAGAGGTTGCTTTTTCAGATTGAGTTTTCACAAGTGTGTTGGAAATTATTTAAAGAAGTTGTGTAACTGAAAGGGATTGCATGTCCTCCAATCCTGAAGGTCTGTTCATCTTAGCCTTTTAAAACCTAATTGTCTCTAACCATCATATCATCTTTATAGACTGTACCTGCTCCATTCAGAGATGATTTTATCTTTCTTTGTCTACCACTGTGCTTGAAACTGCTTCTCATGTAACATATCTTAATTTATTCTAGAAATAGGTCTTTAAACATTTGTTTAAACAGTTGTTTATATCATGAAGAGAGTGACCTCCCTGAACCAATATCCTAGACTTTCAATATCTTTGTACTCTCCCCCTTAGCTGAGGACTTGGCACATAACAGGAAATCAATATATATTTGTTTAGTGGCTGAAGTTATGGTGTGAAGTCGGGTAAGTTTTCCCTGTCTTCCAAGAGGAGCATTTTAGCAAGAAGTTAAAGGCAAGCATATGAATTACTTCGCTGCAAGGTGTAGTAAGGTTAGAGTCATCAGAGATTTCATCTAATTAAGGGGATTTCAAAAGGCTTCACAGAAAAGATCGTGCTCTAGATCGGACTTAAGGAATTAATAGGTTTTCAACAAATGGAGTGTGTTTGGAGGAGAGCAGCTATTTCAGAGAAATGAAACTGCGTGAACAAAGGTAGAAGCAAAGTCTTAGAGAGTATTGAGTGAACAAAGCAAAGGCCATTGTGAATAGAGTTCATTGTAAGAATGGCAATTAGATTTTATCTCATACGCTATGTGACAACTGGTGGAGGCAGTGTGCACTGGAAGCAATTCCTGGGCTTAGTTGGAGTACCATAAGTAAGGATGTCGTCACAGATTTGAAAAGTGGCAGCCACGGATGCGGGACAACATCCTACAGATGCAGGACAACATCACCTCCGATTTAAAGCCTTTATAATCTATCATGGCTCTATTAATATGAGAATAGTAACATTTACAGTTTTGCTCAGACAGTGTCACCTGTGTGCTAAACTCTAAACAAGATGTGGAATATGTACCACAGTAGCCAGGAAAATCAAGAACAGACAGAAGGTGCAGTCACATGGGCGATCAGTAAGAAGATCTTTCATAAGTAACTGTGTGCTTACAACTGTGAGAATCACCAAGAAACTCAATTACGGCTGTTATAAAATGAACAGGGAACAAGTCCTGATACTATGAAGGTCTGAGACGTCTTCCATGGCCAAGTGAGCTAGCTCAAAGCTGCTCCTGGGATGATTTCATTCCTTAATTGGGGCTTAGGAAAGTCAATGCCCTGTAAATGTGCTGGTCTTAAGGATTCCACACGTTCCATACTAAAGTTTTAACATTTTTTTACATTTTATTTTTTATTTATATATATTTTTTCTTTTGTTTTATGTGTATAAGTGTTATGCCTGCATGTGTGTAAGTGTACCTGTGTCATGCAGTGCCTGTGGAGACAGAAGAGGGCGTTAGATCCCCTAGAGTTATGGATTGTTGTTAGCCTCCATGTGGGTGCTGGATTTGAATCCAGGTCTTCTGTAAGAACAGCTAGTGCTCTTAACCATTAAACGATCTCTCCAGCCCCTATTACTTATACTTTATGTGTATGAGTGTACTGCCTGCATGTAGGTAGGTGCACCTGTGTTGTGCTGTGCCCATAGAGGTCAACAGAGGGCATTGGATCCCCTGGAGCTGGAGTTACAGACAGTTGTTATCTACCATGTGGGTGCTGGGAATAGAGCCTTAGTCCTATGCAAGAGCAGTCTTAACTCTTAACCTCCCAATCATCAATCCAGCCGAGTTTTTATTAACTTAGTGTCCTCACAGTTAGTTAAAACTTCTTGATAATCAGACAAAAGCACAGCCCATTTTCTTAAATTAGTAATTTTTACAGTGTGAACCCTGGATCAGTAGCATCAATCCCCCCTGGGAAACTGAAATATAAATTCTTTGTCAAAAAACATACCTACTAGATCAGAAGTTTTGCAGACTGAGTCTAGAGGTCTGCTTATCAGCAACCTTTCCTGGTGACCTGGTGTACTCTGCAGTGTAAGGTGTAAGCACCAGCTTTTAGTGATAATTCTCACAAACTGTAAACAAGTTTCTGGGAAGTAAGGAATTTTTATTAGGAAGTTTCTTTACGAGTAAAAGTATCTTTAATATATGAATAAATACTTTATTTAAAAAATTTTCCAGGCTTGGTGGTGCAAACCTGTAGTTACAGCACTTGGGAAGCAGAGGCAGGCGGATCTCTTGAGTTCAAGGCCAGCCTGCTCTACATAGTGAGTTCCAGGACAGCTTGGACTACAGGGAAGTGCATAGGGAATTCCATGTTAACATGTCCAGATTTTGTACAAAGTGATAAAAATTAGTTAGGAAATGTGGCATCTAATACTGTGTTTACTTCTTCTAGGCTGCTGCAGAACATTATTGGGCTTTAAGGTAAATTGATTATGACTCTGAAGAATCAATCAGGGTTTGTTTTTCCTTCCTCCCTGAGTCTGTATGGAGATGCTCATTTTCATGAGATATAAAATCTATACAAATCACGATAGTGAAATGCACCCCCAAAATGCTTAATTCAGATAATAAATTAGGACAAACAATTATAAGCACATTACAATTCCCAATTCCCAGTAGAAAGTAAACACAGTGAAAGCTACGAAAGGTAACTTTTCCTTTCTGCTGTCTTTGGATGGTAGAAAGAGAACTAGTTTGGTTTTTAGTAAGCATTTTGATTCTGTCAAAGGAACTCTGTAAGTTGAAAACTCTAGTTTCTAGAAAATCTGTACCACCTGCAGCTATTAAAGGCAACGTGTCAAACATTTGGCTTATTGGATACATTTAAAGCCTTGTTACTCATTTAGGAACTTGTTAGAAAAGGAGAAATGCAGAGTCCACCCAACTCCAGCTGATTTACAATCTTCAGGTTAGCCTGATCCACAGGTAATGCTCAGGATTTGCAGTTAAATCATACAGGTGATCCAAGAAATAATGTCTAGGAAGAATGTCTGTTAGGGTGAGGCTTAATTCTTAAAGTTATGGAACTCTAGGATCAACCCAACCTCTTACTGTACATGAATCCAAGAATGGTTCATTATAATGTTTGAAAGGAGAAAATATTCTGAATTTCATTATAAATTGATCGGGGGGAAAACAAAATTAGTATAAATAAAGGTATTTAAATATTTTTTGTATGTTGTTTTGAGACAAGGTCACCCTATGTATCTCTAACTGGCCTGGAACTCTGTGTAGACCAGTCTGACCTGGAACTCACAGAGATCCACCTACCTCGGCATACTGAGAGGTGGGCTTAAATGAGTTGCCACACCCAGCAAATAAAGATCTTTATTGAACAAGAGATGATAACCATCTAGTTGATCCTACCCCAACAGATTTGGTGTTAAGAGCCATCATGTGTAACGTTTTGCAAGAGATTCCATTAGCGCAGATGTCTAAACAAATCTCTTTTGGTAAAAAAGAAAAAGCTTAGAAGAAGATAAAGGATAATTAATTATACCCAGAGTCTGCACAATGGCCCGAAAGCAATACACCTTTGAAAACCAAAGGATTATTGCAGCCTTTTAACAGCAAGCTTGTCTACTGTACTAGAAAAAAACCTTTAATTTTTATAGTTTATGACTATGTTAATTCCCCAAACAGATACTCAGGCGACATTTATGGTAGCCGAGGAAAATTTTCTTTCTCTTTAAGCACTGAAATTTGCATTTTCTAATGTCACATACATGGTAAAACATTGTCATGGAGGGAATAAGTTATTCAAAAGTAGTTTAGCTTACAATAATATCAACACTTTCATTTCAAGCTCATTGATTTTTTTACCTTAATGAGTACTGGAATTAGAGTACAAAAAGCCCTATATTGGTTGAAAATCTTCTCACAACTCAATTTAATTTAATTTGAAAATAGCTGTTTTACTGTCTCTCAAACTAAATTTAAGAAATCAAACAGAGCATTAACATGTTAATTAATAAGAGCTTCAGAGAGAAGGTAGGAAATGATTAGTTGCATTACGATTCCTTCAGATTTTCTCTAGGAAACTCATTAAAGGGCTCTTCAGACGTACTTTTCTGAAAAGATGACAAACACACGGTTCACGCTCTTAGGCATCTTGAGATACATGGAAGGCCTAAGGCTGGCTTCTCTCCACGGTGTGGAGACAGACAGGTGTAATCAAAGAGCATCTCACCTCAGTGGCAATTAAGAAGTGAGATGTACCATGTTCTAGGTCAGATAGATACACCAGCTGGTGAGAATTGAGGTCCCACTCATGGTTCTCGCTGTAATAAGGTGCCGTCTTCCTTCGGTTGGCCAAAAAAGAGAATTGCATGTTTTCCTTCCAGCACAGAGACAGGCTGTGGTGGCTGGTATGAGAAATGGCCCCACAGGCTCATGGATTGGAGCCCTTGGGCCCCAGTTGGTGGTGCTGTTTGGGGAAGTTATGAAACCTTTAAAAGACAGAGCTTTGTCTGAGGAAGTATGTCACTGGGGTGAGATTTGAAATTTCTTATCTTTGTCCCACTTCCCATTCTCTCTCTGCTTCCTGTGTGTAGATGGAAATGTGATCAGCCAGCTCATTGCTCCTTCCATCACGCTTTCCATGTCTGTTGTCATGCCTTCCCTTCCTTGATGGACCCCATTCCTCTAGAACCATAAGCCAAAATAAACCCTTCTTCCCTAACTCGCTTTTTGTCATATTATTGTTTTTATTGTTTTTTTATATTTTGCTTTTATTACTTTTATTTATGTATATGAGTATATTGTGCATGTGTATAATCACACCCATGTCCTACAATGTCAGAAGAGAGCATCAGATCCCCTGGAACTGGAGTTGCAGAGGGTGGTTAGCACCATGTGGGTGCTGGGAATTGAACCTGGTTCTTCTGTAAGAGCAGTCAGTGCTCTTAACTGCTGAGTCATCTCTCCAGCCCCTTGTCATATTATTTTATTACAGCAACAGGGAAGTACACAAGCTGAGGAATTTGCTACATAATGAAAATTTTATAGCTCTTTACATTTAAGTCATTAATCCTTAGCTGGGATTTTTCAAGGTTTCAGTCACCTGTAAACAATTGTGGTCTGAAAATATTAAATGAAACCTTCCAGAATTAAAACAATTACAAATTTTAAGTTTACCATAGTATCTTGTTATGCTTACTCTATTTTAATATTAATTTGTTGTTAATCTCTTACTATTCTTAATTTATGAATTAAGCTTTATCATATTTTTGGAAAAAGTCAGTATCTAAGGGGTTTGGTACCATCTGTAGTTTCAGGCATCCCAGGTGGTTGGGGTCCTGGAGTTTTCTCCACTATGGATGAGGGACTACAACTCTATTAGCTAATTTCATATAAACTATTCAAGTAATTAGGGAGAGTTGACAAAATTCTAAAAGGAGGCAAAGTACAGACTCATTTTAGTTACTTCTTGTGTTTATAAACTTCAAGTCTTTCTCTTTGCATAACCATCTTTCTGTTCATGCCTAAACATGTGACTTCCCCCCAAAGTATTTTAGAAGCTTAAGCATATGCAGTTTTAAATAGCATACTATCAAGTATGAAGATAGGAAAGTAAGAGCATATCAGTTATAAGATCAGTACTCATAATATGAAGTTTAACACCCCTGCTGGACAAGGGACTGAGGGACAGCGCTCACCTTCCTTCTAAGCCAAGGAGGAAACACAACAGATGGCATTTTAGCATTAGCAAGTCTTTATTCAAAAGTTTGATCCTCAACCACTAATTCCCATAACATTTGGGAACTTGTTAGAATGAATATTCTCTAGACCTATTAAATCAGAAGCTCTAGTTGTGGTGCCAGATCATCTCTGATTTGACAAACCCTCCAGGTGAAAGGGATGCAGGCCCACATTTGAGAATTATTGAATTACAGAATTAGCCTTATCGTTGAAGTTGGACAGTAGGCTGGAGAGATGGCTCAGTGGATAAAAGCACTTGCCCTTCAAGCCTGGCAGACTGAGTTTGGAGCTTCAGAACACATGCAAGTCAGGAATAATGGTGCATTGCATCTGTAATCCCAGCGAGCCCTATGGGAAGATCAGAGCTGGAGACAGGGCAGGCTAACCCAGTTTATGAAAGATCCTATCCCAATCAAGGAAAGATGATGACAGGACCCTAAGGTTGCCTGACTTCCACATGCACATGTACTCATACCTCACACATTAACAAGCACATACATACATGCACTCATACACTATACACACACACACAACATATATATATATATATATATATATATATATATATATATATATATATCTATACATGCACATAGA
>NW_008347571.1:881176-891190 GCF_000622305.1 Nannospalax galili
TCTCCATACTTGCACATAGAAGGTGGACTGATTGTTGACGGCAGAATTGTCTTCATAAGATAAAATCTTTTCAGTTTTGTTTGCTTTTATATTCCTACCACAGAACCAGGTACATGGTGTATATTCCATGAATTCATGCTGAATAATGTGCTTTTCTTTAAAATATCTAGTGAATGTTGATGTTGGGTAGGTAGTATTGGGTAAATACTATAACACATTTATAATAGCAAATAGAGCAGCTTATTTCAAGGCGCTTTCATGCTAATATAGGATGAGTGAATGTGGATAGCAGGAATGAGCCAGCCAGACCAGGTGATCGGAAACTGACTGTTCAGATGTGGGCTAAGCAGTAGAATTACCTGTGGTGTGACCAACAGGTAAGGCATATGTGCTATATCTAAAGTGCCATGCAGAAATAGGAATTTTAAAATGTTCTCTAAATGATGATCTAGATGTACATATATGAGTATATATGGTTATATATATTCATAAATACCTGCATAACGTTTAAATTTTATTTTGATATTTAATAAGTGTTTATTTTTAAAATTTTGTATTTCTTTAAAGATTTATATTTATTATAACAATTCATTATTTCAAATGCAATCTCCAATACTCTTTAAGTAGTTTAGACCATTTGGAACTGTTGATTTTTATTGAGTTTATTAAATCAATAATTGATATGTTTCTTGATCTTCCTTTTATTTTAAACACATTTTTGATCCCTTTTCAGTTCAATAGTCTTTGCTGTCAGTTAGACACATGTGGTGTCAGTGGTCTGGCAGAGGGATTAAAGTTCCTCAATTTTTAACACTTACCTGGTGTTCTTTAATAAGCTTGGTAGAAATTTTGATCACTAATTTTCATTTTTAACTTACCAGATTTAGAATCACCCAGAAGATAAACCTCTGGGTTCATCTGTGATAATATTTCCAGCCAGGTTTAAGGGAGCAAGGAAGACCCAAATCAAAGCAAGGTGGCACTACTCCATGGGTTTGGAGTCTAGAATGAATTAAAATGTAAAAGGAAAAAATGTGGACTTCTGACATTTACTCTCTCTGCTTCCTGCAGTGGACACAATGCAACAGGCCACCTTTTGCTCCCAAGGCCATGCTTTTCCCACCAGGATGGTAGAAAAACCATGCATTGCTCTGAACACAACACAAAATAAATCCTCCTCCATTAAGTTGTGTTTTGTCAGGTATATGGTTATTCTGACAAGCAAGCTGATACAGAGATTAATCAATAGATTGTGCCTAATAATATCATAGCATTGCTCCTATTATTAATGCCCCTTTATCTAAACAAAAATAAAGAAGTAGAGGTAAGTACTTTGCCCCAGATGCACAGCTGGTACTGAGCAGAGAAGGAAATCAAACTTCAGGAGTCCTCTTTTGAGCCTGTGGATTCAGACACTGCCCTGCTGTGTATCATTTTAAACAGTGAAAAAAAAAAAAAAAAGAGGCGTTTAACAACTTTTTATATTCCAAAAATTAGGTTAATAAAACATAATAGTTGTGCAAGCATCAAATTTTGGAAGCCTAAAATGTGCTCAAATTTTTGACATACTGCTTGAATGGCTAAAGCAACTGAAACTGGGAAGGAGAAATGCTCAAAAAAAAGTAAAACTGTACGTCTGTAAACAGATGTGACTATACTAAAAGGAATAGCATTTCATAAATAGGTCCTGCTAAATGGCTCCTAATCCAAGCGAATGCTATTTGATGGAGGATATTTTAAAGGTGTGTTAGTGGGAAACAAGTTAAAAGCAGCAGTGTTTCTTTTATGTTTATTAATTAATTAATTCATTGAGTTTTTTGATACGATGTTTCTGTAGTCAGAGGTGGCCCAGAACTTGCTATATAGACCAGGTTACCCTCAATTTCACAAAGATCCACCTGCCTGTCACTCCTGAATAATGCATTTAAAGCTCTGTGCCACTATGTTGGCTTATTTTTATTTTTTTAATGGTGTTGAGAATTGAACCCAGGTCCTTGTAAACAGTAGGGAAATATTCTACCAGTGAGTCACATTCCCAGCCCCAAGCTTCCTTTTTGCTTCAGGTTTGATAAATGATTTACACATAATAAGCTACATTAGCTCTCCGTGTGCATAGTTTTCTTTCTCTCTTGTTTTGGGAGAGCCACATAATCAATTGGAAAAATAGAATGTGGATTTAGAATATACACAAAATAATCCTTTCTGACAGATTGAATTTCTCGTGTTTATATGAAAGGGAAAACTGGATATGGCTGACTTCTTTGTGATTACCTGCCATCCATATTTGAAAAATTTGTCCACTTACTCAGAAAGCCTCAGCAATCCGTCCTCTGGAAGCCTGAATCCACTGAGAGCTAAGCTAAAAACAGTGTCAGAGTCCTCATCATATTAACCAATTTCCACCTAACAAGCTGAAACTTGGATAGGACCTGAAGTTTGCCTAGTTTTGATGGTGTTATCAATATCTAGAAGCTTTAAAATGAAATGTTTCCACCAGGCTGACAAGGTTTCCATTTATAAGCAGACCGATAGGATAGGGTGCTTTTTAGTGTTTATCCAAACTGACAATTTTGGTGTAAAACTTTTACTTGCTGTGAGTGATGGGCCTAAGGACAGGTTTAAAACCTGTTTTCCCCACAGATTGTAATTGCTGAAATGGAACAATTTCATGCTATCTTATTGAGAAGGAAATGTCAGAAATTAGGATCAAGAGGAAAAGACAAGTGGACAGGAAGACAGATTTAAGAGTGCTGAAAACTATGCCTTGTATGTCTTTTATTAGTGAGAATGTGCTGGACCCCAGAGTGGAGGACACTGGCTTCACCATGGCTCATGGAGACAAAATAATGACCATGGATGGAAGGAAGTGTTCAGATTCTAGGACATAAAATAGTATCTCCAACATAATGATACAGCCCACCACTGTCCCTTTTCTTTTATAAAAAATTTTTATTTATTTTTATGTGTATGAGTGTATTGCCTGCATATATGTAAGTGCACTAGTGTGCTTGTGTCGCGAAGTGCCCACGGAGGTCAGAAGAAGGTGTCTGAGCCCCTAGAACTAGAGTTACTGACAGGTGTTAGCCACCATGTGGGAGCTGGGACTCGAACCCCGGTCTTCTGCAGGAGTAGCCAGTGCCTCTAACCACTGCATCATTGCTCCAGCCCACTTCATTGTGCTAACACCTCCATATTCTGGAACTCAACAGGCAATTCCTTCTTCCTGCCTTGTTCTGATCAATTCTTATTTTTGCCAGCTTCCAAAGGTTAGAATTCCCCAAGGTTCAGTCTTTTCATATTTTTTTCATATGATTTATGCAAACTTTCTTAACTAACAATTATTCTGATATAAAAAAGCATTGCATTGTATGCCTTTTCTTCCCCCATGACTCAAAAAATAGACAAGAAAAATGGTCCCTTAATTAACTTGCCTAATTAATTATAAGACCTGAATTGTATGATTGATAACATTTTAGAACCTTGATGAAAGATATTTCTATAAAATAATTCATTATTCAAATGATATTTCTGGACATGTAAAATAGGTGGTTTTATTTCACATCAGTGTGGCATCTTCAGTAGGGCTTGTTGATCCTGTTTCAGAGGTGACCAGTGGTACAGGGCCACATAATAGGGACAAAAGTAGCTCACACTGGAATGTGTGCTGATTCAGTGCTCTCTGCTGCTTCGGATAATTCAGTTTCCTCCCCCAATAATCCTACCTTGTAGATATTGTTATTCACATTTTCAAGAGGAAAAATTTAGGAAATCACTTATCCAAGATGGGAAAACTAATAGGCAGAATACCTACAATTTGATTTTTGAATTTTAAAGCCACTGCCACTATTCATATTGATAAAGTGATTTCTAGGGAGACAGAGACTGCAAGGTCTAAGCAAGGGTAAGGAAGAGGCAGGTAAGACCCAGGTGAACTGGGAAAGCAACAGGGACTGGGAAATTAAGGGTCAACAAGATGACCAAGGAAGTATAAGAAAAGATAAAGGGAAAAATGAGAGAGATATAAAGATGAACTTTCTCTATTTACAATTTTGTCTATGATGTAGTCTGTTCGCAGATCCAGGGCAGATTTTCTAAGTTCTAGCAACATTAACAGTTCATAAAACTCTTTCCTTGCCATGAAAAAGAAAATTCCCTTTTGATTTACTAAATTTTTCTACTTGACAAATAAAGATTCTTTTTTTAGTAATAGCTGCCTGGCCTTAAGGGTTTAAAACTCCATTCTGAGCTTAAACCATGTGCTAGAATCATTATTGGTTGTAATGTATAAAACTGAAACAAACATGTGAAATATATCCTTACACTGTGACTTGTCTTTTTCTGAGACCTATTCTCTCTAAAGCATCTAAGATCATGTTCTGAGGTCATTCAGTCATTCTGTGTCTGTTAAACGTAGGTGACAGAGGTATATAGATTTCCAAAATCTTAGTTATTACTGTGGAACCTCAATGCCAAATCATAAATGATACAGATAGGTAAGAAACTTAGAAACAATATTAAACACACACACACACAAACACACACACACAAACACACACACACACACACACACACACACACAACTAAAAGTAACAGACAATCATATGGAAATTTGTAATTTCTAATGAAATGGAGTCAAGGAGTACGACAGGCTTAAAAATGGCTTGAATTAGCAGCTAAAAGATATTGCTCATTAGAAGGCCAACCGACTGAAATACTAACACTTGGGAATAAATTCTAATGAGAGGAACCAACAAATCAAGTAGGTGGAACAAGAAGTGGTGACTGAGGATGATGACGCTGATTGCATCCACCTGGTCACAGCAGGTGATTAAACCTTGGCCTTGAGCCAGTAAATTAAATTGAAAGGTTACATGCGAATTCTTAACCCAAAGATTGTTAGAGGACTTCAGGCCCGTGAATTGCTCTTTCTCATGAAGTTTCTACGGGAATGTTGCATAGTAAGAGTACAGGGCAAAGTGAAAACTCAGTCAGGACACTAATATTTACAGGGCACATTGAAAAGATATAACAACTGAGCGAAAACTTGTAAAATAATTGGACATAGAGATCATAAATCAGGATGATTATTATTACATTAGAGGACAAAGAGCAATGTTTCAAAAAGCAAGAGGTGTTCAGCAGTGTTAAAAATTTAGGAAGTCAGATGTTTCAAAATTGTGACTACAAGGTTGTCACTTGCAAACCAGCAAAAACCTGCACGAGGGGCTGTGTGCCAGTGATGACCAGTCTTCCTGACTCTACAATTTGCTAACTGTGTGACCTAAGGAAAATTACTTAATCTGTCTGTTCTTCATTTTTGTTATCTACAAAATAGCATAACCCAGGTAGTGTCTTTAGCACAACTATGCTATGGCGGTAAGAACAAGTTGCTGGTAAACCTACAAAAATTGTGAAGACAACACCAGGAGGCAGTTTATGAAATAGAGATTTATTAAAATCTACCAGTAGCCAGTTAAAAGAGAAGATAAATTTATTAACAAGTTTCAATAGCTCGTGGCATCAAGATTAAGCACATAGGGAACTGGCTGGACTGAAAACCTGGCTAAAAGTTCCAACGGTCCCTGCTTCCACCATACTGTTACAGTCCAGGGATGCCAGCTAGACCAAGAATGTCTGTCTTTTGCACAGCGCTGGTTTAGCATACCTGATTACTACAAGGAGAGAGGGTATAAAGGTTAGACACCAGGAGCAGCGGCTTGCTTTGTCTTTGCGGTTGCTGACTTAAGGTATGTGTAGGAAGCGCGTTCTCTTCTAGATTGCACTATTTGCCCCATTTCCCAGTATTCACGAGGAGCCAGTCTTCCCCCAGGTGGTCTCGATCTCAATATTCTATTGTCTACCCATTTTCAGCATCCTTGGCTTGGATGGAAACAGGCATTTCAGGGACATGGTGTTAAGCGGTCTCTTTTACTCAGTGTTCATCCATGTCGTACTTACACCAAAAGTTTATTGTGAAAATTAAATAAGGCAGTACTTTGAAAGCTCTTAAAACATTGTCTAAGATCCAGTAAGTGATAGGGTTTTGATAATGAATTCATATTTCATGAAGATGAACCCGGAAGGAATGGATTAGTTGTGAGCTGAAAATGAAGACGATGTAAGACATGTTAGGCAAGACAGCTAGCTGGGAAGGGAAGCTTTTAAGTAAAGGTTAGGCAAGAGTGCTGGGCAGTTTTTTGTCAACTTGACACAAGCTAGAGTCACCTGGGAAAAGGGAATCACACTGGAGAATTTCCTCTATCTGATTGATCTATGGGATGGCACTGGGGCTTTTCTTTGGTTGTTGAGTGCTGTGGGAGGGTCCAGCCCACCTTGGGGAGTGCCATCTCTGGGCAACTGGTCCTAGTTGAATAGAAAGGTAGGTAGAGCACAGGCCAGAGGGCAAAGGAAGCCAGTAAGCAGCATTCATCTATGATCTGTGTTTAAGTTCCTGCATCCAGGTTTCTGCCCTGCTTAATTAAGTTCCTGCCTTGACTACCCTCAAATATGAACTGTGATTGGGACATGTGTGCCAAACAAACCCCTCCTCTTCAAGTTAGTTGCTTTTGGTCAGAGGGTTTTATCACCTTCTGATCCTTGAAATTCTTTTACTTCGAGAAAGATGGTAAGTCAAATATTAGAAAATGTGGTCAGTCTTTAACTGTGGTCATTGATATATGGAATTTTGTTAAATTGATCTTTGTAGTTTCAAGTTCTTTTGTTTTTTCCAGAACAGCCTGGGCTACAGTGTGAGACATAAACACACACACACACACACACACACACACACACACACACAAGCATTTTAGTTAATGCATAATTTCAATCCATTTACTTAGGGTTTTAATGAATGTGTATGCATTACATTAACTCAATTCAACGCATTTTTTTCTCGTATGGACACTCCTGTGTGTACTGACTGCAGTGTCCTATCATAACTAATTAATTGCCAGTTATATAGCATCTTACCAATGTGCCAATATTCATTCACAATTGACGCATTTGTTAAATTGATGACGTTGTTTTCGATGTGCAGGCACTATGAGTAAAGAAACAATAAAATATGATTGTCATAGATACTAGAATACGTGGGAATGTATGCTTACAGAATAATATGACAGGAAAAGAAACATCCATCATGCCAAGAGAGAAGAAAAGTGTATTCCTGTCTCATATATGAAGCATAAGAAATGACCCCAGAAAATGTTATGACTAACAGAGTGTGTATGTGTTGGTTAGCCTTATCAGAGAGGAGAAACCTTAATTTAGGAATTTCTTATATAAGACTGGTCTGTTTGCACAGTTACAGGGGATTGTCTTGGTAATTATTATTTTTTGTTTTTGGGTTTTTGTAATTTTCATATAATGTAGCTTGGTGGTATTTAGATCTTCTCCACTATCCGAACCTCCTCCACTGCCCTACAGAATTTAATGTGTAATATTCAGGCATAAACACTCTGTGGCCTCTTGTTCTCTGAAAATTGGCCAATTGTGGGTCTCTTGTGTTAATCACCATCTGCTGCATAAGGAAGCTTCTCTGTTGAGAGCTGAGAGATGCATTCATCCTATGTGTAGAATTTACATTGAAGATGTGTCACTTAGTGCTAAGTGTCTCACAGACAATTATTCTCATTGTTTGACCAGTTGTGGATCTCTGTAATAGCCACTATATGTTGCAAAAAGAAGCTTCTTTGATGAGGGGTGAAAGATTCACTTGTTTGTAAATATGAGGACATATCTTTAGAATAAAATAAGAAATTATGTTGGTCCAGAGATGTGGCAAAAGCAGGTTTTCTTCTGTAAATTGTGATCTGTCCAGCCATGTGTTTTTGGCTATATTTACAATACCACACATGAGTTCCCTCCCATTAAGTGGGCATTAATTCCAATTAGGTAGTTGTTGATTACCCCCAAGATAAAAGGGCCACTGCTGAATCCATATAAATAGATTACTGGGCTACTTGTTGTTTATTAGGCTTTACAGCTGGGTAGGACCATTGATCAATTTTCTCTCTTGGCAGCTTGTATGGTATCCTCTGATAACATGAGATCTAGTCTTCAGGAAGGAGGCTTTTGGGTTAGTTGAGCTTGAGTGCTCCAAGTCCTGTGCCCAAAGTGTACCCTGTCTTCAGCAATAGGTTTTTAACTTCAAGTTATTGGAGGCAATCAAGAACTGTGGCAGTAACCTGTGTTACTTGGGGAATCTCTTGGACTACCCTGATCAACGACATGAAGGGAAGTTTCTCCTGTCTCATACTGTGCTTTTGTTATACTGCTTTCACCTATACACATACACGTCCATATTTATCATATATCACACAGAGAATTTTCCTGCCCCAAGGATCCCCTGTGTTTTCCTTCATATTTTCATTGCTTTTATTTAGTCTCCTTGACACAAGGACAAAGTCTGTCATCCTGTGCAGTCAAAACATTATAAATGGAAATATTTTTAATTCGTGTATGGACTGAAACAATGGATTCCCCAGATATTTGCAAACCCTTTATCCAGAGGTAAAGAGGAAGACTAAATGGACCTCATATAAATCTAAAGTTTTCTACTTCTCTAATAGCAAACATCAAGTTAGTCAGTTTTATCTAGACTGGATCAGTAATCTGAATGAAGTAGTTTATATTAAACTTCTCCCATCCTAACCTTCCATCCTATGATTAAATGTTTCCTCAGTTTGTTTTGTGTTACAAAGATGTATTCTTCTCCACTACATGAAATTAATCAAGGAATTCAACCTCACCTATAGGCTACCCTTGAGTTATCTGTTTAAGTATACATAAAAGAGGGAAAGTCAATAGTTTTCTTCAGTTATTTATACCCATGAGGTAAACATAACATTATACTAATAATGATTTTAGAAGTACTTGCTTTCTAATCTGATTATTTGAAAGTGTAGATTTTCCTTTAAATTTTCTTCAAGTAAAAGAATATCTTTGTGTATTTTATACACACACACACAGGGATATACATACATATGTTCAAATAAATGGACACATATATCCATGATACCAATGCATAAATCAAGATATGTCAAAGCCAAAGCTTATTTTCAATATTAGATGTTGTGATGATCACACATAACACATGAAATTTTCAAAAGAAATAACCGTTTGGCCTTTTAGCAGTACTACTTTTATGTGTCCAGATATGACAGGATGAATTTTATTTTTTACTCTCAAAGTAGGGAAACATTTTCCTTTTCTCTCTCTTTTTTGGTCTTTTTGAGACAGGATTTCCTTGTAGCCTCAGCTAGCTGTCCTGGAACTCACTGTGGAGACCAGGCTGGCCTTGGAACTCACAGAGATCCACCTGCCTCTGCCTCCTGTGTGTTCATATTAAATAAGCATTTTTGTGAGAACAGTCAGTTTGTCTTTTCAATGGCATATCACTGAAAAACTGAGTTTGAGTCTTTTCACTCTTTCAGGCAACCACCACTGAATTGCCAGGGTTTCAAATGCTGCCTTCCAACTATCACAAAAATGACAGTATTAAGTGGTTACATACAATTGACAGTGAGTGTTACCTTTGTTCTTTAAAACAAGTTCATGTCCCTTAACAAAGAAGAACCTCCTTAGTTAAATACCAAGCAGCTAATGCATACGACTAAGGGAAGTCAAACATCAGAAAGTTATGGTTTCAACATTTTCTCTTGTTGTGGAGAATATAGTAATTTAGGTAAAACTATCAGCACTCTTCTTGGTTCTAATTAAATAGCTTCTTTTATTGGCCCATGCCAAATGCATGAAATTGTGAGGGTTTTTTTTCCAGTCCATAACAGTATTGTAAAAGATCTTTATGAATGTTTTATTATAGGATTGGTCACTGATGGGGTATTTCTCAGTAGGTTCTGATTGATGTAGGAATAGTCCTTAAATCACAATGGTTTAATTCAAGTTGGATATATCTTTTATTATTCCCATAATGGCAAATAGTGGACTCTGCTATGCATAGTTATCCAGATACCTGGACTGGTAGCATTCTCCCTCCCTCCCTCCTTTCCCTCC
>NW_008347571.1:891213-906521 GCF_000622305.1 Nannospalax galili
CCTCCCCCCCCCTCCTTCCCTCCCTCCCTATTTAGGTTAGGGGAAAGACTGTTGAGTTGATCCATACATCATGATGCTTCAGCAGGAAAGCAGCAGAGATCTTGTTCCAATGTCTCTAGCTAAAGCAAATCACTGCTTATTCTCCTACCCTAAACAGGAGAGTACAAGCCTACTTTGTACCCTTTGATAACTCTAAAATTCTTTTCAATTAATTATGAGACAGAAAATGTGGAAATAAATGCTAACTTTATGAACAAATGTATTCCTACTAACTACGTGTGCCAATATTTAGGAAAAAAAATGCTGACTACTGTTAGAATTGAAAATTTTCTCATGAATGACTATGGGTAAAATCCAAATTTACAAACCCAAAGGAATGATAAACAAACTGCGGCTAAGTACCCAGTTCCTTTACTCTGTCTGCCAGTAATTCAGGGAGCTTGGGAAGGACTGGATGCCGCAGCACATCAATTTGATAATAAGGCTGGAGAAATGTGATTTTCAAAGCTTGAACCTATCAAACTGATTTTAGTGTTTGCCAGCTCCCGTCTCACATATAATTTTTCATCCAGGACAGGATGACAAAAAAACCTGCAGAAATGTGTCTGAGGTGTTAATATGGAATGCAGGTTCAGATTGCAGATGTGTTTTGTTTTAGAAGGAATGAGATTGCCACACACAGAAAGGCATTTAAAACATTACCCTAAGCTAAACAAACATCACTTTCTAAGGTGCTTCATCATTAACCTTGGGATGTTGATATGCCCAGGGACAGAAAAACAGAAAACAACAAGATGACAGGCTAGAGAGAAAAGGCAAAGAGTATTTGTAGAGAGTCGTGTGTGAGAAAGTATGTGAGAATGTGTCTTTGTGTGTGTGTGTGTGTGTGTGCAGTGTGTGAATGGAGGGAGGGAAGCAGAGAGAATGAGAGAAACAGATTGCAAATGGGGCAGTCTGTAAAACAAAGTGTGAGTGTGTGTGTGTGTGTGTGTGTGTGTGTGTGTGTGTTTGTGTGCAGTGTGTGAATGGAGGGAGGGAAAGAGGGAGAGAAAATGAGAAAACAGAGATTGCAGATGGGGCAGTCTGCAAAACAAATGACCATGACCTGTAACTCCAGATTTTTCCATATGTGGGAGTATCTTAGCACATGCAAATGAATTTTAATATGTATGAGCTTAAAGTTACATTTTCATCCCATTTTATACGAATTATCAAGAGAACAAATGAGGACAGGATTGGTGAGCATGTGGGAAGGATAGCCACCACACAAAGCACTGTCAATTGTGTGCCCACAATTTCTGTTTCTAGTACTTTCCTTGTTTCTGTTCTACATGGTCAGGTAGTCATATTTATCAAAGGTTCCTATCTGGCTCCACATTTGTCAGCATACAGGCCTCTTCCCTGTGAAGACTGTTTCTGCTTTCACGGCTAGTTTGCTTGCCAGGATGCTGGGTATCTGAGTGATATCTTTTCGGGTGAGAAGTTGGAGTGTTTGTTGCCAGCCAGTGAGCCAAAGCTGTTGTAGCATATGTCCTGTGTACCTTACATTAAGAATTTGTATATAGCAAAAATAGATTTTCTAGCCTCTGCCAATAGCTCATTTATTACAAGTATTAGTTGAGAAAACACAATTGCAAGTCAGCAAGGTGAACTCAGACAGTCCCTTGGACTTTGCGCAAATGGATTTGGCCTGTGGCTTTGCTCTTGATAGCCACTGTCTTTTCACATTTACGTCTTCCTTTCCTTGAATGTTACTTATAGCTTTAAAATGTCTCCAAAGATAAAGAGGTAGCACACACAAGGCATTCATGGTGCTACATGGATGATGGAAGTGCTCAGACATCGCTGCTGAAGTAAGATAATCGCTTTTTCATCCTTATAGAGCCCATTGTGGAGGAGTGAGCTACCACTTCTCCCTGGCTATTAGGCATTGCTGACAATGCCTTTTCCTGCTGTTCTTTTAAAGAGGACCTCAAATTAAACCTATTACACCTTAGATCCCAATTACATGGAAATCCACAACCTTTCTGAAATGTGTCTAAGCACTTACATAAAGACCCACTCCATTCAATATTCCTACTGGTTTAGGGTCTTGACATCGCCTAGTAAGAAGATTACAGAAATGCCTGAAGGACAATCCTGGGTATAAAACCAAATGTCCCCACGTGCATTACATTTGCCAAAAAAGAAAAAAAAAAACAAAAAAAACCTTTCATCATTTTATTAATTGTATAATTAATGCATTCTGTGTACTGATAAGAATAATGCCATGTAATTAATTTTTAAGAATTAAAAACTTGCCTTTATCCAGCCTCATAGTCTACTTTCATGTTTATAACTATGACTATAAATCCTCTTATCTAATTATAACATGACTGGTTTCATTGTTGAAACAAAGCAGTTCTTTGTCAGTTTTTATTTGATTATGTAATATTTATTTTATTATATTAATTATAATCTTTCCAGAAAAAAAAAATAAAACAAAAACCTAAGACCTAAGGACTTAAATTTTTTAGGCTTCAGAGGCTTATCAGAAAAATGCCATGCTGTTTTGGATAAGGTGTGATATTTCATTTGTTTTCTGTGTCTGTTTTTGTCTTCCATGATTACCCATTCTGTTTACCAAAAGGCTCAATTAGCATTTGAATAGTGAGCCGGAAAGCAGACAGGTTGAGAATTCTTACAGAACTAATTTGGCAGTCCTTCTCCTTCCCCTTTCTCCCTTCATAGTCTTTTCTTTGCCTCTAATCAAGCTACAGTTATTAAAGCTAGAATAAAAGACCTGATTTTCCATTACATTGATGCATGCTGAACAGAGCCTTGATTTGCTTTTTCTTTCAGCGATGCTAATTGGACTCAAAGGAAATATTTAGTTTATAATAGTGAATGAAGAATTCATTTAATTTTAAGGAAGGGAAAATCAGCAATGGAACTAGCCAATTTATACATACATAGATTTATTCTTCCAACTGTTTATTTCCTTTAAGGGTATTTGTCTTATGGTTTCTCACAAATATCAGAGTTATTTAATTATCAATGCTAATGACCTTAGGTACAGCTGACAAGGGAAAATTCCTGACCTCTACTTGGAAAAAGAAAATAATGCAATGGGTCTGGAAAACTCATTTCAACTATGTTGATCAATATATATCAGAAAAAACTCAGTTTAGCACAGTGGGTTTCAAATGCTATTTGTATTTCAGATTACTAGATTTCATCCAGGCTGAACACTCATTGGGAACATTCATCCCATTCTGAAAACAGTCTGTTTTTATGTTAGGACAGAGCTGATGAATGGGAACAGGTCACTCAAGGAAGGTTGAATGTTTCTTTAATTGCTCACATCTAGTGAAGCATGGTTAATGTTATATTAATATATCCTATCATGGGCTTGTCCTCATCACCAGGAAGACTTTAAAGACTCACTTTGAGAACAAATTGCATCATTGAAAAGTGCGAAATCAACAATGTAACAGAGTTGTGGCTACAAAGAATAAAGAAGTATATTTTATAGTAGAAGCAGGAGAGTTTTCATTCAGTGACTTGCAAATAATACGCTATATAGACATGGTATCAATATTTAAAACAGATTCTTCATTTGGAGAAATACAGTGTGCAAAACATTGCAGGAATTTTGGCTAATTTCTTTTTACATTTTTTTTTTTAGTGTTTATTGGGAAGGGGTGGGTGGGAGGCAGAGATTGACTGAGTGTGGATAGATGAGTATATATGTCAGTGTGCACTTTCTGGAGTGGATTCTCTCATTTCCACCATATGAGTTTCTGAAGTCAGACTCAAGTTGGCAGATAATGGCATTGAACAGCTTTACCATCTGAGCCGTCTGACCAACCCTGTTGACTCATGTTCATTTTAGGCATACCCTCCAGTACAGCAATCTCATTATTAGGTATCCACAGGGTGAAACATGATTGCATTTGGACATGTGTGATTTAGCATTCACTCAGTTCTTGAAGTGGGAGTGTCCTCTAGTCATCTCAGTGTTTTTCTTTTTCAGATGACACCATGGCCTTGACTCTGGGCCTTCAATATGTTCTCAGCATCCTTCTTGTCTCCATAACGTATGGGCTTCTGCTATTCCATCTTCAAGATTCAGTTTATAGGTTACTGCCTCTATTCATTTGTACCATTCCCTTTTGCTAGTTTTCACTCAGTCTCTTCCATGCTCTACAGAGCTGTAGGTCCTTCATACAGCACTTCCCCTACTTGGACTAGACTCCTTTGGGTAGATTTTTACCTGTGGAATCTATCCAGAGTTTCTGGGAACTAGTGGGAGCCTGTCTCATTTAACCTTGCCCTGCCAATGCCTAGCACCACACCTGGCTGAGTGAACAGTTGATAAACATGAGTAGAATACATTGATTGGCAGTAAATTAATTCATAGTTTAGTTCAACTTAAGTCAAAGATAAAAGGGGAAATTTTAGTCTATGTATTGATTTGCTTAACATTGATTTTTTTTTGTTTTGATTAAGGTTTGATAGTTTATAAGTTAAAATTTCTTAAGGATTTTAAATATATTTGTGAAAAATAACAATAAAATACATATTTGTACTATCATTATTTAAGCTAACTTTAATATTGATATGTCTTTATTTTAATCCCTGAATCTTTTCTGTAACTCTTGATAGTTGGTGGAAACAGTCTTAGTAATTAAACTTAATAGCTCCAACATAGACCTCTCTTCTGAGCAACAAGTATGTTTATCAAACTATTTAACTTCTCTGGGGAGCCTCGAAGGCATCTCATACTCAACATGACCCTATTCCTCTCCCAACCAGGTGAATGGCAGTTTTATCTATCCATTTAGATAAACCACAGATCTTAAGGTTACATGGCTTTCCTCTCTACTTCATTGCTTCTAGATCCCTTAGATCTTACTCTCTAAACACATATCTTCTGGTCCAGGTTAGTCACTTGATCCACTACATCTAGTGGCCTCCCAAAATGATTCTCGTCCATTTACTACTAACCTCCTCCAAATTAGTCACGGTAAGGATGATCTATCTATTCCCAAATCTGAGCAACCTGTCTTATTGCTTAAAAGTCTTTAATCCAATTCCATTACTCTTAGGTTAAAAGTAAAAGTTATCTTTACCTGCAGGACTCCAAAGCTTCTGTCCTTATCTCCCTCACCAGCCTCATGCAATATCACACTCTCAGGACTTTTCCTGCTCTGTTCATGAGGTTAAAATTCCTTATATGTTTCCTTTAAGGGTATTTGTCTTATCATTTCTCACAAATACTAGAGTTATTTAATTATCAGTGCTAATGGCCTAAGGTAAAGCTAACAAGGGAAAATTCCTGATCCCTACTTGGAAAAAAAAAAAAATAATGCAATAGGTTGAGAAAAGTGGTTTCAAGTATGCTGATCAATATTTAAGAAAGAATCCTGCATAGAACTGTGGAAATGGTCAGCAGGCCACAACCTTAGCTGAAGAACCACTAGCAGCTGATTACTTTTGGGTGAGGGAAAATTCATTTTCTTTAAGGGAGTGACTCTAGATATGCTGACTAGACCCCAGTGGATGAACTTGTACCAAGAGCCACCTTGGTACACGAACATGACTTGCAAGACCTACACATATATGACACTGCATGAAATCTGGTGGTGGGAGGGTATAAGGACATGTTTTGTATGAAGTGCACAAAAATTCAATAAAAATATACATTAAAAAAAAAAAAAAGAATTAACTTCAGCCCAGTGGATTTCAAAGGCTTTTTGTATTTTGGAGAGCTAGATTTCCTTGGGGCTGAGCACTCATCACCTGCCACACTGCCAATCAGAAAACGTGTTAATTATTACTTTTATGTTTCTGTGACCAAAACACTGGAGTGAACAATTTACAAGAAAGAATTTATTTTAGTTCACAGTTCCAGCAGTTTCAAGACTTGGCCCTTGATTCCTGTAGTTCCAAGCCTTAGGTGGTGGCAGGAATGTGTGACAACTACACACTAAAAGTCAGACAGGAAGGAGAGCGAGAAAAAGAGACAGAGATAAAAAAAATGATAGATTGCTGAGAGGGGAGCCTGGGACAAGACACAAGACACAAGAGCTCCCTAGGACAGGTCCTCACTGACCTGCTTCCACGTTAGGCCTTATCCTCCTAAGATTCTGGAATCTTTGAAGCTAGTACCACTACCAGGTTATCAGGACTTCAACTCATAAGCTTGTGGAATCATTTCACGTTTAAACCTTAACAGTCCCCACCTGCTGTATGTTCCCCTTGGCCACGCTGCTTTCATGTATTCTGTTCATTCTCTTGTTTTTTTTCTTTTTGCATATATGCATGTATGCTGTGCGTAGGTGTGTGTGTTTGCATGTGTATGGGTCCCTGTGTGCAGATGTATGTGCATATGAACATGTATTCGTGTATGTGTGCATGTGTGTGTGTGTGTGTGTGTGTGTGTGTATGTGTGTACATGTGGAGGGCAGAGGTTGAGACTGTCTTCTTCAGTTGCCCTCCACTTTATGTAGTGAGGCTGATAGATGAATTATTCAATTGGGAGAAAACACCAGGACACAGATAAAACTCTGGAGGGTAGAGTTTATTAGCAGAGGAAATTCGCATGGGACAATTCCCTTTGGGGTAGGGAAATTGTCAGCCCACCGGTTGTGGGCTGGGGTTTTTACAAGGGGGGCAGTTCAGGGAATGCAGAAGGCAGGAAGATATTTTTAAAAATTAGGTAAGGGAGTGGGAGCCCAGGGCTTACCCAAACAGCTTCTGTTAAAACCGCCCCCTTCTGTCTGTCAGCCAGAATCTGGGCCAAAATATATCTGTTTATCCTTTAAGATCATCAAAGAGGAAGCATGCTGTGCTGCAGCAACTCCTTGCAAAAGGTGGAGTCTCTTTATCCTTCTAGATCATCAAAGGGAAAGCCTGCTGTGTTGGCCAAAGGTGCAGAAAAGTCTGCTTCTCTTGGCTTCAAAGACCAGGGTGCTCATCAACTCAGTTCCTGCATTCTCAGGGGCTTGCAAACCTATGAGGCCCTGTTGGGGAAGGGTCTGCTGGAGATCCAAACCCTAACATTCCAGCCTTTTGTGTTATAGGATGGGGGCACTGATAGGATGGGGGCACTGTTGTCATCTTGCTACTTCCTGCTGGGCAAGGTCGATGTGTGGCAGGGGCTGGATTAGAGGTCTGTCAGACAGGGGGGGTTCCCTCCTTGTGCATCTGAACAAGGTCCTCGATGGTCACCAGGCACTCGTATACATGTAGAGGGAAGGAAAGTAACAATGAATTAAAATTAGTACTGAGTCAGGTTTTGGATTTGGTCCTGAAAATATCTGAAGAGTCAAGGAGCAATGGTTAGCACCAAGGTAATAGAAAGCAGGGGGATGAGTAAGGGCAGAAGCCAGAGAGTCAGTCCTGTAAAAATATCCCATTGAGGTGACCACTGATACTAGGAGGTTTTAAATGAAAGATAAAAATATTTAGGGATAAGAGCTCCCAAATAACTTTAACATTTTTGGCCTTTGGAGCAGAATACATTGTTAAAAGGCCCAAGGAGAAAACTAGCTACTTTTCTTTGGGGTCTTTTACCCTAACTGCCTAGCAGCTCCTACCTCCTATTCTTATCACACCATCCTCTGAAGAGGTTACCCAAATTGCCAACAGGGAATCGGGGACACAGGGGTATCAGAGATAGGGTCTGGAATCGAGGTAGAGGTAGAAGTAGATATAGGAGGGATAAAGGGATTATTTGAGCTAGAAGCTGGAATACGGGAGAGTAAGTAATGTTTGCTAAAGAGCTGTTTAAGATTGTGGATTTCCTCGAGTAGAGTAAGGTTAGTGGAGAGAGAGGGAGTGACAGACTTAGAGAGCCAGAGAGGGGAGGGGAAAAATCATAGAGAGGGAGTTCAAGTTGGAGAAGGGAAGGGAGCTGGGTTGGGCTCTGGGAGGGAAGGCAAGGGAGGGTATAGGAAGGGAAGAGCAGGTGGAGGATTTGGCTGTGCCTCAGTCTGGGGAGCAGGAGGAGTTGGGGATCAGTCCTGATCAGAGGCAGTTCATCAGCTATGTTAGAGTCAAAGGCCGAGGTGGAGGGTTAGTGAGGGGGAGGGGCAGAAGCCCCCCAGTGGGTTGGGATCCTGTGAAACTGTCGGCCTAGCGGAGGAGAACCTGATGGGAGGAACATGAGACACAGAGGGAGGGGTTAGCATGGAGATCCAAGAAAGCTTGGACGTATGGGAGCTCAGACCATTTGCCATTACAATGGCTGAAATTATCTTAATCTCTCAAAATATTGAAGTCTAAGGTTCTGGTGTCTGGTGTCTGGCCCAACAGAGTCATTATCTAACTTGTACTGAGGCCAGCCAGTGGTGCACAGGAACTTCAGGTGCTTTGGCCTGTTGTATCTGAAAGTCCTAGTTGTTTTAAGGATTTATGAAGAAAAGCAAGAGGTGTGAGACTCTGAGACTTAGACTGAGTGGTTCCCATAGCAACAGATTATGTACAGAGTGAAGAAGAGATATAGAAGGAATGGAGCGGGTGGGTAGGAGTCAAAGAGAATCATCTCTCCACAGGGAGCTGAGGCAAGATCATGAGTCCAGGCAGGAAAGTGCAGTGTATGAGGAAGAGAGAGATGGGGAGGGAAGAGGAGAAGGGTTTGGCACAGGTCCCAAAAAATGAGAACAAGGAGTACCAGTCACCAAGGAAAGCGTCCTGTTCTTGGCATGGGTTTGAGTTATTCCCAGGTCCCTGAAGGCAGCATCCCACAATCAGATCATCAGGAAAGGGAAAGGTGAGGTCCTTTCCTGGACAGGAAGTACTGCATGTTCATATCTCCAGGGACAGCGTCCCATACCCAGAGTGAGGAAAAAGCTTTCCTACACAGTAGTGTAATTTTCCAGGCAGGTGAAATGAGCAGAAAACTTTGCAACAAGAGCATGGTGTGACCAGCCAGTAGGTGGAGGCCAAGTACAAGGAATGAGATGGGAGAAAATAAAGAAATGGAGAGATATAGTGAGCGAGCGGGAGAGAGGGAGTGAGATCCCAATATTGAGTAGAAGCTTAGGGAAGATGAGCTCCAGAAGGGCGGGGGCAGGAGAGAGAGAAAGAGAGAGAGAGAGAGAGAGAGAGAGAGAGAGAGAGAGAGAGAGAAAGAGGGAGGAGAGCAAAAAGAAAATGGAGGCAAGATGCTGAGAGCGAGGAAAAGGAGAGAAAGGGGAAGGAACCGAGGGAGTGAACGGATTTGAGTTCGTTGGGGAGGCAGGTCTGCCCCCAAGGTGGGCTTAGGCAGACACAGTAACCGTGCCCGACATTCAACTGTCATGGAGACCTTGAGTCAAGTGCTTCCCAGTGGCCTTGAGTCAGGTCCAGGAGTGACCAAATTCACTTGGAAAGGAGATCGAAAAAAGATGTAGGAGAGCCAGAAAAAGCAGAGTATGCTTCCCAGTGAAAGGCAGTTTAGAGAGGGAAGGCAGAGAGGGAGAGAGAAAGGAAGGGTTGGAGTGTACCTTAAAGCCGAATCAGTGGTGTTTGAACAGTCAGAGGTTTTTACATGTGTTTTCCAAAAGGTTGGAGGTCCCTTGAGGTCAGAACCGGGTTTTGGCACAATATGATAGATGAATTGGGTCAATTGGGAGAAAGCACCAAGACACAGGTAAAACTCCTGAGGGATAGAGTTTATTAGCAGAGGAAATTTGCATGGGACAATTCCATTTGGGGTAGGGAAATTGTCAGCCCACTGGTTGTGGGCTGGGCTTTTCATAGGGGGGTTTCAGGGAATGCAGAATCTGGGTCAAAATGTGTCTTTTTATCCTTTAAGATCATCAAAGAGGAAGCATGCTGTGCTGCAGTGTCTCTTTGCAGTGATCAGGTCTCTGGTCAAAAGGTGGAGTCTGTTTATCCTTCTAGATCATCAAAGAGGGAGCATGCTGCCTTTGACCAAAAGGTGCAGAAAAGTCTGCTTTTCTTGACTTCAAAGACCAGGGTACTCATCAGTTCAGTTCTTGCATTCTCAGGGACTTGCAAACCCATTAGGCCCTGAGGGGGAAGGGCCTGCTGCAGATCCAAACCCTAACAGAGGCAGGTTCACTCACTGAACCCAGAACTTTACAATTTGGCTAGTCTACCTAGCCAGCTTGGCCCTGTGCACACTCTACTGCTAGAATTTCAAGTGGACTAACATGACTGACAGGTTTAATGTGGGTGCTGGGGATTTGAATTCAGTATCTCATGCCAGGGCAGCAGATGGTTTATTCACTGAACTAGCTCCTCAGCCCTGTTCCTTCCACTTACAACCCACTGCCTTCACCTTTTGTTTCTCTCCAATCCTCCAGATTTTTAGGTTTCTTAAGGAAAAAAAACAAACAAACAAAAACCAAACAAACAAAAAAACCACTTGTTTACGATTAGGCTGAAACCTTGACTCCTAGAATACATTTGATCCTCTGTTAACATTCCTTGTAATGTCTGAAATCCTCCATTGATAATATGTTTTTGCTTGTGCATGTGGTGTGCATGTGTATTCTTATTTACATGTGTGTGTGAATACATGTTTGTGCACGTGAAGGTTGACATCAATGTCTTCCTTGATCATTTCTATCTTACATACTGAGGAAGGTTTCTCCCTGAATCCAGAGCTTACCAATTCCAGGTGGTCTAGACAGTAGCTTGCCCCAGGAATTCCCTGTCTGTTGCTCTTCTCACGGACATGGTGTGAAGATTGCAGAATGGCCCCAGAGATAGCATTGCCACATACTACCAGCTAGAAAGAAGGAAGGACAGAATCTTCCTTAGAACTTGGGAGGCAGTGTGGCCCTGTCAACTACAATCACAACCTCACTTTGGAGTTCAGGCCTCCAGGTAGATGAGAAATTAAAGGCCTGTTGTTTTAAGTCACTCTCCCCTGCATAATAACACTGACATGCCAATTCTGTGCCCTTCATCATTTCATTACTCAGTTCAGTTTGGAGACTTCACTGGAGACATTCTTTGTGGATTGGGTATTTGAGCCTTACTGCCTTACAAAAGCACAGAGGGAGCTGGCTCAGTAGCAGTGTCTTCATAGGTTAAAGATGATTGGGGGCAATTTTCCTGCTGTCTAGGGACTTTTAAATCACAGTGATGGATCTAGAAGAGAGAAGTTTCCTTTTCTGTACCTAAACCTGGGTATCAATCTTAGAACATAGATACAAGTGAGGGCAACCGAAAAGGCCAAGACACTCCTTGCCTTTGAGAGGCATAAAGGCAGAACTACTGGGTGTATGTTTACCTATTTTGCCATGTGCCCTTGGCATCTTTACTAGTTTTAATAAAGCACACTTTGTAAAAGACTAAAACCATCTCATTGTTGAGAAAAATGTCCTCTTCTTCTTACTCGATGCTTTGCATGTTTTCCTCCTTTGATGTCTCAAATTTCTACTTTCAATTAACCAAACTTAAGGACAGTTTCTTTCAAAACTCGTAAATTTATAAGGAAAAGCACTAACCAGCAGGTGAGTTTATTGAAAGCTCTGTGTGATGCAGACCAAGTCCAGCCAGAGCCGAAGATGTGCTGATTGCGCTCTTGGCTTCCGTGGAAGCATACGTTAAAGCTCATCGCAGTGTCTGTAGCCAGGCTGTTTATTACAAAAGTAAGAATCACTAACATGTCCTCTTTGCTCAACCCATAAATCTGAAAGTCTGTCTGCGGACTGGGAGTTGACAACCGCAGTACCATCGCGCCCCCTGCTGTTCTCACACAGATTGTCAGCCACCTCTGGCAAAATTTTCTGCTTTTCCTTCAGTTCAGCCCTCTTCGGTCTGAACCTGTTTCTGTTTGCTTCTTAATTTTTCATCTTGCCTCTCTGTGCTATTTAGTAAACCGGTGGCAATTTGAAAATTGATTTCTTATGATTCTCATGTTAATCACATCTTTCACACTCAGGTGGCTCTAGAATGATTCTGCTTTTTTTAACCTTATTTCAACCACTCTGCAAGTTCTCCCACAGGCATCCTCCTTTGGAAATGCGATTTCTACCTGTGCGATACTCTCCTACAAACCTCGTTGCACATGTGCAATAGTGAGGCTAAGCAGAAACGAAAGGAAAACACACAGAAATAAATGTGTTCCTCTAAACTCCTGAAGACAATCTCAGAGCTGTGTAAAAACACTTGCAAATGAATGCAAACATTAAGCCATCACATCACCACTGATCATTTTCACATTCTTATCAAGCATTTAAAAACTTTATTGCATTTTAATTGTGTGTGTGTGTATGCACATGTTGCCATAACAAGTGTGTAGAGGTCAAAGGACAACTTGTGAGAGCCATTTCTGTCCTTCTACTATGAGACTCCCTGATACAGAACTCAGGTTATCAGGCTTGAAGGCAAATATCTTTACCGAATGAACCATATCACTGACCCTTGTTTTAAAAATAGTTTTTCATAGACTTTGAAGAAACCCTGGACAGAGGTACAGAGCCATTTCCTTGATTTCCTTTTCCTTTTTAGACTCAAACTGTTTTCTTAAGCAGAGACTGTTTTCTTATAATTCTTGAACAAGAGAACTAATATACATACACTTTAAATTAAGATATGCATTCTGGAGCATGGTTAAAGCACGTCTTGAGGGACTTTAGAATCTGGATAAAGCAAGATTGAGATCCTGAAGGCTTTTCAACAGACATGCAGGCATAGGACCACAATGCCACCTTGTCAGAAGTAAATGGAGGTTAGCTAATCTATTTCAAGGCCAGAAGAAAATTCCGTGTGATATTTTCCAGCTTCTACCTCCATGCACACCCCAACAGTAAACATAAACTACAACAGAACCAACATCCATTTCCTGTTGAGCATCTACACAGGCAGCATTTTATGAATTTTGTGTGGTTAGAAATTTCATGTATAAATGGATACTACACAACCTAAAGTGAATAAGACTTGTATTTTACAATAATCTTGTAAAGTCCATTAAAAATCAGTCACAAAACAATATTATTTCAACTGTCTAACTTTTACTTCATCTTCATATATTTCAACATAGTTTTTATGTGAATATTTGCTTTTGTGGAAAATTCTATGAAATTCTAGAGTCATGTACATAATAAATGTTACCATATTCAATGAAAGTATATAACACAATCCAATATCAGAATGAAACTTCAACAGAAATTTTATGTACAATATTTAATTTTGTAAGCTGAACTTGGTAATGCATGCAATCCCAGGACTTGGGAAGTAGAGGCAAGCAGGTCAAGAGTTCAAGACCATCTTGTGCTACATAGCTTGAACATTGTCTTAAAAAAAAAAAACAAATAATACTAATGCTTTAATAGTGATTAATACATATTTATCAGCAGTCTTTGTGACTTAACTCCTTTAAGTAAAGCACACTGTGATGACATTATTTTTTGAAACTATGGTCATAAATTAATAAAATAGTAAACCCTGGGGCTGATGACATCGAAGTGGTTATAAAACAGCATTTTCCAAGTATCTCTTTATCCATGATCCTGTAGTATACGACTCATGCATTGAGATAAAACTAAATGTGGAAAGTATAATTCTTATCAGAAAAAAGATACTAAAACCCTTCTGCTGTGGCAGCTCTGTGAAAATGCAGGCCGTGAAACTGGGAGCCGAGAAGGTTAAGGAGGCCAAGAGCCAAGTAAGGGTTGCCAAGTAAAGGTTGTGAGGAACTGCAAAACACATAGAACAACAGCAAATTCCCGGTGCCACCTCACAGAGACAGTTACCTGACTCAGGCCGTGCAGAGAGCACTTTAAAGTGCTCAGCGGCCAGAGGTGTGGCTCAGCATGTGTGAGCATCTTCTGCCTTCACAAAGATGCCCATTCTGGATGGATGACACCAATTCTGTTACTTTTGATCTGTATAAAATTATAGGACAACACAAGCCAGTTGTAAAACACAATTTTATAGTCCATATACCACTGTGCTCACCCATTATCCCAAAATGAAACTCCTGGGACCATTTTGGACAATTAAAAAATAAATTTAATAAGCTCAAAACACACATTTTATAAAATAATTCTTTCCTGTGTGTGCACACAAATGTGCATAGATGTACTTTTTCCACACAAGAAGTTAACTTTATTTATATCATGAATGAGAGCTAGCTTCCTTCACAGAGGAACCCCTCTAGCAGTCAGACCTCTGCAGACCCCACAGAAGGCTCTGGGGCCCCTGGACCTGCTCTCATGTCACTGATTGCCTAGGTCTTTGGTCTAGGTAATGAGTTTCTCCTGGTTCTTTTCCGACTTTCCTCCTGGTCATCTTGACTGAGATTCTTTTTCAGTTGGTGATAAGAGCCCAACCTCTGTAGGCCTTCTCTTCTTAGGTTTAACTCATCTTACCTGAGCTCTATGGCATCTTTTTTTCTTCAAATTCACTTAAAAAGCTGTTTCATAGTCATTGTTTTCTAGGTGGAGAATGGGTCCACCTCTTCCTCCTGGGTGCTTCATTTTGGTTATTCCTTATCCATGGCCCATGTCAGTAACTTTATGGCCCCCTTTCTCATATTAGTGCCTTGCCGTGCTCTTTACATAATTTTTTAAACAAGAGAGATCTTATAATAGTGACTTTAAAATCAATAGATTTGAACGAATTCTTACAGCATGGTAAAGACGCCAATACTAATTATTATCATTATTTTTTAAATATTTTATTATTTTTAGTTTATGTGTATGAGTGTATTTCCTGCATGTATGTGAGTGCACCCATGTTGTGCAATGCCACAGTGGTCAGAAGAGGACTTTGATTCCCCTGGGACTGGAGTTACAGACAGTTCATAGCGGCCATGCGGGTGCTGGGAATAGAACCTGTGTCCTCTGCAAGGGCAGGCAGTGCACTTAACCACTGAGCCAACTCTCCAGCCCCATCCAATACTAATTATCAAAGGCACAATGAAGAATTGTCAGACCCTGTGTCTGAAAAGAAGATGAGGTCAGAGGGCGACCTGGGAAAAGCTGGATAATTTCTCTTAAAAAAAAAAAAAAATCTCGGGTCCGGAGAGGAGAGAGGGCTTAGCGGTTAAGAGCACTGACTGCTCTTGCAGAGGACCTGGGTTCGAGTCCCAGCACCCACATGGCTGCCATGAACCGTCCTTAACTCCAAGTCCAGGGAAATCTGAAGCCCTCTTCTGTCCTCTGTGGCATTTCACGACACATGTGCACTCACATACATACAGGCAATACATCAATACATTCATACACATAAAATAAATAAATAAAAATAATAAAATATTTTTAAAAGTCTCAAATTATTTTTACTCTATGTGTCTGTATCTGTGTGAGTGAATGCTGTGTGTGTGTGTGTGTGTGTGTGTGTGTGTGTGTGTGTGTGTG
>NW_008347571.1:906531-933006 GCF_000622305.1 Nannospalax galili
GTGTATACCTGAGGATGCAAAGTAAGTTGTTGGATCCCTCGAAGGTGGATTTACAATGAGTTCTAAGTTTCAGAAGGACATGAATCTTGAAACTAAACTTGGGTCCTCTGGAAAAGCAGCAAGTCCTCTTTACTGCTGAATCAACTTTCCAGCCTTGGTATAATTTCCTTACCTTGTTTATGATTAAGAATTGTATGGTGTCCTTAATGACTAAAAATGTAAAGGGTATAACATAATTCTCTTTGGTTTATCACTGTTCTATTCATATGAAGCATTATTTCACGTACACATAGTCTATACCACAATTCTAATTATTTTTTATTTTATCTTTCCCAAGTTAAACAACTCTTTATCACATTCTTAGTCAGAGAACCCCACCTGGCAATCATAGCCAGCATTCTGGTTTCCAATGTGACACATACTGAAACATCCCCTTCCCAGTTTTTATTCATGGTGCTAGTATTTCCTCTATTGATGTTCCTTGAGGCATTTTCTCTCAGGCTATTAATAAAGCAGCTAGGGAAGAAAATATATTCTGTATACAAATAAATTTAGGGCATATGAGTAAAATAAATTTAATATCAATTCAGGAACTTTAAGCCCACATATATTACTGCTTTTTCTCCCTAGTGATTATCTCTTTGGAGGAATTGATTTTGAGTACCATCTTTTAGAATAAGTGCTTGATGAAAATTTCTTCTGGAATTACTGTATCAGTTCTGAAACTCAACAGTACCTCAAGTTAGTAAGTTTGGATTGATCAATGAGAGAATGCATTCTGGGAAAACACAAGCTTACACGTATTTTAGAGAAGGCAAAGGCAATTAAGTAATTTTTATATTTGCATGATTAGACCATATTGTAACTCATACATTTTGTTCTTTATTTTTAAAATTGAATATCTTAGAGCACAAACAATTGGTGAATCATTTTGGAGACCCGGAACAAGGGAACTTGGCAACATTGGTTGTAAGGCTGTTGGTAGCAAGTTACACCTATCTTTGTGAATCAAAATGTCTTTGTATAATTGCCTTGCTTCAAAGTGAGTAACACTTTATATTTCCTTTTAAGAAAATATTTTTTCTTCTCTCTCAAGTACATTTTGGCTTTAAGAAAAAGAATCACAGCCTGGTGTAGGTTTTGTGACTTTAATCCAGTCTAGTCATAAGTTTTAGAAAACTTCCATAGGTTCATAATATACATAACATTAGATGCTTTAAAAGATACTTTGGATCTTTTGTGCTTGCAGTTCTACTGTATGCAGGCATTGTTAAGTGGAGGTAGCATTACATTTGTGTCACTGATTATTCCTGAATAAAGGACAACTCTCAGTTGTCAGCCAACCCACTTAGACTAGAAGCATAGTACCATCACAATTAGTGAAATAGATTTTAGTGGACAAGATTTATTTTTACTTGATAAATTAAGAACTGAACAATTTATCTAGTATAAAAATGTAAGGAACATGGGTTAATTTACTGCTATGTTATAAAAGTTAATGTTGCTCATTTTTTTTTTGTTTTTGGTTTTTGAAGTAGAGTCATCCCATTTTTTTTCTCTTTTTTTTTTCCACTTAGGAATATGACCTTAATTTGATATATTTAAAGATGTTTTTCCCCTTCTCCTTAATGTCCTTCTTGCCCAGTTAGGACTTTTTTACAATCATTGTTTTTGTTTAATGACACATTGACTCCGGTCTGCTATTCATACACTTTTGGGTGTGGGACATCCACTGTAGCATGGTTGACCTTCCAGGAGCCATACCCTCAAAGAAAACTGACACTCCCTCCCCCAGAAGTCATCAGCTCTCCATAGCTCCTCAGTTGGGAGAGGGATTCACAGTCCCACACCACCCCCCATGCTGGAATGCTGACTGGCTTGATCTTGTGCAGGTCTTGTGCAGGCACCTGAGCTGCTATGAATTCATGAGTGCCGCACATCCTGTCATGTCCAAAAGACACTCGTTTGCTTTGGTCGTCCTCTACCTCTGGCTCTTAGAGTCATTCCACTCCCTCTTCCAGAATGGTTGCTGAGCCCTGGGGAGGGGGACTGATATAAGTGTTCCAGTTGTCCACTTCCACGTTCTCTGCACTTTGACCAGCTATGGAGTGTCTGTATTAACCTCTAACCACTGTTCAAAAAAACTTCTCTGATGAAGTCTGTGTGTGGCCCTGATCTATGGGTAGAGAGATACAGATTTAGAGGGTACTTCAATACTATGTACATATAGCAGAATAATAGTAGTAGGCTCACCCTGGAACCTGTGGGTTGTCTAACCATGGGCTTTTGGATAAATTTGCAGTACCAAGCATGTGTTTCCTCCTGTGAAGCAGGCCTCCTTAAACCATGAAGCTTGCCATTGCTCAGTTAAATTTCAGCCTGATAAAAATTACTGCCTAAAACAAAAACAAAAACAACAAAAAAAATGTGTTCCATTTATTTTATAAAAGTAAGTGATTTTAGAAAAATGAAACAGTATTTAGGGCTGGCAGTGTCTATCACTTGCTAAAATTCTTGGCATGTTTGGAGCCCTAGGTTGGAGCCCCAGCACTGCATAAAGCCAAGTGTGGTGATGTCTAACTGTAACTGGCATATAGAGGTAGGAGGGTCAGAAGTTCAATGTCATTCTCTGCTACATAGCCAGCTCCAAGGTCAGCCTAAATTATGTGGGAATAAAGAAAAGAAGAAAACAGAGCCTACTTTATTACACATTATTACTTATATAGTATATGAAAAAATACAATATTTTGTATTAAACAGTATAATGTATACAAGGCATTAAGCAACATTTCTCATACAATAATATTCTTTCCATTATTTTATCACCTTCTTGATAAAAATATACTCTCAGAATTTTAAAATTTCAAATCTTGAAGCATCATTAATTCCAAAAGTCAACATTTGTATTATATTTGTAAAAGGTGAGACTGGCTTTAACACACCAGCTGATGAAGAGGAGCTTTACATTGTTCCCCACTGTGTCCAGTGTAAGTTGTAGGATTCACATCTTGTTCTCAGAGTCCTATTTTTACCTTAAACCAATATGTGGAGCCGGAAGACGTTGTTGCTTCCCCCAAAGGAAAGATTGGGAGGCATGACATAACAAGGATTAATATTTAGCAGGAAAAGCATACCTTTACAATGTCCAATCTTCTCTCAGGGTTTTGCGTTAGATGAACATTATACTGCTCAATTTGAGCCCCAGAATTTGCTTGTTTTTGAGATGGGGGCTCTCTATGCAGCCCAAACTGGCCTCAAACTCATGATCATCCTGCCTCTGCTTCCCAAGTACTGGGATTACCAGAGTGAGCATTTGGTATCACAGCTTCCAGTCTTTTAAAAATACTGTGACAAGAACTAGCACTTACATGCATAACAAAATTTTTATTCTTGGCCTTTTGCATGAATGGAAATGGCATGGGTTATTTAAATCACGTGTTCAGAATTCTCAGCTGCTCTTTGGCTCCTTTGGCCTGCCCCTTTCACTAGTTCCTTATCTTAACTGTTATTATCTTACCTGTTATTTTATCTTATGTTAACTCTTAATGTCTTCAAGTATTAGCCAGAACCCCACCCTGATCCAATTGCCCACTGCCTTTTCTTTTAACCATCCTGGGGCAGACTGTTACAGACAGTGGAAGGGGATGAAGGCCTACAACAGCTATCAAAATAAAAGAAGTAAATATTCTCTCCAGTTCTTAAACTTTGTGGGAGAGGTGCTGACCATAATCCTGACTGAATGCAAAGGGCTCTATTTGCTTAGGACTCTCCAAAAGGAGGAAGAATAATATGCTGTGATAGTGAAATATTTAAGAAATCAGATCATTAGGAAAGATTTGTTACTAACTAAATTTATAGATTTACAAATTAATATTTTTCCCAGAAGATTTTCTAGTCCAGATACAGATTAATAATGATCATTTACAAAAAGTAGTTTTCAAGAGAAGCAAAGAAACATGGGAAAGTCAAACATTAAGCCAAGTATTAAACCTCAAGTTTTGTAAAGACCCTTGTTTATATTACTAAGTGAGATTAAGTTGATATTCAGGTATTTTCTGTTGTCATAGAAACAACTCTTTATGAAACAAGTTTATTATAGAATTCAATGAAAGTAAATTACAAATAAGAAAGAAAAGATGGAGATTTATTTTAGAAATCTATTTCCATTTAAAACTGTCATGCTACTCTGACATTAGGTAGTTTTATTTTGCTAAACATCTGAAAATTGAGATATGCTGAGGAAAGCACATGCTCGTATAAAATTATATTGTGTATGTTATTTTCTTTTAAGCAAATTAAAATTTTAAAATGTTGAGCAATTTTTACAGCCACAGCAAAGCAATTTTAATGGAACATTAAAGTTTGAGATACATAAATTGTAGGAAATACTTTTTTAAAAAAAAATTTATCTTTCATTGCTTTTTAGAAGAAGCATTTCATTACAGCTTTAACATATTCAGTAACAATTCCCAGAGCAAGGATACATCTGTTTCAAAAGTGACTATAAATTTTTAGGTTCAGAGTTGAATACGGTTATACAATATTGAACTCAGTATAAACCCTGTAAGACATAAAATTGAATGAGATTTTACCCTTTTAAGAAGATCTCTATTTCATTTTAAAATAGTCTGTTTCCTACATTTTTAATGCTACTAACACTTAGATGTTTACACATGTGTCTTTAATCTCTATGTATCTGATTATTACTAGTCACTGTCAGTTACACTCATATCCTTAGTATCTGAATATGGATATAAAGTCATCAGGTAGATTTCAGTGGTAATGTTTATTACCTATACTAATTAACATGAAGTAAATTCTTATGCCTCCTCCTCAAATATGTCATTTTTAAATTTGTTGATTTTTTTTGTGTATATCATACAGAACATCCCAAACAGTCTTATTCATCTATATACCCACTTCCCAAATGGCACCCTTCCATAGCCTCCCCTCTCCCACACACTGGAGCCCATATACTCTGTCATCCCTGTTACTGTCCACTGTATTGTCGGTGCCCCGAGCCATTCCCCAGTGCTTGTCCTTCTGCTAAATCTAGTCAACCTATCTAGAGGTCCTTGTTTTAGGAAGATCAGCTGTTCCTCATGTAGCAGCAATAAGTTTTCAATATTCCTTTAGATAAGATTGGGGTCTGCTGTTCATTTTCCCAGTTTTATGCTCGGTTACTGTCTGGGAGTCTTTTGGGCCACCCTGGCCAATAACTCAAAAGAAGGTATCTCCTGTCTGGCATTGTTTCTTGTTATGTAGCCTTTAGCTCTACATATGGACTCTTAAAAATTCTATTGATCCCATTAATCTTTGGTTATACTTTCCTTTTGGGTGTTTAAGACCCTATAATTGGCCCAGACAAAATGATTTATTTTTACTCTTAAGGTTGTTTGAGGATCTTTTCCTCGGGGGTAACATGGGCTTGGGAGGAACTACTTTTAAAAATATTTCAAGCATTTTAATAACAATTTGGAAGATAAGATATTCAAAAGTAGTTATGGGCTAGACAGATGGCTCAGTGATTATGAGCACTTGCTACTCTTCCAGAGGGCCCAAGTTCAGGTCCCAGAACCCATGTCAGGAAGGTCACAACCATTTATAACTCTAGTGACAGGAGATTTGAAGCCTTCTTCTAACCTCTGTGGGCAGCCACCAGAAAGTGTACATGCATCAGAAGGCATACACACATATACATAAGTAAAAATAGAACAAATCTTTAGAAAATTATTAGAATATAGGTATTAACAATTAACATTTTATGTGTAACTAGTAGAATCAATCGCACCCCCCACCAAAATGTAGCAGCTAATTATCCATTACTCCAGGATAGGAAGGCACTGGATGCTTGATCTCCTGGAAATTGTTATTAGAGATAGGCAACACTGAAAAGTAACGTGAGCTGTTATGTCGTCTCTAGGATGACATGTTTGAGGATGAAGTTTTGATGATACTGTTTTTCATTTCAGTCATTTGTTGCTTAAATGAATGTCTATTCTATTTAGGTGCTTGCAAATTTTTCTGTATTCTACGTACACAAATTTAGTGGCAACACATTTCCAGTCAGTGTGCCAGTGGTGACAGATAAGATATTAAAAAATTAAGGTTGCCTAAATGCATTCAGCCTAAAATTTCTTAACTAGGTCTTGGGTGCTGAGAGTTCACCTGGCTCTCCTTCCAGCCTTCAAAGATTGGCTCCCAGACTCCACGTGCATAGATAAGGCAGGGGAAGCCTGAAGATGCTGGGCAAGATGTGAAGTACCACTAGCACTGGGAAAGCAAGATGGATTTGACCTAAGTTCTAGCCATCAATACACCGTATCATGCTTTAAAACAAAACAGTGAAAACACTGAAAGAATTATACATTTGCCACACAGCAGAACTAGCAAATCAAATCTCACCTTCATCCAAACCCTTTAAAATTAACATGATTTATGTAAGATGTTTAATGCTGATTGAGCCATAATTTATTATTCCTGTAATATTGGAACTGTTCATGGTTCATCGTTCATCTGAACAGAAGAAGAAAATGCTTTATCTTTTGATAGGATGATTTGAGGCAGAGCATTATGTTGTATCAACCATTTGCCTCACTCTTTAGAATATTTCTTATTTCATTTTTATATGGATTGTGAATTTTAAGTACATATTTAACTTGTATTTTACAGCTGTTATTATATTAAAAACTTAAAATGAGAGAGAAAAACACATAAAACTGTAATGAAATTAGGTAAGCCATTCAGTTAGGGAAAGGAAGTGCTGTCAGAAAAATAAGTAGAGGTGGCTCAGTTAGAAAAATCTGTACTGCTTTCCAAATTTTGCTTCTATATGTTTGTAAGTTTTCTTGGCTGAATTTTGAGTGTAATGAGGTAAATGTTCCTGCCACTAGTAGCAAGAAGGTGCTATCTTTAAATACCTACTGTGTGCTTAATACCGAAGCTCTGCCTGTTCTCAGCTATCGTAAATACCTTTAGTTTTTGTTACTGACTTAAAATTTTCTTCAGAACATGTTATATGCCTAAGTTTCATCTGAGAACATATCCTTGGGGCTAAATATAGAATATCGGGTAGAGAATTAGTTTTACAAAGGCAGGAGCACCATCAATTGTGTTGCTGCTAGTTGAAAAATTTCATATTTATGAAATAGAAACCCATTTTGAAATATGGGAAATGAAAGAATTTCCCTTTGGTGAGCATCAAGGTATATGATTATTTTTAAGTTTTCTTCCAGTGGGTGTTGAACAATTATTATAAATTTAACATATTGTACAATGTTTTCTTTGATATTATTCCTTGATATTTAATTAGTATGCAGCAGTGACAAACTGCAAATACTTATAATAATATATTGAAAATAAATTATGCTGAAGGAAGTTTTTGAGGTTATTTTTAAAGGTATTGTGTACTATTTTAAGCCCAACCCATGCGATTCCCTCCCGATGAGCACAGCCTCTTTTTCTCAAATCCATTGAAGCAACACTTGGAAACAGCCCTAGTCCAGATTCAATCCCACAATACATTGAGAAGACAAGTATTTTACTGAATAATGAAATTAGGCAGGTGTAGAGTTATGAGGCAAACCTCCTGAAATCTTCTTAAACCTCTTTATTCTCCATCCAATATCTAGAGTTGATTGGCTCCCAAACTTTTATCTCATACCTCCATCTTTCTGCTCTTGAAAAGGATGGGTGTAGGGTATGGGACACTTTCCTTGTACAAATAAAAGTGACCACACACACACACACACACACACACACACACACACACACAAAGATATGAACTTTTGAACAAATCCTAGTGCTAGGCCTGGGACCTTTGGAAAGTTACTAATAAGTCTCAGTCTATTTTTTTTAATTTTTTAAAAATGATTTATTTAATAACAACATACTTAGAAGAAGCATATCATTACAACATAATTGACATATTCAATAACGGTTTCCTGAGGTAGGATGCATCTCTTTCAAAATTGGTTGTAAATTTTTAGGTTTACAGTTGAATTAATACAGTTATACAATATTGTGCTCAATATAAACCCTAAAAAACATAAAATTAAATGAGGTTTTAAACTTTAAAAAAGATCTCCATTTCACTATTAAAATACAGTTTCACAGGAAAATTCATTTTAGTGCAATTCACACTAAGATGTTTGCACATGCGTTTCTAATCTCTATATATCTGATTATTACTAGTCACAGTCGGTTATTTTCTGAGCTCCTTGGCATCTGAGCACAGACATAAAGTCATCAGGTAGATTTCAATGGTGATGTTTTTCACATCTACTAATTATTGTTTTTTAATCATTATTTTTTTAAATTATAAAAAGAATTGAATTCTGTACTTCATAGGACGCATGTGCAGATTAAATGAGATGATATAGGTTTATATACACATCATTCAATAAAAGTCAGTTTCTTTCTCACTTTAACTGTGGTAAGCAGATCTCTTTAGACCCCAAGGATGCTTGTTCCTTGATTCTTTTTCTGGATTGTATTGGGCTGTTTTCCTCCAGCATCTCTAAGCAACCCTACAGTGGGAACCTCAGTGAATAGAGCAATAGCAAAGGTAATGGTTCTAAGTTTTGATTTATTACATCAGTTATAATCTGTAAGCTAAAGTTCCATACAGAAAGGCCTACCTTGTCCTTTACTTTCTTTTATTTTTTGTACTTGTACATTTATGTTATCAGCCTGAAAGTATAGTTCTGACATTAAAGAGAATAAGAGGCAGTTTATTCTGGAAACAAATGAACACCCATGGTCCCAGAATATGGATTCAGATTGTCCTAAAGACCATGTGCCAACATGGTAACAGTTTCACGAAGTTTGCATTGTTATTCAACAAATTATAATTCAAGGTACTTTTCAAATACATTGATGGAACATCAGATGTTCACTTAGGTTATATCAAAATGGGAAATTAATGTTACAGCCTTAGATGCTTTCTGATAGCATTCTTAACCTTGGGGCTGGTGGAAGCTAAAGATCTGTTAGTACATACCAGAAGACTTTCACTTGATAGTCAAGAATATTAGGTCAAACACAGAGGTGGATAAAGAACAGCTATTAAGACCAAGACCAAGATAATTTGACTCAGGACTTACAGCATATCAGCTCTCCACAATCATGGACATTCTAATCAATCAATCGACTTTATAGAATCTTTTGTCTTTTTGGTTGTGAGCCTGAGCTTTTAATGGCTATACCAGCTCTCCAGCCCCCTTGTAGAATATTTTTTAAATTATTATTATTATTATTATTATTATTTTATGTATATGAGTGTATTGCCTGCATGTGTGTAAATGCACCTGTGTTGTGCAATGCCCTGGTCCTCTGCAAGAACAGTCAGTCCTCTTAACTGTGGAACCAATTCTGCAGCCATACCCCCTCCCTGCCCCATAGCATCTTTAGCACAGGTGTGGTTTTTATTTTGTTTTTCTGGAAACTTCAGTTTGCAGCTGCTTCTGTTTGTTTACCGTTTCACTGTTTTTGTTGTCTTTTGTTTTTAATTGACAAATAATAATATTCTATATATGTATTTATGAGACATAAAGTGACTCTGTAGTGATTTAATTATGCTGTAAGCTATCTCCATTTCTTTGTGGTGACAGTACTCACAATCTTGTTTTTAATTATTTTTAAAGATATACTATAATATTGTTGACTATCAGCATCCTAAGGCATATTAGAATCCATGGGTCCTGGGGTTCATATCTGGGGTTTTACTTCCTTATAAGTCTTTGCTTTCACCAATGCATCCAAGTTTCATTTGGGGGAACCACTGCTCCCTTGAATTTGATAAGAATGAGATTCCACTAACTCTACCTGTCTCTACAACTTGGTATTCTCTTTGGAGTGGAGCGTTCAGAGAATTACAAAGCAGAAGCCACCACTGCCAATTTGGGATAAGCCATGTGGTGCCAGAATTTATAATACAACTGTTGGACTCCGGGGAGAAAGGAGGTGGCTGGAGCAGTCAGGCTTCCTTCTCTCACCATGATGTTTGTTCTCCTGTTGGAAATCATACAGCAGGAAGCTGCAGAAGTGCTAGGAGCTTTGTTCTTGTGGAGTGAGGGCAGAAGAGAGTCAAACCAACAGAGGGAAGAAAATGCAAACCAGTGGCATTTCTGAAAGCCTTGGACAGAGCTGGACAGGAGGCTGCTAACTCTCTTATTTATGTCAGCCATTACAGTCCCCTTTAGTTTGTTCTTGGCTCATTGTAGTTGGATTTCTGTAACTTATTACTTAACGAATCTTAGCTGACATCTTCCTGTCTCCACACTTCTTGTGTGAGTAGTGATTCCCAGAGCATCCCTTCTTGTTCTGCCTATTCTATTAATTTTTCTTCTTTTCTGAGCTATACTGTTTCTCTTCCTCCTTGTTCCTTCAAAGCAAAAGAGTGAAAACACTCTTAGGAACAGAAAATCTTAAAATCATTTATTTATGAGGTATTTCCTTCCTGGAGCAGTTACTTGCCCTTTATATCTAACACTCCTTTAAGGTCTTTAATTAATGTCTACCATGCTTCTTAAGGGACTTGGCAAGCCACCACGAACCCCATATGTACTTAAAGCATTAATTGAAAATAATGATAATGATCAACCTCATGAAACATTTTTAACTCTGTCTTGTTCACCTGGCAAGCTGTGAACATGAAAGATGGGCAGAGAGTTAGCCACCAGGAAGTAGAATTAATGAGCAGTGACAGTGTCTAATTCTATATATTTTTAATCATGTCTGTTAGCATGCAATTTAGACTAATAACATTAACAGCAGAATTGGCAGTTTCTATGTAAGATAAGTCAGTGGGTTCCCTCCTAATAGGCAGTGAATGATGAGGTTATGACAGCCATGTTTTTATTTGTTCTTTTCTTCCCCTTTGGCTTGTCCATAGATATTCTGAAGAACTCTTTTACGATACCCTAGAATGTCTTTCACAAGCAGATCGCGTATTAGATTCTCTTCCAGGGCATTTCATTTGGATTTATAAAGCCATTTTCACATAACCTCCTCCAACTCTCTTGATTTTTATTCCGAGACATCTCTTGCCTTTCTGAGATTCTGCTTTGCTTGCTGAAATGTGAGCTGAGAAGAAGCCTACGGGATACAAAGGATTGCACAGGGTCTGGACTGGGCATGCAAACTTTCCCAGGATCAGCCCTGGGGCTCAGCATGGGGATCAGTCAAATCCTTTGTTTTTCCCTTTTCTTTTCTAGCTTTTGACAAGGTGTGTAAATGTGCACGAAAGATGAGAATGGTTACAGAGCTGGCCTTCTTATCTTACAAGGGGGTTCATAGAGTGATCTCGAAAGGTAGCATATATTACTTCAATTTTATAATACTTTATTTTGAAACTTAGTTTTCCAACTTCTGTAGGTCAGTTCCCATGACACAAACTCTTCAGTATTCTGTGAGATCAAAATTATGCTTGTTTAAACAAAATAATAACAACAACAACAAAATCACATGAATGAATGCATAGTGTATAGACATAAATGCAATATGCTAAAATAGAACATTGGTATCTCAAGCCAGGCAATAGTCTTTTTTAAAAATAATTTTCTTAATTTTTGAGTAAATATAGATGAACTAAGCATAAGGTTTCTAAATGAGTATAGATTAAGTTATATACAGAATAGTTTCCTAAATTAGCTATAGGAGAAACAAAGAAAAAGATTTCAGTTTTAAATTATGATAGCCCCTGGTGTTATAGTATTTTTTTTGCTAAATGATTACAATACAAAAAATCTTTTTTCTTTCACAAGTATTTTTAACTGTACTTTTGTGTGTTTTATACACACCATCTTAATCATCTTTATACTCCCTTCCCCATTGTCCCCCTCCCACAGCCCCCACTAGATTTCATGCATTCTGTCATTTCTGTTAAGGCCTATGGAGTCAAGTTAGTGTCCCCTGATGTCCCTTGGTGCAAGTTAATCCAAAGGGATCTAAGCTATCTAGAGTCCCTCCCTTTAAGATCGGCTCTTCTTCACCCAGCAGTAATCAGCTGCCAATAAGTCTTTGGCTAACATTGGGTCCTGCTACCCATTTCTACAGTTCTATGCTGGGTTTTTATCTGCTCAAATTTTTTTCTCATTAAATAAAATTAATGAGTTATTGCTTTATTGTAAAGGCTTTGGTCCTGAAAGGAAAGGACTAATTCCTAGAAGCACAACATGACTTTGGGAATGTCTGAGACTTTCCTGAGAATTCAAAGATGTACCTACATTCCCTAAGAGGAGGAAAAGTGAAATGTGAATGATTAGAAAATTTGAGATTCCCTAAGATATTGTAAAATAGAAATTCTGCCCCATGTTCTGTATAACTGAAGTACAAAAACAAGAAATTAGCCTGCTGTCCTTGTTGATTGAAGATAAAATAAAAAAAAAGTTGAATACAGTTTATGTGAACTGATTTCCTTGAACAATTTTTAAAATAATAATTTCAAACATAAGTTCATCTTTCAGGTAAATTATAACATATAGCAATCCAATAATTCCTACTACCATAAAAGGGCATGAAATAATTCGATTGATCTATACATGCATATGTTAAATGATGTCTTTAACTGGCTTTGCCAATGTGAGTCTTCTAGTGACACCTTAGCTGAAGAACACGCTATCTCCCTGTTGGCTGAAGCTGTGTTAGAGTAGCAGTGTACATTTAGCCTCGACAATGTGGAGTGGTAGAATAGATTACTATTTTGCTTAATTGGAGAATACATTTTTGGTGAATAATAATATCCTGTAAGAATAGTCATTGTTTCAGATGCCCAGCAATAAATTCATTCTCCTAAAGCAAAGATGAACATGTTGCTTCATGGTTTTTTAACCTTCAATGTGTATAAGATCTTTGATGGATAATTTTTAATCATAGGAAGAAATGATTCACAGCATCATGGTTTCAGGAAAATGAAACCTAAGCCAATAAAAGTAAGAAAGATCTATTAATGGTAGGGATATATAAGTGTGGCTATCTGATTGAAAAAGATTTTCTTTCATTTATGAATGAGGCATATTGACATTCTACTTTAATCCTGGGAATACACATACAAAGTCACTGTAAGACTCTTTAGACATATGTTAGCCTGACTCTTATGTTTTTCAGTTCTTATTACTTGAGTAATGAACTTCAAATACATCAAACAGAAAAGATCAGTCACAAGCTTACATACTTAGAAGTTTCTCTGCTCAGAGCCGAGCCTGGACTTGTAGGAATACTTTATTACTGGTCTGAAGGGGAAATGTCTTCTGAATGAGGATGAAATGTTAGACTCTTTCTTTCATCTATTGAAGTAAAGGAACAATTTTAGTGAACTGTGTAGTAAGTGACTCTTCCCTATAAGGTCATTGAAATTGAAGCATTAATGTACCCGTGGTCCAAGTCACTGTGAACTTTTAGTATCTTAAAAGTCAAATGCACTCATGCATTATGCCTTAGCCACAACAAAACAAAGAAAAAGGAACAAAAGCTGTCTTTTCATTATTCTGGAGAAGAATTATATATCTTTAAAAGGACTAGTCATGGCAAAAGGGACCTATGCCTAGTCAGGAATTGTGCATGTTTCCCTGTTTATTTTCCTGAAAACCCCATCTATGACCAGTTGGGCTATTAATTTTAAGATGTGGAGAATACACTCAGAACATTTAAACTACTCTTCAGTTATTGCTCTGAGTCTGTGGTAGGAAAAATGAAAAGGCCTTCTTTTGTAATACACTCATTTGCACCTTATGAATATTCATTGTTAGCAAAGAATGGAAATGGAGAAAGGGAATGCAACTTTTTCATTTGAGTTTTTAAAAAGAGTTTCTGAACCCTCTCTTCTTTTTTCCCCCTACACATCAATCAGAAAATGTGATTATAATTCAGGAAGAATTATTCTCTTAACTATATGCTTAAGTAAGAGGCTTGACTGGGCCACCAGCTCTGAGGTTCAAGTGGCATTTAGAAAATCAAAATCAGGAGACAGAAAGAACAGGGTTACCATTACAGCAGGCATTGAGAGACTCAGACAAGTGCCCGAGGGGACATAATACAGTGAAGGTGACCCATGTTAAGCAGCATTTCATAGAACATTCTGTCTTGAGTATTACTTCTATTTACAAGAATGGGCTAATTCATTTAAGTCAAATGTGGCTTTTGGATATTCATTTTTTTTAATGTCACCAAAATTATCTCAGAGGAGCAGCTCTGACAGGTCAATCATTGCAGATGGTAAGTGCTTTGTTAATTATACAGAAATTTAGAAGCCATTGTAGAATGTCTAGCCTCAGGAGAAATTTCTCTCTTCCTGTTTAAGAGTCTGCTTCTCTCTCCTGAATTAAATTTGTGTTTGTGAACAGATAACAATCCCTCCCACATGATAGAAATAACTCCTTGCTCCTTGCTCAAATATGCAAGTGTAAATAAATGGAGAATATCACAAATAAACAATGCCATTCTTTTTTAAATAATGCAGTGTGTGTAATTAGGAGTATGCAATTACAACAGTGTACAACTCTCAGTGTAACAATTAGGTTTCCGGTAAAATGTAATTTGTTCCAATGTAAATGTTTTTCCTCAATTCAGAAGATTCCCTTGAGTTGTTTCAGTATGCACATTTCTGCATATACATGCAATTGTGCACTATGTTCCAATACACAAATCAAAGAAGACAGCTATATTATTCTATAGTAAGCTACTTAAAGTTTTCAAATGTGAAAGTTTTAATGCTCTCTTGAGATAGGAAAGTAGTGAGCTTTGACATTGAAGGTGCCTAAGTGACTGGTTATAAGATGGAGCCCATCCCTATGAAAATGTCCTTTGTGATGTGGTTTGTTGTCTCTTCAGTAAACAGGTGAGGTGTTTTAATCCTCAGGATTCCTCCCTTTCTTTCGTATGGATATGATTGCTGTGATATCCAGTCTTCTGGATATGACATAGTTATTGAACTCCTGAACTCAAAACAACTGTAGTTACTTGCACAAGACTTACTCAAGATCAAGCCAGTCAAAATTCCTGTATAGATGGGAGTGATGACCTCCAGGCTCCACCTCTTACTAAGGAGCCATTAGCACTTGATATAGCAGCCAGGAAAGGGAGAATTATTCTTCTTTGAGTGTGTGAACTCCTGTAGGTTTCCCAAGCTCCAGCAGACTGTCCTGCATCATGGACATATGGGCAGAACTAATTGAACTTAGTGGGTTATCAAAAATCAAACAAACAAAAAATGAAGTTGGGGATGGGGACATGTTGCAATATTGGGGTGGTGGGAGAGTTGGGCGAGGGAAGGGGAAGATGGGTATGACCATATTTCATTGTATACGTGTGTGAAATTCTCAAGAATCAAGAAACATATATATGGAGATGGGGTCCTCATCCATACACAGTGGATCTGGCCCAGCCTTGTAATCTGCTCTCTCAGGTTGCAGTGCTTTTTGACATCTAAAGCTAGGCTTTATGAGCTCTTGCTGGAAGGTGGCCATGAAACTGCTACTCAGAAAAGCAAGACTAGCCTGTGGTAGAACAGAGGCCAGGGAAAGAACTGCCAAGGCCAGAGTGATAGCAGATACCCTTACCAGACGCTGAGTATTCTGGGGTCAGCCGGCCTCATTGATCTCCAGTTGAGTTAGTCACAGGCATGAGCCCAGATGAAATGAAGAGAACTCTCTGCGAAACTCAGAGAGAGGAAGGAAACGAGTCATTCTGGGTTTAGTTTCTAAATTGGGCATGATTTATTACACAGAAATGCCTAACTGGAATTATCTTTCAAGTGTTTGGTGCTACTATTCAATGAACTTTGTTTCCACAGTTTCTTAGCCATCTTGTAGAATTTATTTTTCTCTGGTCTTGAGAAAAATATCACATATTTAGAAGGGAGAGAGAGAAAAATCAACTGAGACAAACACATATTAATATTAAAGCATAAAATAAAGATGAGAGATGATTTAGCATGAGCAGGTGAGAAGTTTGCTTCTTGAGTTGTTGCGATGGGAAGTTTGGGGGAGTTATCCATGTGCTACAGAGTGGTTATGGTGGAGGGATGCTTACTTCAACAACTGCAACTTGTTTTTATGTATGGAATGCTGAGGTACAAAATCAATCCCCGAATTAAAAATCCTAGAAACCACCACAGTCCAAACCTCATGTGTATTGTGGTCCATAAAGCACCCTTCTGAGAGGAACTATTGGCAATTAATCATTGTTGGGGAAGGGGTGGTTTCTCCAGTGGTGTAGCCATAAATAAGTTGCCCTTGTTCTACTGAATAACTTCCCTTCCATGCTTTGGCAACTGACTCTAACTACGATTAGTAGACCACACCAAAACAAGACCTAGACTTAGGAGGGTGCTCACTGAGAAGAAGCATGTCAATGGGATAGGAAGAGGAATAACATGAAAAGTGACTAATATAATCGTAGGAAACTATCCGAAATTTTTTAAATGGAAGAAATAACTAATTTCTTTTGGAATTTATCCTCATTGACAACAAAATGCTTCATTCAGATGATGCAATATTTGTGTCCCAAAGTGTTGATGATCTCCTCTAGCCTCCTGTCTCAGGTTCACAAGTCCTCAGACATCTACTCTTGCCTTCTGTTTCTCTCAGCTCTAACAAGAGCTCTGCTATTGTGCACAGAGTTCTTCCTCTCCACCTTTCTTCTGGGGCATGTATACTACAAACTCTCAGAATTTTTTCTATGCAGAATCCTTTCCTCAGGCAGTGCTTCCTCATCAGGCCAGGTTCTGCAGGCTGTACTCTCCAGTATTTCAATCACCTCTTCTTCCTGTCGCAATAGGAAGGTGCATAGGGTCTTATGTTGTGTTTGATTTTCTGTGATCAAGGATTACAAGATTTTTAGGAGAAAGAACATAAGAAATTCATCTTTGTTCATCATAAAGTATGACATAAATAGAAGACAGACAACAAATCAACTTGTACAAGTGAACGTACAATATAATGAAATTCATAAAACAAACAAATGAACTGTCTTTGATCAAATGCCTAAATTAAAGTTTAGTTGTAGATTAGTAATGCTAATCACCTATTTCTTAAATTCATGTGTAAAGGACCATATATAAAACACATGGATATACTACTAATGAGGAAACATGCAATTCTCTTATACACCTGGTTAAATGTGAATCCTATGTTCACTAAATGTGCTAATTCTAGTATTCTTTTATAACAATGCTTGGTAATAAATGCCAGATAATCAGATGCCCAAGTAGGAAAACACTTCTGTTTTCTCTTTGACTCCTGCCTATCTCTGAACAAAGACATTTTGGCAAACTATGAGTTTTATGTTTAGCAACATATACTCTCCTACTGATGTGACTTTGGTGTCTGTTCTGGATAGCTTGCTGTTACCTGGGTAGGGGGAATTTCAACTGAGGAACTTCCTCCATAGGACTGACCTGTGGCCATGACTGTGAGGCACTTTCTTGATTGTTGAGTAAAGTGGGAGGGCTCAGCTCACTGTGCATGGCACCACCCCTGGGCAGGTGATCCTGCATTGTATAAGAAAGCAGGCTGTGGGGATGGAGAGATGGCTCAGTGGTCCTCTTGCAGAGGACCCGTATTCAATTCCCAGCACCCACATGGTGGCTGCAAACTATTCTTAAGTCCAGTTCCACGATCCAGGGGAATCCAAAGCCCTTTTCTGACCTCCACGGCATTGCATGACATGGGTGTACTCACATACATGCTGGCAATACACTCATACACACACACACACACACACAAAAATAATAAAGAAAATTTTAAAAAAGAAAGCAGGCTGTACACAGGCCAGAGGAGCAAACCAATAATCAACATTCCTCCATAGTGTGTGCATCACTTCCTGCCTCCAGGTTCCTTCCTGCCCTCAGTTCCTACCCTGATTTCCCTCAATAATGAACTGTGACCTGTGAGATGTAAGATAATATGTCCTTTCCTTCCAAGGGGGGGTAGAAACAACCTTTGTTTCCCATAGGCTCTAAGTATTTGAGCACTTTGTCCCCAGTTGGTGGTGGTGTTTTGGGAGGTTTTAGGATGTGTGGCCTTGCTGGAGGAAGCAGGTCCTTGAGGACAGGCTTTGGGAGTATATAGCCATGCGCACTTCCAATATGGCTCTTTCTGCTCCTTCCGCCTGCTTGAAGGTGTGAATGCTCAGCTTTCTGCTTTGACCACCTCCTGCCGCTCTGCCTCCCCACATGAACCATCAGCCAGAAAAGCTCTTCCTTATATAAATTCCCTGGGCCAAGGTTGCTTTATTACAAAAATAGAAAAGTAAATAATACAGTATCTCGTTATCTCTAGAACACATCCTGCCCTTTACAAGCCCTTTACATTGTGCTGGAAGATTTTCATTATTGAATTATTCCAAAGCCTTCTAACTGAAGTTCTGGACTGTTTTCTTTCATGAAGTATCTACACTGCAAGAAAAATAATCTAGAACAAAGTATTCTTACACTGAAATATGAAATGTGGCTGATAATGCATCTTTCCTTTGAAATCTCTCAGGGGCTGGAAGATAAGCTTCAAATCTGTACAGTTCCTTTAATCAAATCATTTATTTATTCATGAATTTCATTGTTCAGACGTATGCCTAATATTTTTTGTGTGCTTCATGCTGTTCTAGCTGCTGTGAATCTTTCAGTAAAGAAAGCATGGATAGACTTCTGTCTTCATGGCATTGTCCTGCCTTATGCAACATATGGGGAAGCAAGCAAGCAATGGGATAAAAGAGCACCAAGCAGTGAGGAAAAGAGGAACATGAACGCTCTTCTAGGTAGAGTAATAAGAGATTGCTATGGGGACATTTGAGAAGAAACAAGGAGAAGCAATGAGCTATGCCATTGTAGGGGCATATAATATTCAAGGAGGACCACAGTATGTAAACTCCGAGTCAAGGTTAGGGAAGCAAGAGGCTTCTATAGGTACAAGATCCTGAAAAGTTGGAGGCATGGGATGGGCCTTCAGGGCAGGTTGGGGCAAAGATATTTTAGACCTTCTTTATAAAGTGTAAAGGGAGGACAAAAGATACTTTTAAATAGAGGAGATTATGAAGAAGAACATCATAGATGATCCCTTTGTGCTGTGGAAGGCTAATTCTAAAAGGTACAAAATCAGAAATGAAGACAGGTGTGGGGAAACTGGAAAATTCCAGTTATCTTGCATGATTTCTTTACAACTGGAGTTTGGAATGAAGAAAAATGTGAGATTTGAATCTGATGGTCTGTACTCAAATTCTGTTGATGACTTTTAACATACAGCCTTTGCTCTATTCTTTCTTTGCAGTCTTCCTGTGTCTTCCTTGTAAAAGGAAGATTATGGTTCATACTGAACAGGAATGAAATGATTAAATGAGAGGAAAAGTGATCCAGTGTACATTTCAATGCAGTTAATATGAGTTGTATAATTGGAACTGATAATTTGCACTTTCCCACCTACTACTTTGCTTCCTCCTTTCCCTTTCAAACAACTGCTGAACTTAAATGTTATATTTAGCAACACAGACTGTCCCACCTGCACGGATCTGATTGGCTCTCACTACATCAGTAAACTGGAAAGGTCTTCTAGTTTTGCTTCACTGGCAAAGCAGACAAAATAAATGAAACGTATCTGTGTAAGAGGAAAAAACCCTTTTAAAGAAGTAAACTGCCATTTTGAGCCTCAGGCTTATGGAGTTTAAAAAAAATATTAGGCCATTTGACAGGTAGGTGCTCAGGTTACTTGAGGGAGACAATTGTTAAAGAAATATGGTCCTGATGCTCACAGCACATTTAGAGGAGAGGATGAAGCAACTGTAAGGCTATCTCTGATGGAAAACAGGATGATCTACATTCTGATGTGGGAACAAAAGTGTGTTCAGTTGTCAGAGTGACAATATTTGCGTGAACATGTGCCTTGAAGGAGAAAGAGAACTGAACACAGTAGAAATGGTTTGTGTGTGTGTGTGTGTGTGTGTGTGTGTGTGTGTGTGTGTGTGTGTGTATGTGCACACTGTTTTATATGAGAGATGAGGAACAAAGGCAGAGAGGCCAGACAGCATGATACAGGTTGTCTCAGCAAATAGGAAACAAAGATTTCAAGAATGCTTATTTGGAAATTAATGAGGAAGAACTTTGGAAAGGTAGGCTCGTGTTAAAGTATAGATAAGCCTCGTGTAATTAGTTGAAGATTTTTTATACTATTTCTATATCTGATAAAGAAGTACTAACTGGTAATTTCTGAGGAATCATGAAATATTGAGAAAGAATCATGGCTAAGAAATTCAGGATGGATAACACAGGCAATACAACTTAAGGCCCCTGCACGCTAATATTTTAATGATCCAGTCACCTATGAGAGTACCTTATTGCACTGAATTCAGTCATCAAATTCATGTGAGGGGCATGTTTTCCAGTTGTCTCTTGCTGGGGAAAGGGTCCACCACCCTGAAACTTCCCCCTTTTAAAAACAACAATTTTTCTACATCTACGGATTTTGTGGGGTAAGATTCTGGAGAATTTTTAAGCGAGATTGAAATCTCTTAGCTGAGGCTGGGGCCCAGATGGGAAGATCCACATGTTTGGGGCTGTTAATTACATGAAGGCTTTTGAATTGACCATTGGAGATCTTTTGGAGAGAGACTAGAGGGCTGGACACAGGTGGGACTATTGACTGCTTTTATTTCCCTCCCCTGTGCGTCTCAGGCTCCTTTCAATATGGCAACTTTGAGGTAGTCAGCCTTAGTTACAGCACCTGTACACTCCTCACAAAGAAAGCAGTAGTAGGTGCACTTTTCTCATCTGCCCTTGGATGTCACAGTGTGCCACTGACATTGTGTAGATCAAAGCAGATTTAAGCCCATAGATTAAGGGAAGGGAGAGATTTACCTCACATTAAGTGGGGGACTTATGATGAAATATATGGATATTTATCCATATTATTAAAAGGTACTTTTCACTTATTGTGCATGTATGTTGGAGGATTATACATGGATGCACCATGGTGTATGTATGTAAGTCAAATCATAACTTGTGGGAATTAGTTATCCCCTTCCACCATGTGTGTTCAGGGAACTGAACTCAGGTCATCAGGCTTGGTATGAAACATTTGCCAGCAGAGCAATTGTTCCAGGTCAACATTTGGCTTTTAAAAAATTAGCATACATTTCACTATCATACCTTGATAGATATATTTTTTATTATTGTACATGGTAGTTGAAACACAAATTGATGTGAAAGTTATGGGAAGAAATATAAGGATTTCCTCTGAGCTTTCAGTTTGGTTTTCTGATGAATATTTCCAAATATTCTTCTGTAATTACCTGAAAAATCCCATGCTTTTGTAAAAATCATGGAATAATCTCATTTTGTAGTAATAATGTATAATAAGGCACATACAGCTAATGATAATTTGTTCAATGTAGTCTATTAGTCAATTTATATGCTTTACAGATTATTGAAAGCTCACAATTTTAAAATGTATATATCCTTACTACTTCCATTTTAAAAGCAAGCAAATTGGTGAATTTAATAGATATACCTCTTTGAACTAGTTAGAGCTATAGGCACAAGACATATGAGAGTTCCTGGAGAGGCAGTCAACCCATCTGAAGAAATACATTTTCTAGAGGAGATGGCATATGAACTTAATCTTCAAGAAAGTATTCTTGCAGGCATCAGAGTAGACTTTTTCCAGTCTAAGTGAAAATTGAAGTGGTGAGAGATTCCACATGGTGGGGCAGGTGTTAAATAATGGAGCAGTTTCTTTGCACATGATGGGTATTGCTTTAATCTTCCAGCTACTGGATACACTCTCTAATATTTTTATTGGGATAACCACCTTCCGCTTATTCAGTGTTCTGGTTGAGCATGTTAGAAAAATGGTGTTCTTCTTTCAAAGAGTTGTTACAGGAATAGCTATTTTTTCAACGTATCTGTTTAGCTTTATTTTGAATAAACCATCTATCAAGAGTGCACACCAAAGAGTAAGAAAAGGAGCCCATCAAAAAAAGTTCCCTGGCAAGTGGAAGGAGAGGACATGATCTTAGAAGCCACGCCTAGAGAAGGAAGTATTATCTAGGTCATGGATGCCATTTTGGTGAGTGATTGTAGGTATGGAAATATCCTTTGGAGCCTGATGGGTTCAACAGTGGGTACACAGCTAAAGTTAATGACTGCTCCTCCCTGAGAACTCATTAGTTGCCAGTAGTTCAGAGGGGAGAGGGAGGTCCTGTGAGCCGCTCCAATGTCCATGCTTGATGGCTGACAGGTCTAGCCCTTTGCGAGTCCAGTGAAGGCAATCACAGCTGCTGTGGGATCATGATTGTATGGTTGTATCCTGTCCAGAAGATATGTTTCATAGCCCTTCTCCATATCTCCAAACTCTTACATGCTTTCAACCCTTTCTTCCCAAATAGTCTAGAACTTTAGATGGGATGAGATGTGGTTAGGGTGAATTGTGAAACAACTGACAAATTGATTCTCTCTCTCTCTCTCTCTCTCTCTCTCTCTCTCTCTCTCTCTCTCTTTCCCTCTCTTTCTCTTTGTTTACACAAGGTTGGTCTGAAATTTGTGATTTTTTCCTGCCTCAGCCTCCTGAGTGCCAAGATTACAGGCATGTACCACTATTATCCTCTTCCCAAAGCAAAATTGAATTAGTTAATTAATGTATTGATTCACTGATGCACTCATGTGAACATAATGATTCTCTGCAAAATTTTACCCAAACTCAAAATGACAATCAAGAGTAATCATTATTTTTTCAAACTTTGTATAAATAAGATTTCTGACAACAGGTATAGACTTTCCATATAGATATACACACAAGAAGTTTATGGGCTACTATTAAATCACTGGATCATGGTGTTCTCATCTTAGGTTGGACTGCTATAATGGAATATTATAGTTAGGGCTGCTTAAAAAAACAAACGTATTTGTTTGAGACATGCTAATAGTCTGACATCAGAGTGAACACATGTACAGATTCTCAGGAGATCCTTACACAAGGTTTACATGTAGTGAGTAGTGATCTGTTTACTGTGTGCCCGTATTGCAGAGAGAAGGAGAAAAAGCAAAGTTCACGTCTCTTTGTGGAAGGTGTTGATCCCAGCTAGTGGGAGCCACTCACAGGACCTAGCAACTTTTCGAAAGCCCCACTTACAGATACTGCTAGGGGTTAGACTTCAACATATTAATATTTGGGGGTTATGTATCTAAAGGTACCCATGCTTTGCAATGCCCGTAGAGGCCAGAAAAAGGGTGTCAGTTACCTTGCAACTGGAGTTAAATGGCTATTAGCCACCATGTGGGTTCTGGGAACTGAACTCAGGTCCTCTGGAAGAAAAGCTTGTGCTCTTAACTGTTGAGCCATCTCTTCAGCCCTTCAACATATTAATTTTTTTGCAATAATTATTTTGCAATAATTTTTTTGGTCTTTTTGAGATAGGGTCTCCCTGTAGCCCCAGCTGTCCTGAAACTCACTATGTAGACCAGGCTGGCCTTGAACTCACAGAGATCCACCTGCCTCTGCCTCCCGAGTGCTGGGATTAAAGGCGTGCGCCACCATGCCCGGCTATGCAATAATTTTTATCTGTAAGATTTCTATATATTTATATTGATTGGTTGTTTTCATAAATTGGAAGTGATTATTATTTAATAAATCATAGCAAGTGCATTAAAGATATACTCAAGTTATTATTTGGGCACAAATTAGACTATTTTGTTTATAATTTTAATGTTCACATAAGAGATTTTATTTGGTAATAAAATTATAACAAAATCAACAAAATATTTCCATGAAGCTGTTTTCAGTAAATGTTTTCACACTGTACAGGGTTTCTGTTCTGTTTTTTTAAACAGCATTATTTTCTCATTCCTTTTTAAAACAACTTAACTTAATAAAAAGATTAAGTGGTCATTTTTCACAGCTAATTTAAAAGCTGCAGACAATTGACTGCCAGTTATCATAACAAATAAAAATTCCTTTCTTTTAATAATTTTCCATTTCAAAGAAAGGTAAATAATTAAGTCTTACCCTGTCATTTCATTTACCTTTTAACAATTTTATTTTTACATTGATATGACATTAATTGAACTTTTTTTATGTTACAAAATACTGTTATTTTATCCTTCATTCTAATTCTTGATTGATTGATTGCTTTTTTATGAGTGCTTTGCCCACCTGTTTGTGAGTGTGCCCATGTCATTTCTTGCTCATGCACAGGTGTGCGCGCACATTCATGAACATACATACACACACCAAGCACACACACACACACACACGCACACACATGCACGCACACACACAAATCGAGAGACAGAGAGACAGAAAGACAGAGAAACAAAGAGACTCTGAATGTGAAAGCATATTACTAATTGTGATGACTTCATTTTAACATTATCACTGCTATTATAAAGCAATAGATACATGCGATACATAAAGAAAACTTCATCTATATTTCAAGTGATTGCTAGATAATTCAGACATTTTCATCTTCTCCTATTACATAAGATAAGATGATTTTTTAAAATCAAGTTTTGGAGTCAATGAAATTCTGTAAGTAATGAATAACAGCTTGATGATTTCTTAGTCCCCGGGCTTCCATAATTATGCCACTTTAAATTTAAAGGAAATATGTAGTTGTACTTTTAAATTGCATTATCAGTTCAGGGAGGTTGTTTAAAATTTTAACCACTATCCATAAATATACCTACCATGGTTCACAGAAACTTGTTTCAATTTATGATAAACGAAAAATAATGTGAGGGTCCCTCTTAGGCACTGCAACTTGCAAAACTCTCAGGCATCTTCCAGGATGGCTTCCCAGCGCAGCTCACACTGATTTGCTCCATACAGACCTGATGTAAGACAGCTTGATGTTTGTATATTATACTCTCCATTTTTTCTCCTTAGTTGCTAGCATGTGTTTGCATATGCCTTGGTGTGCATACATCCTGCTATCAGAGTGTCTGTCATCAAAACATCTCTACCAGCACAAGTTTGCAAATCTCTTGGTGGACATACATCCCACCACCAGAGATTCTTCTACATCAAAATGCCTCTGGAGCTGGCAAAACCAAGGGAAACTCAAATCCAGACAACTCTGAGACATTCTGTCTACTATGCATTCCATTCTCTTTCTATTCATCAAAAATCTCTTTACTCATAACTGCTGCTGCTGGTCCTACGTCAGGTGAAGATGGGACACCAAAAGGAAATCCCATATCTCCAGAGATAATGCATCCCTCAGCTCTCACCACAGAAACTTTCTCAGGCAGCAGAGGGTGATAAGCATGAGACCCACAACTGGTCAATATGTAGAGAATAACACTTCAGAGTGTTTATCCCTGAACAGGACAGCTCTATCAAACTTCTGCTTCTCTAGGCTCAGGGGCCATTGTGGAGCACTATAAAGAACGAGAGGTGGCAAATGACAAGGAAACAAAGGGTTCCAGATAGCTGGTCAGTTACTCATAGGAATACACATTGATGGTGACAGCAAGCACAAGACTAACTTAGCTTTATCCTGACCAAAAAAATGCAGCATAGAATTGGGGAAGTGGGTAAGAAACTCAAACCCTTGCTGGGGAACTATTGACAACTGATGGCTGCTGGGAGAGGGAGAGTCAGATTTCTTTAAATTTGTGATGCTGGATGGTTAACCAGACTCTGGTGGATACAATAGCATAGAAGGGCATAATATATGAAAGAGAACGTGAAATCAGGTGGGTAATAATAAGAGAGGGATGCAGATAGGGAAGGCAGTCTATGATTAAAACACATTGTATGAAATTCTCAAAAATTCATATAAAATAATAATAAAGGTCATGAAGCCAGGGTGTGTGTGGGGGGGGAGGGGGGAGATGAGGGAGGGTATTTGAATAGGATAAAAATACATTGTATAAAGTTCTCAAAGAATCAACCAAAACTTTAAAAAAATGTGCATTATTCATTTGCCATGAAAACCGTATGTGTTGCCAAATGAGATGTATGGTTAAAAGAGTTATAATATTTCTAATTTAAATAGAGACTACTTTCATGCATCGCCAAGATAATTGTCTAATGAAACTTAAATGATTAAACTATTTTACAATTACTACTTTTTTAATTCTGTAAGTCATGAATGTTCATCAACTAGTCCAAAGCTTTTTTGCATGTAATTTGCATTTCTAGCTTTTTTGATTCATTGGGAAAGTGTATTTTCTTTCAGTACAAATAGTATTATATTATATTAATACTGATAATTATTCCTTTATTTCTGTGGAAAGTTTATGAAATTTTGCTCTTGTGTCATTTTAGTGTTAATATGGGAAGAGAAAAGAGGCCAAATTGGTGGTTTTAGCATATATACCATGTAAGAGGCATTCAACATGTCATCAAAAACAAAAACAAAAAAACCCTAAAACAGCAGTAATATAAGAATATACGCAAGCAGTCAAGAGCTTACTGCTTCTCTTGGCATGATTTTCACCTCTAAATAGGAGAGAGAGAGAGAGAGAGAGAGAGAGAGAGAGAGAGAGAGAGA
>NW_008347571.1:933062-960772 GCF_000622305.1 Nannospalax galili
ACAGTGGGAAAAATTTGCTCACATTCAGCAAATGTAATCTTAAGTTAGCATTGTTAATGCTTGTACTTACTGGTTTTTGTTGGATCTAGTAGTTTTCTAAAAGCACAGTATAGTTATCCTTAGGGCTCTTTTTCCCTCTTAAAGATACAGAGCACAGCATGCTCTTATCTTGGAGTCTGAGTGTGAACTCCCTGGTTAGTTTATAGTAATCATTTTAATAAAAGGATCTGATTATGTTTCCAGGGCTAGGCCATAGAAGTGGATTCTTCCTAGTTATAGTCATACATCTCTTTCACATTTACATAAAATTAAGATGATATTGTAAAATGCTCCTGGTGTACTCAGGACTGTGAAAGCCTATGCTAATATCAGTCAAGGTAAGATGAGAGGCAAAAGAGAGGCTGCTCTCGGTAATTCTGGGTATTGCTAATGCCAAATGAAAAACTGATTGCTAGCAACATACAGCCACTGAGCAGTAGGCTTTCTACAGAATGTCTCCCTAACATAACAGCATCAAAATCTCTGGATGGCAGGCTGCAGATGCTAATGCCCAAAGCCCCATTTCCTGAAAAGTGTAATGTCCACATTGGATTTCTAGCTAATGTTGATGATGTTTTTCACCTCAAGGCTGCTGTAGGCCACTTCCTTCTCAGAGCCTGCCATATTTGTTACATAGCATATCATTGCTTGTGTGCATGTTTAATCTTTTCATTGTTCATGACATTTTGAACACATGATGCATATTGCCCACATTTCCACACATTGAAAATCCAGATGTAGCGTTTAATGTACCTTAAAATCAGACTATAATTCCCAGTGTCTATTCAATCTTGAAAGTGGCTTGCTGTTCCTGGTGGGAATGACTAGACAAGTAGGGCCTATCACTGCTGATGTATTAGTCAATAAACTATTTGAGGATCATACGGAGAAAGACTATGAGACGTAGTTCTTGTTTGAAGCTTTTCTATTGACGTCCTCAGACACAAGAGAGGAAACAGAGGCATCAGTCTTTGTCTAATGGGCATCAAGAAATGTGGAAAAACTTTGCTGGAGTCAGTACTGCTGTTTCTCACAAAAAGTTCATAGCAGTAAGAGCTGTGGTGTGTTTTTTGGTAGGAAAACTTAAGCGTTGGTGACTGAATTGAAGAAAGGTTGAGGATATTGGACAAATCATGAAGAACTTTAAGACTACTTAACATATATGTACATGTTTTAAGTGATAAAAAGAATGATATTTTTCTTTGTCAGAATTTTTTATTTCTTCATGGTACATACAAATGCTGCGTTTCATAGATAATGCATGAGATACGATGGCAAGTATTATATACACTGATCACATTGAAAACACATAAGCTAAATTCTTTGGCAGTTTTGCTCCCTAGTCAAATCATCAAGAGTGTGCCCCTGAGATATGACATAACAAGGATTATTGATATCATACAGTTATAGGTTTTCTGTCCATTTCATAATTTGAACATTTCCTCAGGAAGTACCCAAATTCCATGTTGAGTTTTCCAAACAGGTTTATTTAAAACAAGCAAACTAGTCATTCTGAAGCTTACCTTGCAGAAAAATAAACTGCTGTGTAATGTGATGAATTTTGAGGACACTTTTGAGTCCGGAAAATGACTGTAACAAGTCAATGCCTGTCTAAAGCTGCTTCCAATGTGCATCCACACACACATAAAGAAATAACAGCATTCCCTGACAGGCATAATGGGATGTTTGTGGAGTTGTAAACCATCAGAAGCAGCCACAGTGGAAAGTCTAGCCTGCAAAATGGTTTTGGTCCCTGCCCCTCATCTTCTACAGCATCCCCCCTAGTTCTGTTTCTTTGCAGCTTATCCAAGGAAGCCCAGCTGCCAACAGACAACAGGCTGAATGGTAGCCAGCTGCTTTATAACTGTGTTAGCCAGAAGCCCTCATGAGAAATATTTTTCCTGGAAAATAAATTATAACATGTCTAAGTGGTGCCTGACAAAGCTAAACAGGAGGCATGCTGCTCTATTGCAAATTCATCTGCAGTCTCTGGGTAGAGAGACAAATAAAAGCACTTCATCAAAATCAGTCACAGAAACCCAGGAATACCCATAGGAGACCACTAAACTCTAAATACCAATCAATTTCTCCAACTTTTTTTTGTCAAACTTGCAAGTCCTCTTAAATACTGTCTTCGTGAGCTGCCAGGCAGCAGCTGGCTGGTCTGAGGAAAGATCAGACGGAGTATAGTTTGGGGGCCTTCTGTGACACAGTGGTTTATCTAGCTGAGGACCCTCATTGCTGAAGGGCTTCTTTGGCCTTCGAGCATTAAAGCTAAAAGCTGCTTTTACTTCTTTGTGACTGCAATTTCTATACTCCAAGAGCTTTGCCTAAATACAGTAAGAAACAATATGAATAGAATGTGCATTAAAATGCTGCCCCTCCTTGACCGTAAGTTTAAAGCTATATCCCTGAAAATAACATATAGCCTGTGCTTAGTGTCAGATATTTTAAAAGTGTTGAACTTGTGTAATTCCATTTTCATTCAACATGTGGTCTATACTTCATGTTAGATATTTTAACATCTGTTGGTCTCTTAACAAATTCAATTTATCTGGGAGCAAGGTATGGATTATTTAAATTAAGATGTTCATCTCTGTATTAGCCTCAATTTTATCAGTATTTCAGATGCACCTATAATGCTTAAGATGCTCTTTTGGAAACTGTGGTCATGCATAATGATCTCTGTCCTCAGGGAGTTTGCATGCATCCAGAAATCTAACAGAAGTGGTGGCTCATGTCCAGGTCACATACTTGGCTACTGTGACCACATGGAATTTCTGTAGCTGTTATTAAAGAGAGATTACTTTAAACATGTGATTTACATTTTTAAAAAAATCCTCCTGATCAATAGACAGAAATAGAAGAGGGAACATGATTTTTGAACTCATCAAAATATGAAGAACATGAAGGAAGGTGATGATAAGGATACATAGAAAGGATACATCCATGATATACTTCAGAGAGTGACCCAAGCACTCTCCCAAATCATGCTTGCCAGGGAAGAGGTATTCTGAATGAATCCATATGTATTTCAGAGAGCAACTGATATGTTTTCCCTAATGATATTTGTCAGTCTAAGGATATTCTGATGAATTTACACTGGCGAGATGGAGCTGGTCAGGATACTATTTTGAGGACACAAATATTGAACTACTCTCTTATAGCTTCCCACAGACCCCCAGTTACCATTTAACCTCAGACTGGTATTTTCTCTGATGAAGTAGAGAAAATAATCATGTGACTCCATTTCTCTCTCCAAATATACAAACAAAACAGATGAAATGCATGAAAATCATTGAAAAAGAAAATTTTCTCGGAGATGTAGAAGGGAATGTTAGTGTTTGAAGAAAGTTTTTAAGTGCAGAGGACTCAGGTAAGTGGGCCACTCAGATTTTAAATTGTTTTCTCTAATAACTAGTGCTACATATAATCTCCATATTATAAAATTAAAGACATTAAATTAGGATACTTAGAAAAATACGACTATTTTCTTAAATGCATCACATTCAAATTAGAGAACTCTAAGGTCCTATTTCATTAGGCCAGAGTAATTGTCCTCTGATTTCAAATGGTCTTCAATTACAAAACATATTCTCCCATGAGGACATGCCCAAATGAGGTAATGATAGCACAATACCCATGAAATTAAACATGCTGTCTACATATTGATAAGCTCTAATTTTGTCCAGGTTGTACTGAATTTTTAAATTTTTCTCCCATGCTTAGTAATGGAACATAATCATGATTTTATTATTTATCAATAGGTAATAAAAAAGATTTTTCTGAATAGAGTTAGTTAATAACAAGTGAAAAAAGCACATTATTTCAATAATCGGGGAAGGTTTTCCAAGTTTCATCTTGAAAAAATAAGAATAAAAAGTAATGAAATAAAACTGCTCTCCATATTTTTAAAGTATACTACAATGTAACAATTGTAGTCTGGCTTTTAGAAAAAATAGCTTAACTGCAGATGTCTTTATTGTACAAGACTATGAAAATTTCATTAAATATTTTGGTGGTGAGTATGAATAAGAGGTAAAAATCCCTGTTGATTATAACAGTTGTCCATTCTGCAGCCCATGGGTGGCATGCAACAGCGGATAGCTATGTGAACATGGCCAACACATAAGGTCTTGTAGCATTGTGGAAAGTTTGGATGTTCCTGATTTAACACACGTGTTGCGACTCAGAACCTGATCTATGTCTGGCAATATCAACACTCTATGAGTCTAGTGTACATCATTTCAAAGCTTCCTTAGTTAAAAATTGGCTTAGAAATAGGAAGCCCACTAAAAGTTTCATCATTCAAACAAACAAATTAACTCTTAAAAACATGCTCCCAGATTTTGGATCCATGGTAAATTCTAGGTATTTTCAAATTCTAAGCATCTGATTATCTTTAAATTTGACAAGTCTTTAAAACTACATTCTTATTTCTTTGGTATTTGTATTAGTCACTTTTCTGTTGCTGTGATAGAAACATTGACCCAAGCAATTTATAGAAGGAAGAGTTTATTTGAGCTTACAGTTCCAGGGGAATTACAGTCTGTCATGGCAGGGAGGCATGGTGGCTGGAGGTGGCTGGAGCAGGAGCAGCAGAAGTGAAGCTCTCACATCATCACGCAGGCACAGGAAGCAAGAGAGCAACTGGAGGTACAGCAAGGCTTAAGAACACTCTAAGCCCGTCCTCAGTGACATGCTTCCTCCAGGAGGGCCACCTCTTCTAAAGCCTCCCAAAACAGCACCACCATCTGGGGACAAAATGTCAAAATACTTGGAGCCTATGGGGGACATTTTCATTCAACCACCACAGTATTGCATTATTTACAGAAGAGAATATTTAAATGTTGATAAGAATTATGGCAAAGGATGAATTTAACAAGCCAATTAGTTTATATTCATAAAATAACTTGGATATAGAAATATTTCTTGTTGTTAAACACAGGCAGTATAGTCTAGACTTAGAAGGACAAGAACAAAGGGAGAAATGGCTCCATATCCTCAGTGTGCTCCAGGTCTCTGAGCTTTGCCATGTGTTCTTTGCATGTTCTCAGCTCACTAAAGTGTGGTTTTCCCTAACTTTTATTTGATGTTTTTTTCAAGTGAAAGGGCTTTATTTTTTAATGAGGGGGAGTACATTTGGGGGAGGCATTGTTAGCCCAAAGACCAGATAGGGAGGTTCTCAGGTTGGACACTGGAAAAGGGGGGTACTTCTGGTAGTTTTAATCTACGTGATCATGGGTGCCATCTGTCATTCACTCATGACCACATAAAGTTTAGAGATATCACAGGCTAACATTTCAAAATCAAGTCTTGTCTCTGATAACTTTCTAAATAAATCCTTGTTCCCAGTGCATGTCTCAGTAGATGGAAAGACTCATCTGAACAAATTTACACAGATTATAAAGAGAACAGACACTTCAGTCTAGTCTGCCATCACTAGAATCAACGAGTCTCCTGCCCAGCCAGCATATACCAGAGGAGCTAATGCATTTTATATCTACATTCTAATGATAATTTGTCATGTACTGTTTTTTTTCCCCTTAATATCACAACTGGAGACATATATTGGCTTTTTAAGACAGTGTCCTTCAACTAGCATGAAATAATAAAATTGAGTTGCAATTTTGGAAAAAAATACTTTATTAAGAAAATATTTTATTTATTTTTTATGTTTATGAATGCATTGTCTGCATGAATGTAATTACACCTGGGCTGCACAGTGCCCATGGAAGTCAGAAGAGGGTGTTGGATCCCTTGGAACTGGAATCACGGTTCGTTGGTAGCTTCTGCATGGGTACTGGGAATTGCAGAGGTACAAATCCTCTGCAAGAGCAGTCAATGCTCTTAACCTCTGACCCATCTTTCCAGCTCCTATTTGACTTTGGTTTGATTTTTGTTTTCTTCTCATCAGATTGCTCCTTCAGACCAGGAATTTAGTCCTTTTCAGTACCACAAATCAACTTGAACTCTAGTAAGCAGTCTCAAAATAATGACTGAAAAGGAAACCCAGTCAGTACAGCATGGGCTAGATATTTACTGCACCAAACTGGTTTGGGCTAGAGGGATGAACAAAAGATCCAGCCATGGAAAGGGTACTGAGAAGAGGAGAATTTTTTAAAAGTAGTAACTGGACTTGATGTATACCCTAGATACTTTTTAGTAAAATTTAAAATCACTAGGGTTGATTTTCACGGGATATAATTATTGAGGTGTTGGTGGCTCAGTGTCACAACTACTCTTCTGTGATAAGCATATATTACTCATATAAATATATATGTTAATAAGAAGGAAAGTCACTTTCTTCCTTTTAAAAATGACAGTTTAAATCTGGCCTGTCAACAACTAAAGTTATTTGACAAAGACTACAGGTAACGTATGGTTTATAAGTGAAATTCAGGTTTTCGAGTACCAGAAGAAGCAACATGAATTTGAATTAAATACTTGGAACAGATCTTTAAAGAGAAGAAATTTTATGAAAGAATATTGTCTGCAGGGTATCAGAATCCACAGATAATACATATTCCAAATAACCACTAAATTTCTCAAATAATAATAAAGAGCTTTAAATCAGTTTTGAATATTGATAAATCATTTTCTGTATCTGGGTTATCTGTAATAGTGACAACTTGTCTTTGAAGTTGTATCCATCTAGGGAGCAAGGTGTTTCCTCTTCAGATGTAGTATTTAAAATATTTATTACTCTTATTTTAAGTGTATGAGTGGTTTTGCTGAAGACTTGAGTACAATTCCCAGAATCCATATCAAAAACTCACAACCACTTATAGCTCAATCTCCAAGAGATCTGATGTCCTCTTCTGGCTTACTCAGGCCCCTACCATCACATGCATGTACCCACTCACAGACATACACATATACACATAATAAAAAATAAAAATAAATCTTCAAAAACCCAACCCACCAAATATTTTAGATAGTTAAACTCCAGGATTATAGATAATTTATCCAATCACACACACACACACACACACACACACACACACACACACACATTCTGTCAATCATTTATAAGTATAGCATTATATTCATAGAATAAAAATTCTCCAGTGCTGGAGAGATGGCTCCGTGTGTTAAAATGCTGCCATGCAAGCCTGATGACCTGAGGTCAACCCCCATAATCCAGGTAAAATGCCAAGTGTCATGGCTTGCAACTATAATCTCAGCATTTGTATAGGGAGATGGGAGGCAGAGACAGAAGAGGCGAGACGTTTATGGGCCACCTAACCTGTATTTCTCAGCACAGCGAGAGAAACAGGAAAGATTCTGCCTCAACCAGTGTAGAAGGAGAGAATCAAGGTCCAAATGTTGTCTCTGACCTCCATATAGGCACTGTGATACACAGGTGTACACACACAAACACACACATACATACACACACAAATATAAAAAATAAAATAATAATAAAGATTATTAAACACTTTCACTTACTTTTATAAGCATGTTTCTCTAATGAATGCAAATTTTATTAAAACCAAGGCTTATATAAAGCAAGACTTGAGAAATTAATGGTAAATGTATAATTATGAAACGAGTTATAAGGGATAGTGAAATGTATTCACATCATATAGGTAAGTGAAACAAAAATATTAAAACTTTTTTTAAAAGTAAAGTTAATAAAAGCCAGGTGTGGTGGCACACACCTTTAATCTCAGCCCTTGGGAGGCAGAGGCAGGTGGATTTCTGTGAGTTCGAGGCCAGCCAGTCTACATAGTGAGTTCCAGGCCAGCTGGGGTTGCAGAGAGACCCTGTCTCAAAAACGACCTAAAAAAGTAGAGGTAATAAAGACAGAATTATCAATTTTCTTACCAGGATACTTTCATCTTTGTTTATAAGTTGTACCTGACTTCATCATTTCTTTTTCTGGGCTTTGAGATTTATTTCTTTCTGTAATGTGCCTATTATGGTACAACTTTCACTTAAATTAATTCATCATCATTCTTTTAAGTAATTTCATGGTAGAATTAAAAAGAGATTCTAAATTCAGATTCTCTCAACTCAAATGCAGTGGAAATTAGATCAAACAACTCCTGTACAGAGTCATTGATCACAGCTACAGAATCTCCTTTTAGACATAATTTTACTTGCTGTGGTGTGAGTTTCTCAGTGAATCATAATCTAAAAATATTACATGTAACACTGAGGAAGTGAATAATTTATAGGTTTTACATTGCACGCCCTTATAAATAGTGTGATGAATCCTGTACTCTCCTGCTCCATTCCATAGGATGGGAATCATCCTTTTGTTCACTGTATCCACACGGTATATGCTACTTGCCCTTTAGTCACTTACAAATCATATTAGATATTAAGTTGATTATTACACAAATGCCCCCCAAGCACAAGACATGTGATGACAGAAATATACCAAAGAGAAACCTGACGTGTGTTCCTTAAAATGGTTGAATTTATCCAGGAAAGGTGACAGAGATTTCTACAATCTATGGCAAGAACATATTATTTGTCCATGAAAATGTTGAATTTTAGTATTGGTGATTGTTCTTAGTCTCTTACTGTACTTAACTGGGGAATTAAACTTCAACATAGCTATGTATATAAAATATAGTGTATATAGGTCTCCTATAATCCATGATTTTTGATAACACTGGAGGTCTTGAGACATGCTGTCATCCTGTGTGCCTGGTCCCTGCAGAGTCCAGAAGAGAAGATAGCGTTCTTATAGTCTGAGATGAACCTTGAGGTACATTTCCTAACTAGTTAGGAACCCTGAGGTGCATTAACTAACTAATTAAGTTAGTTACTTAGTAACGCACAAAGGTCACTAATCTGAGAAGCAAAGTGTATTAGAATTGTCCTACAAACTGGCTAATTTGCAGTCCTCTGGAAAGCTACCTAGTTGTTACCTAACATCATCTCCCCATACTGCTCCAGGGCATCAGCATCTTATTCGGAATAGTTGTGCTAATGGGCATTACATATAGGTATTCCCTGAAGAGTTTTACAGCTTAAGAGTTTCTGCAATATTTTCTGTAACAGAGACAACTAAGTGTGAAATTGAAATAGATAAAACTAATTCAAAATGTATGTGTTAAATGGCAAAAACTGCTCAAGTACTTACAAATAGCATGAAGCACACATGCTTATTTTTAACATTTTGTGTAGATTTTTGTCTTCTGGAAGCAGAGTAGAATGCAGAATACCTGCACTCAAAAGCTGAAAGCCAAAGGAAAAATAGATTTAAAATGGACACAAGGGGCTGGAAAGATGGTTCAGCAGTTAAGTGTACTGGCTGTACTTCCAGAGGACTCATATTCATTTCCTAGCAACACATGGTAGCTCAAAACCACCTGTAACTTCAGTTCCACGGGATCCAATGCCCTCTTCTGGCCTCTACATGCACCAAACACACATGTGTATATCCATACATGCAGGCAAAACACACATACACATAAAATATAGAGAATAATGAACAAATAAGTGCCCCGAAACAGTACTTTAAACCTGTCAGAAAAGAGGGCTACTATCTCAAATTGGATATGGAATAATATTTTATAGCCAATCAGATGCAGTTTATAGGACATAAGCCTCACCTTCTGTGAATTGTGAATTTATTCAAACTAGAGAATAACATGATAAAATTGCAAATGTAGAACTTCAGTGTCATGCAAACCTTGGTATGTGTAACTATCAAGTTATGATCTGTAATAGCCAATGAAATGCACATTTTCTATCATGTACTACATAATCATAATTGGCTAGATAGTAAAATGTCATAAAATTATGGATGATGACTGTGAAATCATGTAAACTGTCTGATAATAAAGAAGAAATCATCTTTTAACTAACACATGTTTAAATAAAAATCACAAATTTCAGAGTATTCAGACAGTAATGTTTTCTATATATTCCTTTTATATTTTCATTTCTTGACATGTTTATATTTTGAGCTCCTAGTATTGGTGATTAAAAATTTGCTAAAATATGACACTGTCTTATTTATAGCACCACGATAATTTTCTAAAATGATGATGGAAATTGATAAGGACATTGTGTTATATATATATATATGTGTGTGTGTATGTATGTATACACACATATCCTTCTACAAGCCTTTAGATTCATGTACAACTCAAGAAGCAGCTATTTCAATTTCTCTTTGAAAGATAAATAGCACAGTAACAATATACTTCCTTTGCTATGAATTTGATTTCAACATTTTAATCAATTTCTGGAATCATCCGATTAGTAATTATGTGATACAACTATAATATTTTTGTGAGTGTTATTGGTTGGATGTTAGCAGAGATTACCTTCTCCTTCTCAAGTGCTAAGTTAATTAATATATTCTGTACATTAGGTATAAAACTGAATAAAGAGCTTGTTATCCCAAGAGGCAGATATAATGTGCTGTATTTAAATTTTTTTGAGTTACACTGGATGAAAATCAGTCATTGTACCTGCATTTCAACTTTGTTAATGAAAATGTTTTGTTTTCTTTTGAGATTGTATAGCGCTATAGTCCTAGATTGACTTGAATTCATTGTGGAATTCACTGTGCAGAGGAGGTTGGTCTCAAACTTACAGAACTATTCCAGTCTCTGCCTCCCAAGTGCTGGGATTAAGTTTGTGGGTCACCACACTCAGCTTAAAAGTCACAATGCTATTGATTTCATTTTCACTAATACCTGCTACATTTTTCTTAGAATTGCTGTATTTTCACCTAATTCCTCTTCTGTCAAGCTCTATGGGTCTGATGTGAACTTGGATACTCAGAAAATGATAACCTTACACCTTCCTTAGCCTCAGGATGATTAGGAAAACAATACTGATCACACACATTTCCTTTCTGGTTTCTTCTCTCTTTTTAAAAACATTTTTTAAAATTATTTTATGTGTATGAGTGTATTTATTATCTGCATGTATATTGAGTGAACCTATGTTGTACAATGCCCATGGAGGTCAGAAGAGGGCATAGATCCCTTGGAACTGGAGTTATGGACAGTTGTAATCTGCCATGTGGGTTCTGGGAATCGAACCTGGATCTTCTGCAAGAGCACCCAGTGTTCTTAATCATTGTACTGTCTCTCTAGCCACTGGTTTCTTCTCTTATTAGGAACATTGAAAATTGGTCTTCTTCCTGATTTTAAAGTAAATACACTGTGGGTAACATTAATAAAAAACTTCCAATGATTTGGTGGCAGGTACAATGACTGTGTAAAGTTTTATGCTTTCTCGATCGCTCTTCTTTGTTGCATAAATATTAAAATAATCTTTCAGAAACAATATGGTAGATTTACAGTAGTTTGATTACAATATTGTGATTACATAGTTTAATATATTTCCAGATAAGCAAAAACTTCAATAGGCAATGGCTAAAAATTCTCTTAATCTATGAATCGAGGTTCAATGAACACTATAAAATCTGGGTTATTGCTACCACTAAAAGAGTAACTGGTATGGAGAAATAAGGATACAACATGCTTACCTCTACTTTACTGGTAAGGACACTGAACTTCAAAATGGATTATTTCTATGTTGCTTGTTTTTTTTTTCTCTTCCATTTAATCAGAATTGTGATCCTAGGTGGTGGCACATGCTGATAGCCCCAGCTCCTGGGGTGGTGGAGGCAGGAGGATGACTTGATCTGTCTCTGACTTTGGGATCAGAATGGTCAAGATAGAAAATAGAAATAGAGTTATCTAACTCTAAATATTATATACATTATTTTAACAAAAACATAATAATATTTTATAAAGATAGACATGTCACAAAAAGAGAGAAAATGTCACAAAATGAATTATGGTAGATGCTCTGTTGAACTGATGAATAATACTAGCTCAGCAAATGTTTAGGATATACAAGTAAAGTCCTGAGAAACATCTTCACAAGAATAAAAGATAAACTCTCACAGACACTCAACTGTAAATCTTATAAGCAATCCTGTCAGTGACAAAGTGTAATAATATTTTTTCTAAATACAGTTTCTGATACAATATTTGAAAGAAAATCCTGAAGACTGACCAATGAAAGCAGGTGAATATGCAGGATATTCACATTGCCACTGTAGGCAAGTTTAGTAAACGATGCTTCAAATTTGAAAACTATAAGCAAGAAAGTCAGAGAAAAGTAATAGGAAGAATCCGCAATCACACACAACCCAGAACCCACTTCCTCCATTTTCTTTATGTGGGATGTCATCTCAGCCATTAATCTCTGAGCCTATTTCTCCTTTGTTAAGAAAATATGTAAAAAAAGACACAATAATTATATTTTATTTGGAAAATGAATCGTTCAAAAAGATATTTTTTCAAAATAAATGTAATTTGAGGTCAATCTGGGTCAATGTTTTAGGCAACTGTGGCTACCAGACTGAGGACTATTTGTTTTCTACTTGACTCATAAGATATGAATGATTAAACTTTAAAATTTTTTGGGGGGTATGTTATCTACCAAAGGCCAAGTTCAAAACAGCAAACAAAACAATGAAATTAATCAAAATGAAAATGTAGAAGTAGCAATAAAACATTAATAAAAGTTATGTGTTTATCAGGCACTGAACATTTATCAAGCTTAAGAAATGAATTTTCTATGTGTTTGTAAAACAGAGAATATTATTTTAAAAGGCTAGAATTAGATAATAAAAAGATTATTACAGTGAAGCAAATTAACCTATCACTCATAAATCTCACATAATTACCCATTTTCTGTTTACTTTCATGGAAAGGGCAATTAAAGTCTCAGCAATTGATAGGACTTTAATTGATATTAAAGTCTCACCACATTCTTTCTGTTGTGAATATATCTGTGGGCTTATCTTACATATCTGTATTAAGCATTTATACATCATCTCACTCAGAAAGTCTCCACATGTTATTGACAGTTGCCTTTACAAAATTTACACAGAAAGTGAAAAAGACAAGTTCAACATTCAAAACTGTTGACTACAATATCATGTCTTATGTGTTTGTATGTGTATACACACATTCCTATGTGTTTTCATATTTTATATTGTTTAGAATAACAGTGCTGGCCATATAGGAGGGTTATTATTGCTAATTTCTCATTTTAGGTGTCACACTAAAGTATATATTGAAGCTAGAGTAATGTAGGTATTCGTTCAAAACATGCAGTTCTCAAATTATCGTAGGTAGAACTTCTCAACCATAAGGCAGTTTTGTAAGGTTCAGTTCCTAGAATGCCCATAGTACTTCTCATAGTAAATCTGGAATAATCTGTTGATCAAGTACTGAAAACTCCAGGATGAACATAAAAACATGTTTTAGTGTACTAGAGGTCAGAGAGCACCTAAATACAGCAAAACAGAATTCTCATGTATTTATTTCAGAGTCTATTTGCCTTTAGAAATAACACCTGAAAAACTACATTAGAATAAGCTTCTTACATTCACAATTATTTGTGCATATATAAAGACAAGTACTTTCAGGGTCACTTTTATTGCACTACTAGTAACAGCTAACATTTGTACAATAGTAATTCTATGCTGAGAATATTTCAATACTTAGTTTCTGTCAGATTGAATGGTGCTTCGGAATATTAGGGAATACTTGAAGAAGTAAGTGCGTTGTAAAAAATATCAGCTTTGACTATACAGTCTGTCCTTTTAACCTCTGATTATGTTAGCGGTCGTGACATATTTTAGTACTTTAATAATTGTCCTAGATAAGCAATACACATCATTTATAGTGATAGAACATGTTGAGATTATAATTTTAATTGAAGGTGTTCGTGTTGGAGATTCATACTGGCTATTTATAAATTTTTTCATGATGATAAATAAAGTACCAATTTTTAATAATTCTTTCTTAACATTACATAATCATTCCTATCTACCATGACAAATCAGTTACATAGTAGGTTCTGTGGGTAATTTCTCATTTTTGAGCATTTTATATTGACTAAAACACAGAAATACCTTTTCTTGGATGAATTGTTCCATTGTGTGTGAATGGTTATGGTGCAGACTGCCTTAATAAACGAAGCACCATCATTATGCTTGTGGAGATGCAAGAAGTACTTAACATACCCATCCATCATAGTGTTCTTACGTTTATTCTGTTTGGAAGGTGGCTAAATCTCAGAGGAGAAAGCTTTAATTTCCTTTCAAATGTCATTGGCTTGGAATGCTTTGATCATGCTGAGATTTGTCCAACCCCTGTCACGGCAATTCTCTGATGATTTCAGGCTGATTTGCTTTGTACATCAAAGGCATGGAAGGACAATCCTACAGCACAGGCTTTTGGCTCCACGTTTTGAATCCTCTGGAATACTCATAAGTCTCGTTGTAATAAGAAGAGAATAATGGTTCCACTTAGAAAATGTGGTAACTACTTGCACCCAAGACTTCCCTTACTGTTTTCAAAAGCAAGGATTCCAGGCAAACTTGGTTCACTTATTTTACTACTGTGTTAAAAGCAAGTTAATGCTTTACAAATATTACAAATATGATTTGTAAATGTTGTTCAGGTAATCTAACTTTTTACATTATGATATTTTCATCATAATAGAAAATTTCCAGGTCAAGAATTGAAATCAAGAGGCATTTGCAAAACCTAGTAATTACAGTGTTTAAAATGCACTATTTTTTGATGCCACATTTAATATATTGTAAAGGAAATTAGAGAAATGTATTTACTTCTTGCTTATTTTAATTTTATTCACTTTTTTCAGGATATAGATTCCTATAGAAGTTTGATTTTTTTGTGCTTTTCAGCAACAGAAATTAGAAAAGTGAATGAAATTAAAATGGGCCAGTGAATATAATTGTTTATAATGAAAAATTAAAATGCTGTAACATATGATATACTCAATCACCATGATGATGATGGTCATCATCATCATCATCATCATCATCATCATCAGAAGCAGCATAATTTATCAAGATACATAGTCTTACACAGGAGGGCTAGGAAGTAGCCAAAATGAACAGATTACAACACTGGCTACACTTGTTAAGCAGTTACGGTGCATTCAGCACTGTTCTGAAGCAGTTGTCAGTGAACCATCTCAGGACAATGATTTATTATCATCATATTACAAACTGAAAGGCAGATGAAGTCCAGTATCAAAGGACAGGGGATCATCAGAGCTGTATTTCAAACTTTTCTCCTTCGCACATTCTTAATGAGATATTTTACCCTCAGAAGCATTAAGATGCTCTTCTGGTGATAATTTTAGATTTTTTAAAATATTTTATTTGTTATTTTTATTTTACATGTATGAATGTATTGCCTGCATGTTTGTGAATGCATCTGTATGGTGCAATGCCATGGAGGTCAGAAGAGGGTGTCAGATTCCCCTTGGAACTGGAGTTAGATTTTAAAAGATTTCCTAATGACAATATTTTTCACACCAAAAGCACCAAATCAGTTTTGAAGAAAGTGTTAATTATTGAATCTTAAGTGGCTGGAGAGGTGGCTCAGGAGTTATGAGCACTGGTTGTTCTTGCAGAGGCCCAGGGTTTGTTTCTCAACACTCACATGACGGCTAAGAGCCTTCTGTAACTCCAGTTCCAGGAGGTATGACATGTTCTTCTGGCCTCTGTGGAAGTTGCATGCATGTATGTATCTATATACATGTAAGCCAAACATTCATATATAGAAAACCAAAATGGATAAGTAAAATATCAAAATTATTGAATCTTGATGTAGAAGGTATATACTTTTCTTATACATATTTTAAAAATAACTATAATAAAGCAATGTATGTCTTTGAAGATATTTTATTGTTCACCGTTTATATTTGGAAAATATTTTTAAACATTTTTTAAAGTTAGAAAAATATTTGTGTATATATAATTATGTAAATTCTAGAACATGAACTAAACATTCATGCATTTTTTGAAACATGATAAAAAATTTAAATGATAGCGACATATGTCCAAGTTTAGTGTTATAGTCATTATTAATTAAATCAATTTTTGGGGGGAGGTGGGAGTGACTTAAGTCAGGGTCTCAGTCTACAGTCCAGGCTGGCCCTGATCTCATAACCCTTGTAGTTCGTCAGGCAGGTAGGTTATGAATAGAGTGTGTTTATGTTGGACAAGAGATGATTCACTTTCCAGACAGGAAGAAGTGACATACTATGATTTCCTCCTGATACTCAGAATGATGTGCAAGTTCAACCTTAGTACATATGATTTCATTAATTGTATGTAATATTCCTTTGTACTTCTTTAAAAGAAAAATAGCTTTTGGTGCAATATCTGTAATTAACCTATTGATTATTATTCATTCATCACTGATATTTTCTTATGCTCTGAGTTATCTTCAGACATTATAAATGTACAAATGGCAGATATATCAGTTGAATTATCTTTATGCTTATTTAACTAAAGCATATTGGAAAAATATTAAGAGATCAGATACACCTAAATGAGTTAGAGTTATGGAAACATAATGAAACACATTTTTAAAAAGAAAATGTTAAGAACCGAATAAACTGGCTTAATAACAATAATTGATAGTAAAGAGGTAACATTTTAATCCTAAATTCTATTCACAATAATTATTTTAATACTTCTTAAGCCTTATGAAACATGAGTTGTTGAAGCTGTATTTTAAGTTATTTCATAACATTATTAATAATTTCATTTTACATGTGTAGTAGCTTTAGAAATAATAAAATAATGATTCATCTATTTAAAGATGTATGTAATCATAATGACTTGGAAGCTAAATAATTAAACTTTTCAGATACCACTGATAGACTTTCCTACTGTTGATAATTGGAGGAGCAATTCTGAGTATGTATGTGAACATGTGCAGTGATTAAAAAATATAAAGCCACAAATCACTGTCAACTCTGTTTCTTTAATCAAACTGCTATGCTGTCGAAGTATCGTGTGCTAGTTTTCAAGACTTCTGAAAACAATGTCAATAAACTTTATACACAACATGCATTCTATATCTTGTATGTATATTTTCCATTAATGTATGCTACATTGCATGTTTGAATATATGATATATATGTATATCAACAGTGATGTTAAGTATGCATTTTGTGGTTTCAAAATTACATCATAACTTCTGTCTTCTATTCTGCAATGCAGCATTTGTTTTTATCTACAAGGGCTTTGTTCTATGACTCCTAGTGTGTATCCAAAAAGGTAGATAATCAGCAAGCTCCATACGTGTTGTGCCATTTACCCTTTTTACCTTAACTGTACCAGAGCTAATTTGTTCTTCTTTTTACATGATGCCTTTTTGTCAACCCAGCTCTCAAGCTTGGGGTCATTATTAAATGACATAGAGTGAGTTGCACACAAGCACGTCTCTATAACACCAGTTTTGATAATTCAGACTACTGCTAAGTGACTCTCAGGTAGGTTCTGAATAGAATGTATTTATGCAGCACCAGGGATGATTCACTTCTCTGGCAGAAGAAGTGGGATGGTGTGTGTCTCGTGGTACTCAAAATCATGTGTAAGTTCAAACTTATCAATTGATTCTTTGGAGAATTGGGGAATTCTGATTTATATTTTTGACCTACAAGTGACATACAGGTGATAAATAATATCATGGAAGCAAAAATGTGAATGAGTAAACCATTATTGTAATAGCAGATTTAATGAAGGAGAACTGATATAATGGATATGTATCTTGATTTCAGAAAGACTAAAAGATAGAAAATGGAAAATGCTGATCTTAGAAACCAGATGATAAAATGCAGTTCCTCAAATTCATACCTAAGCTTATATGTAGTTTTGTGGTTTGTGGAAATAGTGTATTCATGTTACATTTCCTTGTTTCCTACTGTTTCTTTGAAAATAGTCAGTTTATAAAATGCCACTGATCCCCATGAGTGTTGGGTGTTCTCAGGGCTTAAGAGTGATATCCCATGAGATATGTTTATAAGCTATGTATCCTTCATGTTTCCTTTATTTAACAATGGTTTTACAACAATTGCTCTGATTCTTTATCAATTCACCAGAAAAGAGCTCCTCTTCATTTTGTTCTTGGTGCTATGGAAACAACCTTTGTGAACAGTCTGGATTCCATTCCCAGAATAAACACAAACTGACTGGCACCAGGTCTACGGAGTAGAACATTTATACAGCACACTCAGCCAAAACAACTCTCTTATAAGGGAAAACAATCATTTGGGTCTGCAAATTGGTTTTCCATGTTGATTATAGTGACACTAAATAAAAACAGCTTCACTCTCTATGTTTAATTGTTCTCTAGTCCCCTCTTGATAATAAGTGGAAATTATAACAACCCTTATTCAAAGAGCAAGAAAGTAAATGACACTAGAGCCAAAGTGTATTTTGTATAGAGTGGAGGCCATGGGAAAGTCTTTCTGGAAATCACTAAATGAAGGTTTAAAGCATGCAGAATCTCTCTAACCAAAAAAGGATATAAAATACATATAGTTAAACATAACTATCAAGTAAATATCTTCAATGTCCCCTCATGGATCCAAGGCTTGATTCCTAGAACTGTGCTATTAGGAGTGGATTGGACCTTGGAGAGGTGGGGCCTTGTGAAAGTATTTGGATCTTTGGGATCATGCCCTAAAAGGGGTTGTGAGTCTCTAACACTTCTTTTTCTCTGTTTCCATGAGCTGAGTGGATTCCAAGGTGGGCTGCCTCACCAGAGGTCAAAATACTGAGGCCCATCAGCCATTGACTGGAACTTTCAAAGCTATGATGCCAAGGAAGACTTTACTAAGTTAATTAATTCAAGTGAAACTGATGGAATGCTGACTAACAGACTTCCGGATCTTATTTTTTATCTAAATGGGAGTCAATGCAAAAGTATAAATTTATATTTGGAAATAATATTGATAACTCTATAATTTCTAGTTCATCAATATATAACAATTTGATGTATTTATTTTATTGTATTCTTCAGCCCAGGCTTTGGCTAGGTATTTAACAGATTTTTAGTTATCATTTAATAGAGAATTTTTTTATCTTGTGCTAGCATACTCTTATTTTGTGATATATACATATATATATCATATATATCAATTCACACAACATATGTGTTATTGTTTACATCTGATAGAAAATGAAAGATCAGAGAAAGTCATTTATTCAGTTAGTCATTTATTTGGTTACTATTTTTCATATATATGTTAATAAATTGATTAGAGATTAAAAGCAGATAAATTTGTTGTTGTGATTTCTGATCTCCCGGAGCCTAGTGTCTCATGACAGTTGGTCAAATAATACGTTTAATAGTAGAGATAGGAAGGACTTGAACTCAATTTCCACATATAGTCATGACCTGTAAAATGACATCTCATTCAACAATGGATTGCATATAGGACGACTTGATGAGATGACAGCAAAACTGAAGAGTTCCTATCACCTAGTGAGTCACATTCAACATGGCATAAATCATGACCTCTGAGTTTGTGGTGACTCTGGTCCTAACAAGCTGCTGTTTCACCCATTACATAAGATAGTCATGCACATGCACAATATGCAACACTTGTAATAAAGCAAAAAACTGACTGATTTATGCATTTAATATACTACATTTTTATTAATTATTTGAGAGTATCTTTATCCTTCTGTTCATAAAAGCTTTACAGCACAGTTTGTCGTGGCAGCTGCTGCCTTCTGCATCTGACATTTCTTTATATATATTTTATTTTTTAATTTATTTTATTTGCATGAGGATATTGCGTGTATATAAGTGTATCTGTGTTGTGCAATGTCCAAGGAGGTCAGAAGAGCTGTCATATCCCTGAAACTCGAGTTATGGGTGGTTGTTTGCCACCATGTGGCTGCTGGGAACCAAATACAGGTCCTCTGCAAGATTAGTCAGTGCTCTTAAGATATATTAGTATTGTAAGTGAAATCCACAGGACAGTTTACGTCTCTCTATAACTTTTGGTTTGTTGGATCTATCTTTAAAACATTTAAAAGAGCATTTTCTGCATTTGATTTAAGGTATGTTATTTCCCTCATGCCCATGAGTGAGATGTTCACAAGAGGTAATAAATTGATATATGATATGACCTTTGGACTGATCCTGGTTTATAAAGGGGGATCTTATGTTGCTTTAACTCATAATGGAGGTTTTATTAATATTCTGAGACTCTATGTGCAATGTGCAAATTGAAATCTCTCATTGTAATGTTCTTTCATGGTTGTAAATGGTGCCATGACTGAGGTCATGCCACAATGTTTAGCATGGTTTGTGAGAATGTAATAGCTTGGCTTTTTTGACAGATTTTCATTTAAATATCTGGCTCCACTTATGTGGGAGGCTGCCATAATTTCTAAGCCCCCCCTTTCTGTTTTGTCATCTCTGCAGGATGAAAAATGTTCTGATGCTATGGAAATTGTTCTAGCACAGATGCACTTAGGTTGTGGAAATCGCTTTGGGTTGTTTAAAGTGAGACATTTTCTGATTGTTTCCATGATGATTGGATGCTTCATTAACCCCTTTATTGTTGACATCCTATGGAGACTCGATATGTAGTCTTAATTATTTTAAAAGACAATTCTTTGTTATTTAGCTGGTGATTAAAAACACATTAAAAGATGGCACAGAAAGACTATTTTTGTTCATTACTAGATCTAAAAATCTAATCATGTAGTAGGAGACTAATTTTCACATAATTCTTAAAACAATAAGTACACTACTGTAGAAATTACTTGTGCTGCTTGAATCAGTTAATTAACCAAACCACATGAGGAAGAGCAAGAATGTGATTATTTTCTATTAATCAAATGGAAAAATCAAGGGTAGACACCTCTATCAGTGCTTTTAAGGCAATAATCAGGGTGAATTCATAGGTTTTACCTAAAATATTAAGATGAAAGTGAATAAAAGAAAAGGGAAAAAGAAAAAAGCAACATGAAAAGTATGAAATCAGTTTAAAAGAAAACTTCAAAATACCCAATAATAGTATTACAGGTTGTAGGGAATAAATTTGAGGACAGAGATGCCATGTACAAAATAAAATAAACCACACACAACCATTCATAACTACAACTCAATTCATGTTTACTAACATGCAAACACTTGTCTCAAAGTGTTCACTTACTGGAATCTTCCACTTATAATAAAATGTGAAATTTTAAAGTAAAGGAAAATTTGACTATTATGCATATACTGCCTGGTATATGAGATTATTTTCAGTATTTGCCAGTTGGTAAATGTGTTTTTTTAATATTTATTTTATGTTTATGTCTGTTTCATTTGTATATGTGTATGTGTACCATATGTGTGCCTGGTGCCCATGGAGGCCAGAAGTGGGCATTGGATCACCTAAAATTGGAGTCATTGGCTGTTAGAATCAGCATGTGGGTGCTGAGAACAAAACCTGAATCCTTTGCAAAAGCAGCAAATGCCCTCAACAGTTGTCTTTTCAGCCTTCCCCACCCACTTGCTAAATCTTTTAAAGGAAAGTAAAGGGAAATAAATTTCTCTCTTAGTGACTAAGGCTCAGTGGTAGGGTCTAGCATTGGCTAATGTGTGACTAGTTACCTGATTATTAGTTATATTAATTTACATTGCCTTCCTTCATCCTGTAAAGTGGTAGATGCTCTTGATTTCTTATCAAGGAACAATTTAAGTTCACAAAGGTTGTATACTATTCTGGTTTACTATATATTGGTAATTCATATCAGAACAATCTCACTGCTTCTTCCATTGAGATTTTTCTCTCATTTTTAACTATTTAAAAGCAGCAACTGCAAATTTTCTCTCTCACATCTGAGTGATACATAATTTTAATTTTAATTGAAGTCATGTAAAACAACTGGCTTCTTTTATGCTTCAGTTGGATTTCACATAAATATAATAATTACCACCAATAAACTGACCGGATGGCAATGTTGTTATGTAGAGGAGATAAATTGATCTCTAAAGGAGGAATGCCCCACCTAATGAGGGTCACTTAAGAGATGTATGTGTGATTTGCCTTGATTAATAATAAACTCATGTAAGTTGTTCAATAATCATGATTCATGAGTTTTCACTATAACTCTTGGAGGATCAGTATTACATGATGGAACAAAACTGCCCTTCAGAGCATATATCTTAATCTGTCATATTGAAGGACAGAATATTTTAAAAGAATAGACAGAGCTTAGGGTGCAGAGAGCTTTGCTTTTTGGATGTTGTTTTTAATAATGCAACATTTTAAATTCATTCTAGTAACATCGTAATAAAGGACAAATACCACCCCTCTCATTCCAGGCTTTTAAAAATATTTCATTGATGGAGAACATACATTGTTTGTTTCTCTGAGTCTGTGTAACTTCACTTAACATAACAGTTTCTAGATCCAGCCATTTACCTGCAAATTTCATTATTTCATCTTTCTTTACTGATGAATAGAACTCCATTGTGTAAATATACCACATTTTTGTTAACCACTCGTCAGTTGAGGGACACTTAGGTTGCTTCCATCTCTTAGCTATTGTGAAAAGAACAGCAACAAACATGGTTGTACAAATGTCTCTACAATAGGATGAGTCCTTTGGGTATATGCCAAGGAGTGGTATAACTGGGTCATATAGTAGGTTCATTTTTAGTTTTTTAAGTGTTCTCCACTCTGTTTTCCATAGAGGCTGCACAGGTTTGCAATCCCACCAGCAGTGAATGAGCATTCCCCTTTCTCCACATTCTCACCAGCATTTGGTATCATTTGTTCTCTTGATCCTAGCCAGTCTAATTATGGTAAGGTGATACCTTAGGGTTGTCTTAATTACGTTTGCCTAATTATTAACAATGTTGAACACTTTTTGAGATTTTTCTTACCCATCTTTATTTCTTCCTTTGAGAACTCTCTGTTTAGATCTTTAGCCCATCTTTTAATTGGATCATTTGGTTTCATGATTCTTTGTTTTTTGAGTTCTTTAAATATCCTGGATGTTAAACCTCTGTCAGTTATGGTATCAGGAGTGCTTCTAGAGAAGAAGAATTGAAAGGATGAATTTCTTTAATGGGCTTGTTGGTATTTGGAGCAGGCTCTCCAACTCAGAGTCTTCAGGTAGCATAGAGAACACTGAAAATCCATGGTGTAGACTATTTGAAACAATTATGGAGATAGACACATTTGAATCTTCTAATTCACCTCTTGTGAAGAGCAAAAAATTTAGTGATGCTATACATAAAACGTTTGACAATTTGTGGAAAAATATGAAAAATAGTGATGCTGGCTGGTTACTTCTAGCATCTCTGGATAAAGTGATGAAGATAAACAATGAGCTTAATGATAAAACTGACAAGATCCAGATTCAAATCAACAGTTTAAAAGTTTCCAAGTGTGCCCTGGAAGAGAATCTTCTCTCCAGCAGCCAGAGAGCTAAATTTGCAGAAATTCAAGCTGGGGCCCTTATTATAAGTTTGGCTGACCTACAATGCAAATTTAATTCCTAGTCTTGAAGGGTGTCAGCAGTAAAGGTGAGGGCATTTGTAGGGAAAGATTGGAATCCTGACACATGGCATGGAGATGTGTGGGAGAACCCTGAGGAGGCTGAGGATTTAGAATCCTCAGGCTGTGAGGAATTTGCTTTATTTTATGAATTAATCACCCCACTCCTGGTACCACAATCAGTATTATTCAGGGTTCTCCAAAGAAACAGAACCAGTAGAATGACTATACATGTTTAGATTTATCAGCTAAGCTCACAGGATAGAGTCAGAGTAGTCCAACAATGGCTGCACCTCACTGTAGAGGCTGAGAATCCATAGTCACTCAGTCCATGAGGCTGGATGTCTCAGTAGTCCTTTTCTGCTGCTGAAGATCTGATGAATTCCAAAAGATCAGCTAGGCTTCGGTCTACAGCAGCAAGATGAACTCACCAGAAAGAGAGAAGGCAAGCAGCAAAAAGCAAGGTGTTCTCTGCCTTGTCCTTTTATATGAACTGGATCAGAAGATAACACCCACATTTAGGGTGTGTCTTCCAGCTTCAGATGATCCAATTAAGATCTCTAATTTCAGTTAACCCCAGATCCAGGCACGTTGACACCTAGGATTAGGCAACACAAGTAATAGGAGACAAATTTTTTTAAATTCCAGGTCCTTTTAATAAGAAGATGCTATATAGCAGTCCCTTCTGCATGAAATAACTACCATCATCATGACTTCAGCTGAGCCTGATTGTTAAACATAGTCACAATTGGGCTTGCTGACGGTTGTGCTCATTCATTAAAGGAGTGCCAAGCAGGGTCACTGGACCCTTTCCTGAGTATCCAGCCACTCTTCCCAGCCAACTAGTCCAGACTTGGAAGACAAAAGAAAAATGAGGAAGAACCCAATAGAGGGATGCTTTTGGAAGCACTTGTCAAGAAACTCCAACAGACTTTCATATGAACAGTTGAAAACTGACCTGTTCTGACTTTTTTTCTAGTTCCCTGTCTAAACTTGTAATGCTAATTACTCTTGCCTTTACTTCTCCTTCACATCTCCTATTCATGATTCAAGGACTTTCTTCTTCCCTTAGAGACAAGAGTTATGCAATTTGGGAGTCTTTTAGATAGACCTACTAAAGGAGTTCTCCAATTGCCTCAACCTGCGTCCCTGATTGGCATGGAAGAAACCAGAGTGGTAGGCATCCCTATTCCCTATTGGCAATTTGGGTAACCCCTTCAGAGGATGGTGTGATAAGAATACATGGTAGGAATTGTCTAGGCAGTTAGGGTGAAAAGACCCTAAAGAAATGTAGCCAGTTTCCTGGCTAAAAGTCAAAATGTCCTTGGGCCTGTTAGCAACATATTCTGTTCCAAAGGCCAAAAGTGCCTAAAATATTTTGGAGTTTGTATCTAATCCTTAAAATATTTTAGGGTTACCTCTTCAGAGTGGGGAATGTTGGAGGGGATGAAGTGGGCATGGATTTGATCAAAACACCTTATATACATGTATAAAATTCTCAAAGTTTTCATAAAAAATTTTTAAAAATTCATTTGAAAAGTATATGTATATATGTATTATAAAAGGATATTTATTAGATTGCTTATACAATAGGGGCTGTGCATTCCAACAATGGCCTTCTGCATGCTGAGGACCCAGTAGGTGCTCAGTACACAAAGCTTGCTCTCAGTGGTCCCAATCTGGTGCTGAAGGCTTGGTAGTTTCTTGGAGAGTTGCTGGCTTTCAGTCACATCTGAAGAAGTGGGAGTTTTATGACAGCAGAAGATGGCTGCAGTCATGGTGGTAGCTGTGGTGGCTGCTTCAACTGCAGTAGCGACAGCAGTAGGCACATCAGCATCAAGCAAAAGTGGGTAGGGAAGAAACACTGCCTTTTCTTTGGACTTACTTATACCTGGACTACCTACTGGAAACTTCCATCGACTGAGAAGGCATTTTCCTTTTAGCCAATTCTTTCTAGTAATGGACTAACAGACCTGCCCAGAGGCATTGTCTCCTGATTGAACCCAAATACCACTAAGTTTATCAAGAGTAACCATCACACTTTCTTAGAATGAAAATTTAGCAAATTCTAAGTCATTGAGGTCCAATGTTAGTACTTTAAGAATCTTAGTAGATTTTCTTTCTTTATGCCTCAGGAGACAGAATATTGGAAATGAATGTGGAAGGAAGTTATTGTACATAATTTGGTTGCCATTATTTTGGGGGTGTAATTTCTGAATTACTTTTATCTTCTACATCACTGGTGCCCCATATTAGGCTAGTAAGTTAGTATTAGATTGTCCCCTATGTCCTGTGACCAGTCTAGCCTCAGGTTCCTGTCTATTAGTGTCAGGTACGAGCCCCATCCTAGGAAGTAGACTTTAAAACCATGTAAAGAGTGGTTAGTTACTCCCATAATATCTGTGCCATTATTGCACTGATGGAAACATCTTGCCTGGCTATTTATTATTGTAATTCACAAAATTTGCTGCTAGGTTACGATAATGATATTGTATTCAGCACCAGCTTGATTCCTCTGTGTTTGTTTTAAAACTATATATATGTAGCGTAGGGTCTTATCAACCAGTTCTGCTGGGTAACCAAGAGCAGAGGCAATGGCCAGTATTATTTCAGTGCCTATGGGCCCCATGCTCAACAGTTTCTAGAGAGGAAGTCCATTCCTGGCATTGAAGGCAAGGTCCCCTGTTATAGGATTTCTTTAAATAATTTTTATGATGTATTTATTTATGTATACATTACAAATGTATACATTATACATTATATATGTGTATCTATATGTATATGTATATATACACACACACATATATATATAAATAATAGAGTACATAAAATTGGGCAGGAGATAATAAGGTAAATGCAGCTAGGAGACAGGATCTAAATAGGATCAAAATATTATATTTTAAGATGCTTCTATAGTGGTAGGTTTCCATATGGCTTTTTCTAAAGGTATTATATCCCTCCCCACACTCCCTACTTTTCTCTGGCCTCCCATTCCCCACCCCATTTAACCCATGCAGGTCTAATGTTATCCTTTCCCTCTTCATATCACTACATTCTACCACCCCTCACAGGATGTGTTCCTCCTACCCACCCATGGCCGTTTATTAGTTTCTTTACCTCTCTGAGTTTTGAAACCAAAACATGCATAAATGATTTTAAAGCTAGCATCCATCTATGAGTGAGAACATACAATGTTTGTCTTTCTGTGTCTGGGTTACCTCATGCAGGATGATTGCTTTCAGTTCCATCCATTTACCTGTGAATTTCATAATGTCATTTTTTAAAAGAACTGGAAAATATTCTTTATAGAAATGCAAAGAGTTCCAAAAAAAAAGCTCTAATATTACAGTTAATAATATAAAACCAGAAACGCTTAGTTTAAAAAATGTTATTGACAACCCACAGGCCTCTCTCAGGGTAAGTCAATCATGCCCCCACAGGCCTTGACTCCCCCAACCTCATTCACCCTCCCACCTGCCTGTCCAGCTCTCCTAGCCTGGGTCTTGTTCCATTCCAGATGCCCCAGACACTGGGGAAAACACCACTGCTTCCTGTTCCTGTGTATCCAGACCAACCCAGTTCCTTATCAGGGTCCCCAGAAGCCCTCTGGGCCAGGTTGAGCCCCCACCTCCCTCTACTTAACTGGGCTTCATGGCTGCCAGCCTCCTTCGTGGACACCGGGGCTGACTTTTTGTCTTCATGATCCCTTGCATCCAGACACACCCAGGTCCTCCTCGGGGGTCCCCAAGAGCCCTGTGGGCCTGGTCGTGCCCTCACCTCCCTCTGCTTCCCTGGGCTGCACAACATGCCAACCTCTTTTGTGGACAACAGGGCTGAACTTTTGCCTTCCTGGTCCTTTGCATCCAGACCAACCCAGTTCCTCAGTGCAGTCCTCAGGAGCCATTGGGGCCTCTTCCCACCCCATCTCCATTTGCATCTCAAAATGTCATGGCCACCAGTTGCCCCAGACCAGCATCTTTCCTGGGCCCGGCTCCCAGGCCAGTCCAACCCCCAAATACCTGAGGCCAAAGTCTTTCCTGGAGGTATCCAGACCTTAGGGTAAAGCCTGAGAGCATCTGATCCTCATCCGACTTGGGCCTCTGGGAAATCCTGAAGACAAAAGCAATCTGGCCACTCCAATATAAAATCAAAACAGAGAACCAGAAGCTTAGACAAACCAGCCTTTCATGCCCCAAAAGTAAACCATAAAGGCACATAAAGTTTACAAAAAGAAGCAGACCTAAATTTGAAGACTTGAGTCTCACACAAGAATCAGAAACTACAAAAGAAATTCACATGTCCATGTCACAGAGAAAAAATAATAACAT
>NW_008347571.1:960894-963756 GCF_000622305.1 Nannospalax galili
AAAGGAGATAGGGATAAACTTCTGAATGAATTCAGAAAAGAGCTAGAAATATTGAAGACTACTCAGGCTGAAATGAAGAAGGAAGTGAAACACTCAGTAAGCCAATTAGAAATGACAGGAGAAAGCCTCACCAATAGTATGAGTGAAATGGAAAACAGAGTATCAAGACTGGAAGATAAGGTGGATGAACTAGACCACTCAAGCAAAGACTATGAAAATTTAAGAAAGCACAAGGATGGAATATGCAGGAATTGTGTGACACCATAAAAAGACCAAACTTCTGAATCATTGGCATACAGGAAGGAGAAGAATGCCAATATAATGGAATGGACCAGGTCTTCAACAGAATCATAGAAGAAAATTTCCCCAAATTAAAGAAAGACATGCCCATACAAATACAAGAAGCATATAGAATGCAAACAGACAGGACCAGAAAAGAAACTCTCCACAGGACATCATAGTGAAAACACTAAACTTACAGAACAAAGAGACAATACTGAAAGCTGCAAAAGAGAAACAACAAGTCACATATAAAGGAAAACCTAATAGGGTTACAACAGACTTTTCAGTGCAAACTATGAAAGCCAGAAGAGCCTGGACCAAAGCAATCCCAGTTTTAAATGACCACAGATGCCAACACAGATTACTATATCCAGCCAAAATATCTATTATAGTCAAAGGGGAAAGAAAAATCTTCCATGACATAAATAGGCTGAAGGAATTCATGTCCACAAAACCAGCCTTTCAGAGAGTTCTGGAAGCAATACAAAGAGCTGAAGAAAGGAATGACTATATCCAAGGGGTTGCGGAAAGAAATTCAGTGAAGGTATAACTGTGGAAAAGTACAGCTATATCAAGAATGTGAACAGAAATAAAAATGACAGGATTCAATACACAACTTTCATTAATAACTTTAAATATTAATGGACTTAAATCCCTGGTCAAAAGACATAGACTAGGTGAATAGATTAAGAAACAAAACCTACCTTTTTGTTGTCTGCAAGAAACTCATCCCACTTTCAAGGATAGGCACAATCTTAAGGTGAAAGGATGGAAAAAATATACCAAGCAAATGGTACTAAGAAAAAAACAGGCATTGCAATTCTAACACCTGACAAAATAGACTTTAAACTAAAACTATTCAGAAGAGATAAATTGGGCCACTTCATTCTGATCAAAGGAACAATAAACCAAGACGATATTACAATCATGAACATATAGTCACCAAACTCTGGTGCACCCAACTTCATAAAAACAATACTACAAGACTTTCAGACCCCGATTAATCCCAACTCCTTAATAGTAGGGAATTCAATACCCCACTGTCTCCATTAGATAGGTCAACCGGACAGAGAGTTAACAGAGAGACATCTGAATTAAACAATACCATATATCAAATGGACCTAGCAGAAATCTACTGAGTATTCCACCCAAATACCATAGGACATAACTTTCTACCCAGCACCCCATGGAACCTTCTCCAAAATCAACCATATACTGGGGCACAAAACAAACCTCAACAAATACAAAAAGATTGAAATAATTCCATTCATTCTATCAGTCCACAATGCAATAAAGCTTACAGTCAACACCAGAAGACACCCTAGTCACCACATGAACAAATGGAGATTAAACAACATACTCCTGAATGGTGAATGGGTCAAAAGAGAAATTAAGAAAGGAATAAAAGTATTCCTGGAACTAAATGAAAAGGACAATACAACACAACAAAATCTCTGGGACATGCTGAAAGCTGTCCTTAGAGGGAAGTTGATAGCTCTAAGTGCCTACATCAAAAGATCAGAAAGAACAAAAATAAATATGACTTATCATTGCAACTCAAGACACTTGAAAAGCAACAACAAATGAAACCCAAACCCAGCAGACAAGAAGAAATAACAAAAATCAGGGCAGAAATTAATGAAATCGAAACAAAGAAAACAATACAAAGAATCAATGAATCCAAGGGCTGGTTCTTTGAAAAGATAAAGAAGATTGACAGACCACTAGCCCAGTTAACCAAAAGAAAGAAAGAATGCCTCCAAATCAACAAAATCAGAGATTAAAGGGAAACATCAAAACAGACACCAGAAAGATACAGAACATTATAAGGGAGTACTTTAAAAAACAATATGCTACTAAATATGGAATTCTAGAAGAAATGGACAGATATCTAAAGGCATGGGAACCACCAAAACTGAACCAAGACGAGATTAACAGCTTAAGCAGACCTGTAACACAAAAAGAAATTGAAACAGTAATACAAAATGTCTTGACTGAAAAAAGCCCAGGACAATATGGATTTACAGCAGAATTCTATCAGACATTTAAAGAAGATCTACATCCAATACTAGTTATTTAATTCAAAAAGATAGAAATGGAGGGAGAACATCCAAATTCCTTCTATGAAGCCAGCATCACTCTACTACCAAAGCCAGGATAGATACAACCAAAAAAGAAAACTATAGACCCATATCCTTAATGAACATAGATACAAAAATTCTCAACAAGATACTTGCAAACTGCGTACAGGCACACATCAAAAAAATCATCCACCATGATCACATCAGCTTTACCCCAGAGATGCAGGGATGGTTCAATATATGTAAGTCAATAAATGTCATAAATCATATAAATGGGCTCAAAGACGAGTACCACATGGTCATCTCAATAGATGCAGAGAAGGCCTTTGACAAAATTCAACATGCATTTATATTCACAGTCTTAGAGGGAACTGGACTGGAGGGAACGTACCTCAACATAATTAAAGCCATATATAACAAACCCACAGCCAACATCATTCTAAATGGAGAAAACCTGGAAGCATTCCCATTGAAATCAGGAATCAGAAAAGGCTGTCCA
>NW_008347571.1:964019-967430 GCF_000622305.1 Nannospalax galili
TGACCAAAGACATTAAAGACCTCTACAGAAAAAATTTTAAATCTTTAAAGAAAGAGATTGAGGAAGACATCAGAAGATAGAACGACCTCCCATGCTCATGGATTGGAAGAATTCATATTGTGAAAATGACCATCCTACAAAAATCCATATATAGATTCAATGCAATGCCAATCAACCCCCACGACATTTTTCACAGAATTGGAAAAAAGCATCCTAAGATTCATATGGAAGTAGAAAAGACCTCGGGTAGCCAAAACAACCCCGAGCACTAAGAGCAATACTGAGGGGGGGATTAATATAAAATTTTAAGCTGTATTACAGAGCTATAGTCATAAAACCAACATGGTACTGGCACAAAAATAGACCCATAGATCAATGGAACAAAATTGAAGACCCAAATATGAGTACATGCAATTTCAGTCACCTGATATTTGACAAAGGGGCCAAGAACATTCAGTGGAGGAAAGACAGCATGTTCAGCAAATGGTCCTGGCAAAACTGGATCTCCACTTGTAGAAGAATGAACCAAAACCCCTATCTTTCACCTTCACAAAAGTCTATTCCAAATGGCTCAAAGACCTCAATGTAAAGCCTGAAATTCTGAAACTGTTAGAAGAAAATATTGGCAAAACCTTAAAAGATATACGTGTAGGAAAGCATTTTCTGAACTGGACATCAACTGCTCAGGAAACAAGGTCAAGAATCAACAAATGGGACCTCATTAAACTAAAACGCTTCTGTACATCAAAGGAGGCAATCATGGAAGTGAAGAGAAAACCCACAGAATGGGAGATAATCTTCACCAGTGACACATCTGACAGAGGTTTAATATCCAGAATATATAAAGAACTCAAAAAGCAGAGAATCAATACAAGAAATAACCCAATGAAAAAAATGCGCTAAGGAGCTGAACAGAGAGTTCTCAAAAGAAGAATTAAAGATGGCGATGAAGCTTCTTAAAAGATATTCAATATCACTAATAATTAGGGAAATGCAAATTAAATCCTCTTTAAGATTTCATCTTACCCCAGTCAGACTGGCTAAGATCAAGAGAACAAATGATACCAAATATTGGAGAGGATGTGGGGAAAGGGCAACATTCATCCACTTCTAGTGGAGCTGCAAACTTGTTCAACGCCTATGGAAAGCTGTGTGGAGAACTCTTAAAAAGTTACAAATGAACCTACCTTTTGACCCGGTTATACCACTCCTGGGCATATACCTAAAGAGCTCATCCTATTGCAGAGACACTTGTACATCCATGTTTGTTGCTGCTTTTTTTCACAATAGCTAGGAACGGGAAGCAACCTAAGTTGATGAGTGGATAATGAAAATGTGGTTCATTTATATGATGGAGTTTTACTCAGCAGTAAAGAAAGACGAAATGATGAATTTTGTAGGTAAATGGATGGAACTAGAAACTGTTATACGAAGTGAAGTAACACAGACTCAGAAAAAAAAATTATCATATGTTCTCCCTCATATGTGAATCCTAGAACCAAATCCTGATAAGTGAGCATATATTCAGACATAACTACAGGAACCAGGATAATGGAAAGGAACCAGGGAGGTAAATGAAAAGAAAGAACCTGAAAGAGAAGAACAATAGGAAACAGGCCTTAATAAGGTTGATATGAATAAAAATTGGGTTAGTTTAAGGGAGGGGGCAGGGAAGGGTATTCAAGGAACCTAGGGGATAAAGGGAAAGAAGGAGCTCAAGAGAGGTAGGACTATAGGAGAAGGGTATTATTAAGGGAGAAAGGGGGAAAATGGGGGCACCTTAATTGGGGAAACCATGATCGAGGCATTAGACAATACAAGAGATAAATAATGCCTAGGTAGTTTTAAAAAGCAAAGGGAACCATATTAGTCCAATAACCTACTGAGAAATTATATATACCAGATCAAGAAATATATGTCTAAGTAATGTTCACCCAGAACAATTGGGAAAATAAACAGCAGACCCCAATCTTATCTAAAGGAATATTGACAACTGATTGCTTCTAGATGAGGAGCATATAACCTTCCTAAAACAAAGACCTCTAAATAGGTTGACTAGATTCACCAGAAGGGCAAGGAGTGGGGAATGGCTGGTGTGCTGACCACACAGTGGACAGCAGCAGGGATAACAGAGTATAAGGGCTCTAGTGGGGGGAGGGAGGCTATGGGATGGTGCCATCTGGGAAGTGGGTATGTAGTTGAATAAGATGGTTTGGGATGTTCTGTGTGATATACACACAGAAAAAAAAATCAACGAATTAAAAAAAAATGTGTTAGATTTGAGGAGGAAGCATAAAAGTTTACATCATGTTAATTAGTAGAAGTGATGAACATTACCATTGAAATCTACCCGATGACTTTATAGACATACATGGGAGCCAAGGATCTGAGTGCAAACAATTATGACTAGTAATAATCAGATACATACAGATTAGAGACACACGCGCCAACATCTCAGTGTTAGGAGCAAAAACCATGGGTCTTTCTCTAAGAAACATTATATTTTAGAATGAAATGGAGATTGTTTTTGAGTGTTAAAAACTCATTCAATTTTATGTCTTATGGGGCTTGTGCTGAGTTCAATATTGTATAACTGTATTAATTTAACACCAAACCTAGAAATGTTATAGGCACTTTTGAAAGAGCTGTGTCTTTGCTCTGGAAACTGTTATTGGGCCTGTTAAAGCTGTAATGATATGCTTCTTCTAAAATATATTAAAAATAATGTTAAAATATGTAGGAAACAGCATATCTTGAAATGGAGATCTTCTTTAAATGGTCAAAACTCATTCAGTATTATATCTTACAGGGTTTATACTGAGTTCAATATTGTACAACTGTATGAATTCAACTGTGAACCTAAAAGTTTACAGCCACTTTTGAAAGAGATGTATCCTTGCTCTGGAATGTGTTACTGAATTTGTTAAAGCCATAATGAAATGCTTTTTCTAATCACGTGATTATTAAATTTAAAAAAAATTTAAAAAATAATTCTTCAAAGCATAAAAATTTGCTCCTTAATAATTAGTAGATGTGAAAAACATTACCATTTAAATCTACCTGATGACTTTACATCCATGCTCAGATGCCAAGGAGTGCAGAAAATAACCAACTGTGACTAGTAATAATCAGATATATAGAGATTAGAAATGCATGTGCAAATATCTTAGTGTCAATTGCATTAAAAATGAATTTTTCTGTATGAAACTGTGTATTTTAATAATGAAATGGAGATCTTTTTTAAAGGTGAAAACTTCATTTAATTTTATGTCTTAAAGGGTTTATACTGAGTAGAATATTGCATAACTGTATTAATTCAACTGTAAACCTAAAAATTTGCAGCAAATCTTGAAACAGATTCATCTTAGCTCTGAAAATTGTTATTGAATATGTCAATGCTGTTGTCATGAA
>NW_008347571.1:970017-980374 GCF_000622305.1 Nannospalax galili
CTTCTTTAAAGGGTAAAAACTCATTCAATTTTATGTTTTGTAGGGTTTATACTGAGTACAATATTGTATAACTGTATTAACTCAACTGTAAACCTAAAAATTTACAGCTAATCTTGAAACAGATGCATCTTAGCTCTGGAAATTGTTATTGAATATGTCAATGCTGTTGTCATGAAAGGCTTCTTCTAATTATGTGGTTATTAAATAAAAAATAAAAAATAAATGTTATTACATTTATATATTTACTGTGTGAGGGAAGGAGCATTCGTGTCATGAGATGCATGTGGAGGTCAGAGGAAAACTTAGAAGAGACACATTTTTCCTTCTGCTGTTGGGTCCTGGGTATTGAACTCAGATCATCAGGCTGGTAGGCAAATGTCTTTACATGCTGATCCATATTACCAGCCCCTTATTTGTCACTTATTACTTTCACTTACATTTAAAAAAAAAAAAAAGACTGAATACTAATTCACATTACCATTTTAACGCATACAGTTGGACTTACATCGTACTACTTTGCTACATCCATACCATGTGCAATGATTGAGTCGGGAGAGTTAGGAGGAATGATCATTTATATTGCTTAATGAATTACCATAGGAGGGCAAACAGGTCAAAAATAGAGTTTTCCAGTTACCTTTGAACTTTTCTTTGCCTATCCTAACAAAAACAACTACTATCCTGACTTGTAGGATACTTATATCCTTAAATTTGTCATTTTATCCAAGCATATATTTGTCTCTGATAATATTTATTCTTGCTCAGACTTTTAAAAAATTATTTATTTTTTTATTTTATGTGTACAAATGTTTTGACTGCATGTGTGTAGTTGCTATGTGGGTGCTGGGAACTCAACCAGGGTTCTCTGCAAGAGTAGCCAGTGTTCTTAACCCATGAGCCACCTCGCCAGGCTTTTGCTCAGATTTAAAAAAAATTAAAACACTCTTTTATTTGTGCTATGGCCAAGTCTTTTTCTCTCTTTTAAAGTTTATCATTTGAAGAAAGCAGCCATTTTGATTAACCATTTTTTTTTATTTACAAAACATTATTTGAATACTGATATTGTAGCACTGATAGCATAACCATCACTATGACAGCTTTAAATAATCAAGAATATGTATTCTTTTCCTACATATATATTGTTAGAGCATATAACTATCACCTGATAATTCCAATGTGTTCTCCCTTACTGTTGGCTCCATATGTTAGTGTTCCAGTGCTCATAGAGGTGTCCTGCCACACAAGCTGGCTGTCTGAAACTCTTCTTCCAACAAATTCTAAGGCTATAGTTCCAAATCCCTAACTTCTTAGTTTTCTCAAATTTATGAAAGTTATGTCTACCCTTCGTACTTGACAGAGAGACTTTCTGGGCATACAATCTTTTTTCCTCATTTTCCCATAGGGTAAACATTGCTCCTCTTTCATTTCTTTTTGCTCTCTGGGAGCTGGAGTAATGGACAGCTGTGCTGGAAAACTCATTGGGTTCTCTGCAAGAGCAGCCAGTGCTCTCAACCATTGACCATCTCTCCAGCCCTCATGCTGGGTTCCTGATCCTCCACGTTGTTGTTTGGCAATTTCACAGGTCATATTCCTCCCTGCTCTCTGCCTCCACTTCTCCCAATCTCCCTCATGCTTCTTCTAGCTTCATCATCATCTCCTCCTCCTCCTCCTCCTCATCCTCTTCCTTTCTCCTCCTTCTCCTCCTCTTCCTCCACATCCTCCTCTTCCTCATCCTCTTCCTCTTCCTCCTGCTCCTCTTCCTCCTCCTCCTCTTCCTCCCCTTTCACCTCGTCCTCCTCCTTTTCCTCCTCTTCCTCCTCCTCCTCTTCCTCCTCCTCTTCCTCCTCTTCCTCTTCCTCCTTTTCTTCTTTCTCTTCTTATGAAAAATGACCATATTTGATAGTAAACATGACAGTATTATCTGAAAGTGGAATAGTTTGAGAGATTATGGGATATGTTGTCACTTTAGGTAGGTAAATATTTCAGTGAGTCTTGCTTTTAAAGTATTTGTATTTACTAATGAAAACAATGATTTCTATTAGAATTACTGACCCAGGAGCCATTATTTCAAACACTTTTGGAGTAAGGCTGTTTTATACTTGCTCTCCTCTGCATTTTGGTGTCCACCTTAAGTTCATATATTGACCAGGGTTGGTGGTATATGTCTTAAATATCAGAACTCAGGAATCTGAGACAGGAAAAATCGTATGTTCAAAGCCAGATTGTACTTCATATGAGAGTTTTGTCTTAAAACAAAAATTTCTATGTTAAAATCTTTGTCCTTAAGGGGTTGTTAAGAGGTGAGAATGTTTAAGGTGATTAGGTCCTCATGACAAAAATAGCTTCATTTTTCAACTTGACATGCATGGTAGAGAATGTCAATTGGGGGATTTATTTTTTCTATCATATTGTCCTGTTGGCATGCCTGTGAGGCATTTTCTTTATTGCTGGGCAATTTGGAGCCCCAGCCCACTATTGTAGGTACCACACTTTAGCAGGTGGCCCTTTATTATATAAGAAAGCAGGATGAACCTAGGCCAGAGAAGCAAGCAAGTCAGTAAACAGTGATATTTTGTGGTTTGCCATTCAGTTCCTGCCTCCAGGTTTCTGTCCTGCCTAAGGTCCTGCCTTGACTCCTCTCAAGGAAAAACTGTGCTTGGGACATTTAAGCTTAACCAGTTAAAGCTATGTTACCTTTGTGTTTCCAACAGGCACGTTCTCTTTTATAACAGTATTTGTATAACGGACATCTGAATACCGACTGACATTACTAAGTTTATTTTCTCAGGACAGATTTGCACTGTTTTAGTCACATTATTAATTTCCAAGTTATTCTCCTTCTTAAAGAAATGGCTAACTTGACTTTTAGCTTCACAAAGGGTCTGAAAATATGGATAAAAAAAGAAACAAAATGATAAAACACCTGATTGTCACTTTCTTAGTACTTTTATTTAATATCACATTTAAATTAGGATCTTGCTCTTCCTCTGTTTGACTCTCGAGAGTAGTTATGTTCGTTCATTTATCCATTCTCATGTGTTCAACAAACAGTTTTCAGTCTCTCTCTCTCTCTCTCTCTCTCTTATTTATAGCAATGCTAGACACTTTCAGTTCAAAGAAGAGTTTTCTTTTTTTAATGTGTGTGTTTGGTATGTATGTCTGTAGTGTACATGTATAGCATGCTCATAGGTATGAGTGTTTACATATGAGTGCACACATGGCTGTCAGAGGACTTCCTCAGGCCTCTTCTCACCTTCTATCTTGTTGAGGCAGGATATTTTGTTCACAACTATGATCACTATACTAGCTGGCCTGCAAGCATTAGGAGATTCTCATGTCTCTACCTCTCAGCTTATCAGAGGCAGGCACAGATATAGATGTGGCTTTTATGTGTGTTCTGGGGTTCCAAACTCAAGCCTTCAGGCTTATTCAGCAAGTACTTTATCCACTGTGCCATATCCCTATCTAATGGGGAACCATTATGAACACTGTTTTATTCCTTCATCATGGACACTTAGTTGTTAAAGACTAATGCGTCATCTTTGTTGTATAACTATTTGTTTTAAAGTTTTCTTAGAACATGACTGAAGGTTCCCAGGTCAATGAGAGTGCAATATCAATCCATCTTGTGAGGAGGATCATGAAATGCATGAGATCAAAAAAAAATTAAAATTTCAGACAAAAAGTTCTGAAATTAACAAGGGTAAGGTAAAAGAAAATAGAATTCCAGAATGAAAAAGTTATTAGACTTATTAAGTGTCTCTTGAAGTCTCTAGGATCAGTCAGGTTTAGTTTTGGAAATATTGGACCTGTGATGTAATTACGATAATCAAAACTTCAAGGAGAATTTGCTTATGAATGATAATTAAGACAGGAGTGAAATTGAAACCCTTCAGAAGGAAGTATAGAGGGAGAGAAGCATTTGATTAGGATATAGTCATGAGAAATGATGATGTTAATCTTGTCAGAAGCTCTTGAACTTTGGAAGATAAAACAGAATGAACATGAGGTCAGTACATTGAGAAGGCAAGAGAGAAAAGGACTCCTACTTCCCACAGCATATTAACAGAACTAAGCCTCAGTGTTACTCCACAGATCATATTGAAGAATGATATTTTTTAAAAACTCACTCCAATTAACCATTAACATATTAATCCCTTAATATTTCCTTGCATTATTCGGGCTGTCATGCAGGGCTTGGCATATGCTAGAGAAATATTGCTGATATTGTTAGTGTTAAATGTCAGCTTGCCACAATGTAGAAACACCTGGGAAGAATTTTTCAGTTGATTGATGTTTCTATCATGCTGGTCTGGGGCATGTCCATGGGGCTTGTTAACTGATGTAGGAGGACTCAGCCCATTGTGGATGGCACCATTCCTAGGCTAGGTACCAGGTCCTGACCTATGTAGGACAGGAGGAAACTATTTGAGAGCGAGCAAGCAAATAAGGATGCATTTATTCTTTCTCTGCTCTTGACAGTGGATGTGATGCTTGTAGTTCCTGCCTTGACATCCCCTCAATAATGGACTGTAGCCTGGAATTGTAAGGCAAACAAACTCTTCCTTCCTATGTTGCTTTTGGTCAATGATATTTTATCACAACCATAGAAGTGAAGCTAGGACACAGTCTTCAGATAATTTGCAATGTAATTATTCATAGGATTGCCAAAAATATTACCAGACTTCAGAAACCAGACGCTGGGAGGAAGTGGTTGTGCAGATGCAATTAGTAAAATTCCAATCTGATGATTTCAATACATCAGCATTTGAACACACTCACCCTATCTTAAACTGTAATTTAGTGTGGATCACCTGACACCATGACTTTTCTGTGACTCTCATGAGGATAAGTGTTCTTGCTGATCCTGTTTATTATTACAGGTCATCTGATCTTGGTCATTCAGATGCTGCATGAGATAAGGGAGTGACTCTAAATTGGCTGACTAGACCCTAGTGAATGTACTGGCACTGAGGGATATAAGGAGACATTAACTTGACTCAATAGGCCTTAACATAAATGACAGATAACATGAAATTCAGTGGGGATGCTATGGAAGAGTAGGGAAAGGGGAGGGGGTATAAAGATAATTAAGGTGTTTTATATGAAATACACAAAAATTCAATAAAATATGGAAAATTATAATTGGGAACACATGAAACTTGTTTATGGCTGTGCTGTCTTTGAGCAGGCAACTACTTGTAATCTAATGATAATCTCAGTGATACTGACATATAGAAAAATTCATTTTAGATAAGGTAGGAGAACAAATTCCATGATAGACAGTCAGGTACCCTTGTCAGTAGATGACAGAATTTTTTCCAAGTGTGAGAAGTCCCTTGCTGTGAGGTGATCATAATCAAAGTAAAACAAAGGAGTAGTGAGATGGTTAGAAAGGTTTGAATATGAAAATATTGCAAGGCCCCAAGAAAGATCATTGCCAGAGTATCCTGAAGATAAAAAAGTTCTGCTGGGCGTGGTGGTGCACACCTTTAATCCCAGCACTTGGGAGGCAGAGGCAGGTGGATCTCTGTGAGTTCGAGACCAACTTGGCCTCCATGGTGAATCCAGGACAGCTGGGGCTATAGGGAGACCCTGTTTCAAAAAGGCCAAAAAAAAAAAAAGATGTTGTAAAATCTAATTCCTTTTGTTCCCTGGTTTTGGTTAATTCCAGGTTGTGAAATTTCAATTTATGGCATCGGTGATAACCATTTTCCTCTGTGGCTTTTGTAGAGTTAGGAATTAATCCAAATAAAAGCAACCACAATAATTCTGGCACAGGGGAGTGGCTCAGTGAGGAAATACTAAGCATGCAAGTACAGTGATGTATCTGCCATCCATGGTCACAGAGAGAGGTGGATTCCTAGAGCTCACTGGTCAGCCAGCCGATCCAATCAGTGAGCTCCACGTTCACTGAGACCCTATCTCAAAGAATCGGATGGAAAGTGATAAACACCTCTGGCCTCCACACTCCTGTGCCCATGTACACATGCACATGAACTTTCACACACATACACACACCTCAGCATGTTCGCACAAGGAATTCATTATTAATTTAAACTTAATCACGAAGGCTATATCTTCAAGTCATACATTTTTATATAGACTACCAATTTATTCCATTTACCAGTTCATACAGCAAGCACAAAAATCTTTACACAAGTAAAATGAGAGTAAGATGGGAGAAAACAATTTTACACTGTATGTTAGAAATTCAAGTGTTACAACTATCCAAAGGATAATGCATTTTATTAGCATGTGGAACAATTTTATAGACTTTTCTTTGCTATTTCTAAACATAAATTTGAATGAAATGAACAGTCTTCAGAAAATAGAAAAAGACAATCTCAATTATGTTGAATAGTAAGTACATTTTTCTCTATAACATATGGGCCAATTAGTTGTACATCATTCTTTCAAATACCCTCCTCAAATATTTAGTAAATATGAAAAATAGTTTACAGGGGATGAGAAGAAATCTTTAGAATATTGCACTAAGAGGGAACATTATTTTACAAACTCATAGGATATGATCTCTATTCATTTAAGATATAAATTGCTTTTTATTCTTGTATTTTTTAATGTTTTTGGCACAGGGCTGTTCCTCATACAATGTTAGGGTTAATAAATTTTTCAAGAATAGATATAAACCACAGCACATTAATAATTTGTACTTGTAAAGAAATTATGCAAATTTGAGAAAATTGAATATTTATATTAAACCAAAGCAGTTTTTTTGTGCTCAGCTGATCAACTTCATGAAGAGAAACTGCATCATCATTGTTTTTCCACCTTTACAAGAAAGAGAGAGCCAACTCTTGACTGGAAGATAAGGCCGAGGGACACAGTACATTATCATGTCCAGGGGTTTGTTTGAAGAGAGTTACTAGTGACCAAGACAGCGATCACATTGTGTAAAGGCAACAAGATGAGAGAATTTTCACTTAATCAAAATCAGAAAGAAACTGAAAGTTAAATTTAGCAATACAAAATGTTAGGTTTATATTCAGGGCAAGAACATAGGAGAAGGTTTTAGTGTACAAAAATTACCCTTATCAAGGACCTGAAACTGAACTTGTTTGTTGAGATTTCAGACACATGCCCCATATAGTTCAATACACACATCCCATACATGCAAATGAATTCAGGCTTCCAAACACAGGCTAATATTACATAATCCTCCAATGTAAGACTTGAGCTACAAAGATAGAAACAATGCCTGATATACAGTAATCATTTTGCTCCCTGGCCTCTTTCTTCCCTCATAAAATATGGGCACAGCATCTCCATTCAACTACACAGAGGTCTCATGTCACTTTCATGTGTTGCTAGTCAGGTTACAGACAGAAATCAAAGTCAGAGTAAGAAATGTGAGGGCTAGAAAACAGGCACCAAGATCAATCTCGACTTTCTTTTTAAGTCTAGAAAGAAAAAAAGAAGGCTTGATCAATCAACATGTATTTATCGAGTGAAAAATCTCATTAAAATCTTAAATGTTAATTTTGATCTGATAGTACTTTGGCACCCTTTCAATTTGATCCCTAAGAAACATTTTGTGGTGTGTGAGCCCTTAAGGGCTTATATAAAATTAATCACAAAATGTATATGATCTTATGCAATGTTTTTTTGTGTGTGAGTTTGTTATTTGGGTAGAAGAGACCAATTTTTTCCATGTCTATTATAAACCATCAAGTATTTAAGTTTTCTACAAATATGTTTTCAGCATCATCATTAAGAATAATAAAGGTGTTCAAAACAAGAGAAATTAAGGAATAAATTAAGCTTTTCTTAAGTGATTTTCTTTCTGTAATCCAGTTTCAGCTTAATAATTAATTTGGAAGTGAAATTTTCTCTTACAAGCCCTATCCCTACAAAGAAAGACACATTTATAAATAACTAGATATTTTTGTGGATTTAGACAGTTAATAAAGTTTTGCAGGATGTTTAATAAGTGGAAAATTAAAGCAAAGGATCAAGCTTATGGTGTTTGGAATAGTTTTTTTCTCAAAACTTGTAGGAATTCCTCCTGATAATGGCTAACATAAATCATAGACTCATAGATTTATTCTCATTTTAGACCTGACTGTATGGTAACTCAACTCTGACTTAAAATGTTTGTAGCTGATTAGAAAAATTTACAAGCAGTGTGGAATAAAAAAATATGGCGAAAAGCAAGGGGGAGGGTGGATTGCTTAGGAGTGGGTAAAAGACCCACAGCCATCAAGAAATAACCATGAAAAGTAGACCGATATTTGTGAACGGATGGATGACTGGGCTTCCAAAAACAGTATAAAGGCCTGTGTTCCAGTAAGAGAGTTAAAACCCTTTCCAAATGTCAGAACAGACATCCAGCAAAGGCTCTCCACTTCAAATTCCACACACTAACAAGGTTAATCTAGCCATGAAACAACATTGAGGGCTTTCACATCTAATGTTGCCAAATACATAAAGCAACAGCTAATTAGTCAGCCCTAAGGTCACAGTATAGCTGGCAGAAAATTAGTAATAGCAAAATAGTGTGGCAGAGAAGGGGAGGTGGTAGGTCATGCTCTGTGAGCTTGGATTTTTAACTAGCTGTGCTAGCCTCTCTCTTCTTCCTTTAGCAACAGAAATTTGATGAGCATTAGGAACAATTACATTTAGAACATGTAAGAAAATTCAAGTAACTGTGTCCTTTTAAGTTTTGAAATATTAGATGAGGCAAAAAAAATCATTATATTGTATTTTGGATTTTTCTGCCAAATTGTGTTTCATCAACTTAGTCATGAAAGGCAAGCTAGTTAAGTGCTTGAAAAGAGTTTACCAGATGCTGTATTTAACCTTTAAAATGTGGTAGCATAAAAATGCCTCACTTGCCATCTTTTTATACTTGCCAACTTCCAATTAACATGCTGCTCAAGAAAGAAATGTGAGAATCAGGAAAATGATGGTTGGAAATCAACTACACAAGCAGATTTTTGTAACTCTTTTGTTTAAAATAGAAGAACTCAAATTAATAATAATAAAAGCATATGTTCTTAGGGAGCATCCATTTTGCATGCTGAATAAAAGGAAATAATATTTTTAGAATAACACTCCTAAAATAGAAAAAAATAGCAAAGAAAGAAGAATCATATTTTAATGAAGTTACATATGAATCCATGCTGATGTACATGGACGATATTGATATTTGGATTTGATGTCTATAAGGACTATTAGACAAAAATGTGTAATATAGATTTAGAATTTGAGAGAAGGCTGAAGCTATAGGTAAATCATAGGGTGCTTTCCTATAATGTAAATAACCTGAAGATTAGAACTCATTATAAAATGAGGATGTGAGAACCAATTAAAGCCTGAGATAGGAATGATTGTACAAATTATGCCATAGCCATACCTTGATATAATATTTGCGGCTGTCAAAAAGAATTAGACAGTCTTATGAGTAAAAGTATGGAGAACACTGATCATATTTTATTATTCAAATTGATACTGCCAAAGTTATAGCATGGGTATAACATATATTGAAATACAAGATAAATTGTTATCTCTAAGACTATAGAAGAATGCCCACCAAACTGAATATGGGCAGTATCAATGTCAATTTATGTGAATGTATCATTGTTAGGGTGGGATTTTCCTCTGTCAGCATGGCTGCATTTTTTAAATTTTGTATGTAGTGAATATTTAATTCTGATCACATGAGATTGTATGAAATCTACCTTATGTGGAAATCATGTGTTGAGTAAATACTGGGATTGGTTACACTTCTTGATGTTAATATTTTTAACCATTTGGGGCTACATTAGATTTTGTGGTGAGCTGGTAAGGTTATAAACCAGTGTTAAACTTTTGGATGATCGTGAAAACTGAAACTGTGTGAAGACCAAGTTACCTTGTAATAGTGACTTGCATAAGAAGGAACATCTAGGTGATCAGTAAGTGCAGGAAGGCTTTGGAGAAGAAAATTTGCATCTCCAAAGTTAAGAAAGTTAGGAAGAGCAAGCAACCTGTAAATAAACACAGATGCTTCTGAGGCCTGTAAAGGCAAAAATTTAATAAAATGAGTGATTTGATCATCAGGAACAATGGGTCAGCAGGAAATATTGAAAAAAAAAATGAAAGCCATTATAGTACTTCTACTTAGAGAGAAATTACAAAGAAATAGTAAATGTTTGAGCTGATATAAATGGTAATTGTCCTGATTGACCATTAGTTAAGATATTCAGGTATCCAAACATCACAGGGTTCCCTAGCATTTGCATAAATATACGCATGAATTAAAAAGAAAACATTGTAGCTCAAGATAACAAAATTGCCCATGAATCTAGGTAATCTTCTGATTGGAATTACAATAATGAAAATTTAAATTAAAATG